>NW_023270323.1:71746053-71925803 GCF_011800145.1 Mirounga leonina | reverse complement strand
AATAAATAAATAAATAAATAAATAAATAAATAAATAAATAAATAAATAAATAAAATCTTTTAAAAAGAAAAGAAAAATGCCCCAGAATTGGCCTTTGAAGAAAACTAATCTTCAATCTACTGATTCCACCTCCAGTTGACTTGAATGATACAATATATTGGGTTACAAGAGCTCTGCCCTGAAAGTCAGGCTGCTGCTGGGACTGCAGTCTTGGCCCTACCATCTACTGATCTTGAGCAATGCTTCTGTCGTCCATCTCTGTAACACTTGCCATGTCTATATGATTATGTGAAGTAATAAAAATAAACTTATTTAAAAACTAACATATTACATAATTGCTGGGAATTTTTTATTATTCTGAGTGAATAACAATCACAGTTTCAAGGCAACTTTGAGGTAGTTTTTACACTCATAGATTGAGCCATTGACCTATGATGTCTTACACCTTAAGATTTTTGGAACTCTTCTAAATCAACATATGAAAATCTTCATCTCAACATGGATCAATATGTGAACATGACAGAATATGCAAATAAAACATGGCCACTATCTCTTTATGATCAGTACTAGACCAGAGCTATAGAATAAAAATTAAATACTACAGGGTTGTGTGGGTGGCTCAGTCAGTTAAGCCTCCTACTCTTGATCTAGCTCAGGGTCATGAGTTCAAGCCCCACACTGGGTTCCATGCTTGGCGTGGAACCTACTTTAAAAAAAACTGGGGCACCTGGGTGGCTCAGTCAGCTAAGTGTCTGCCTTCGGCTCAGGTCACTGTCCCAGGGTCCTGGGATTGAGCCCCGCATCACGCTCCCTGTTCAGCAGGGAGTCTGCTTCTCCCTCTCCCTCTCCTTCTCCCTCTACTCCTCCCCCCGACTCGTGCACTCTCTCTCTTCCCTTCTCTCTCCAATAAATAAACACAGTCTTTTTTTAAAAAATTAAATACTACAAGAGTTGGTAAACTATGGCCCCAAGGTCAAATTCAACTCAAAGTCCATATTTGTAAATAAACTTCCATTGAAATACAGTCATACTTATTTGTTTAAGTATTATCAATGGCTCTTTTTGTACTACAACTGCAGAACTGAGTAGCTACAACAGAGATAGTATGGCTTGTGAAACCTAAAATATTTTCTATCTGGTTCTCTAAGGAAAAGTTTGCCAATTCCTGATCTAGATCAGTGTGTCCAGTATTTTTCAGAGAGCAATACCTATGAATCTTCCAGGACTCATAAGAAAGGCAGAAGGATAAATGCCTTTCATTAATCTAGCTATCCGCCAACCCAAACATCTGTTCATAAACCCCATTCTCAGTAACACTTAATGTAAAAAACTATGATTCCATCTTTGCTCCTAACATGACAATCTTTCATCAGTTCTGACCTACACCAATGTGGTCAAAATCTGAAAAGGGAAAATGAGAAAACCAAAAAGACATTAAAACACAGAAGTGGTCTAGAATTTTCAGTTTCAACTCTGACCTGTAAAAAGCCTGGAAGTCATCATGTCTGTCCTTACAGTAAGAAAAAATCTAAACAAACTAAAAATCAATGATTTTTCTTGGGCAAAACAGAGAGCTGACTTTGCAGGGTAATTCACCACCCTGAAATCTGGGAGACAGGTGAATCCAAAGAGTCAAAGCCAAAATGTGCTTACCTGGAGCAGAAGCCGCTGTACCCAGCAAAGGGTAGGAACACTTAAATGATAATTCTCATAAACTGCTGGAGACTGCATGTGATCCACTTTGAGAATGAAAAACTCCCAGGTGGGAGTACTCTCACACTTTCATGGATTTTACCTCCAGAAACTCTATCAGATCCTTTTGGTAAAGCATCAAGAAAGATCCCCCACATGGCTCTGACAAGGTGAGGGAAAAATTAACCATTGTAAAATACACCCAGAGTATTATCCATTTAAAAAAAAAGGCATACTGTCCAGGAAAAAAGCTTAATCAGGGTCTTATATCATATGAGAAAGACAGTTCCCATCTCCAGCCCCTTCTAGCCATCCTGTCTCACCTAAGTGGGAAGAGCTAATAAACACCTGTAAAGGTCACAGCCCAGGGACACAGGCCCACTATAAGGCTGTGACTTAATCATAAGAGTATAGAATGCTTCCCTGCCTCCATACTTTACCACAACACCAACTGGGCTCCAGCATAATAGTAGCATATTACATTTGAAAGAGCTGCAAAACACAAACTTCAACTGAGGAAGAATTTTTTGAGATACCCAAAAAGAAAAGGGAGAAAAAAACAAGGACACTAGAGGAATTGGATGTCTCTGGTACCTAGAGCCTGAGCAAAGATTAAACACAGACCAATTCCTGGCCAATTAACATAAAACCTCACACTAAAGGCCTATTACCTGAGTTCTTATTAATGTATATATATTTGCTTTCAAAAAAAAAAAAAAATTAGAAGGCAAACTAAAAGGCAGTTTGAAGGAAAAAATAAGCCTTAGAACCAGACTGAAATATGACACGGAATTTGGAATGATCAGATCAGGACTTTAAAACACACTATGATAAATATTTTTAAAAAGGTTCCAATGGAAAAGGTAGACAATATACAAGAACTGGTGGGTAATGTAGACAAAGAGATGGAAACACTAAAGAATAATGAAAAGGAAATGCTAGATATCAAAACCACTATAACAGAAATGAAGAATGCCATTGATGGGCTCATCAGCACACCAGACACAGCCTAGGAAAGAATCTGTAAGCTTGAAGAGAAGGTAATAGAAATTTCCAAAAGTAAAATGCAAAGAGAAAAAAGAGTGAATAAAACAGAACATCAAAAACCTATGTGACAATTCTGAATGGTGCATCATACATGTAAATGGACTACCAGAAGAATAAAAGAGAATGGAACTTAAGAAATATTTGAAGTAAGGCGCCTGGGTGGCTCAGTCGTTAAGCGTCTGCCTTCAGCTCAGGTCATGATCCCAGGGTCCTGGGGTCGAGTCCCACATCAGGCTCCCTGCTCAGCGGGAAGCCTGCTTCTCCCTCTCCCACTCCCTCTGCTGTGTTCCCTCTTTCACTGTGTCCCTCTCTGTCAAATAAATAAATAAAATCTTTTAATAAAAATTTAAAAAAAAGAAATATTTGAAGTAACAATGGCCAAGAAATTGCCAAAATCAATCAAAGACACCAAACCACAGATCTAGAAATCTCAGAAGACAACAAGTAGGATAAATACAAAAGAAAAATCTACACGTAAGCACATCATATATTCAAACTGCATAAAACAAAACACCTAGGTGGCTCAGTCGGTTAAGTATCCGACTCTTGATTTCAGTTCAGGTCGTGATCTCAGGGTCGTGAGATCCGCATGGAGCCTGCTTAAGATTCTCTCTCCCTCTCCCTCTGCCTGCCAGCCTGCCTCCCATTCCAGCTCACGCATGCTCTCTCTTAAAAAAAAAAACAAACAACAACAACAACTAAGAGAAAATCTTAAAAGAAGTCTGGGTGAGGGAGGGGTTGGTGAGAGGGAATATGTTATCTAGAGAGGAACAAGGATAAGAATTACAGAGAATTTCTTATCAGAAACCATGTAAGAAAAGAAAGGAGTGAAATATTTAAAATGTTGAAAGAAAGGAAAGGACCAATCTAGAATTCTATATGTAAAATTATTGTTCATAAGTGAGGGAGAAATAGACTTTCTCAGATAAACAAAACCTGAGGGAATTCATAGCTAGCAGACCTGCCCTGGAACAAATATTAAAAGAGGCTCTTCAGGGATAAAGAAATGAGATGGATGAGAAATGTACTTGTACATAAAGAAAGGAAGATGGGGCGCCTGGGTGGCTCAGTTGGTTGGGCGTCTGCCTTCAGCTCAGGTCATGATCCCAGAGTCCTGGGATCGAGCCCCGCATTGGGCCCCCTGCTCAGCCAGGAGTCTGCCTGTCCCTCTCCCTGTGCCCTGCTCCTGCTCTCTCTCTCTCTCTCAGTCTCTCTCTCCCTTTCTCAAATGAATAAATAAAATCTGAAAGAAAGAAAGAAAGTATCAGAAGAGGAGTAAAGGTTAAATAAAAGCATTTATTTTTCTTATTCTTAGTTGATCTAAAATACAACTGTTTGGGCGCCTGGGTGGCTCAGTTGGTTAAGCGACTGCCTTCGGCTCAGGTCATGATCCCAGGGTCCTGGGATCGAGTACCGCATCGGGCTCCCTGCTCTGCGGGGAGCCTGCTTCTCCCTCTCCCACTCCCCCTGCTTGTGTTCCCTCTCTCGCTGTGTCTCTCTCTGTCAAATAAATAAATAAAATCTTTAAAAAAATAAAAAATAAATAAAATAAAATACAACTGTTTAATAATAGTAAGAACGTATTGAGTGATTATAGCATATGGGCAAGTGAAATGAATGACAGCCACGTCATAAGGGATGGGGGATGAATTAAGAATATGCTTTTATGAAGTATCTGAACTATACATGCAAAGCAATACTATGCTATAAAAGTGCTATGTGAAGGTGGACTTAAACTAGTTAAAAATATATATTGGAAACTCCAGGGCAATTGCTAAAAAAAAAAATGTGTTCATGTATAATGATATAATTGCTCAAATAAAACAATAAAAGTGAGAAAGGTTTAAAAGAAAACAAAAGACCAGCACAAGAAATAGAAAACAAATATGACAGAAATTAACCAAACTGTATCAATAATCACTTTAAATGTGAATGGTCTAAATATACCAATTAAAACTACACATTGCCTACAAGAAACTCACTTTAAATATAAAGACACAAATTAAAAGTAAAGGGAGAGAGAAATACCATGCCAACACTACTGAAAACAAAACTGAAGTATTCATATTCATTTCAGACAAAGCAGACTTTGGAATAAGGAAAGGTATTAGGTATAAAACCTGGCATAATAATAAAGTCAGTTCTCCAAGAAGGCGTAACAACAAAACCCTTCACGTATATACACCTAACAACAGAGTATCAAAATACATAGTGCCAAAACTGATAGAACTGTAAACCCACAGATCCACCAGTACTGTTGGAGACCCGAACACCCCTTTTTCACTGACTGATACATTAAGCAAGAAGACAGTCAGTCACTCACATGAAACATTCACCAAGACAGACTACATTCTGGGCCATAAAACATACTTTAACAACTTTATAAGAACAGAAATCATACCAAGCATGTTCTTAGACTACAAAGGAATTAAACTAGAAATCAATAATAGAAAGATAGCTGGGAAAACTCAAAATATTTGGTGATTAAACAACATGCTTTTAAATAACACATGGGTCAAAAAAGAAGTCTCAAGAGAAGTTTTAAAGTATCTTAAATTAATAAAAACACAACCTATCAAAACTTGCGGGATATAGCAAAAACAGTGCTTAGAGGCAAATGTATAGCATTGAATGCATATATTAGAAAAGAAGAAACATCAATGATCTAAGCTTCTACTTGAAGAAACTGAGGAAGAAGAACAATTTAAACTTAATGAAAGCAGAACAAAAAAAATCATAAAAACTGGGGCGCCTGGGTGGCTCAGTCATTAAGTGTCTGCCTTCGGCTCAGGTCATGATCTCAGAGTCCTGGGATCAAGCCCCGCGTCGGGCTCCCTGTTTGGTGGGGAGCCACTTCTCCCTCTGCCCGCTGCTCCCCCTGCTTGTGATCTCTCTCTCTTTCTCTGTCAAATAAATAAATAAAATCTTTAAAAAAAAAATCATAAAAACTAGAGCAGAGATCAACAAAATTTAAAAGAAGAAAATAATAGAGAAAATCAACAAAACCAAAAGCTGGTAAACCTCCAGCCAGGTTAACCAAAAAAGAGAAGGGAAGAGAAAACTCAAATCAATGGAGGGCCATCACTATTAGCCCCACAAACATTATAAGAATAGTAAGGGAGTAATATAAACAACTCTATGGCCAAAAAGTTGATCACACAGATGAAAGGGATCACTTCTCTGAAAGGCACAAATGGCCCAAACTCCTACAAGCAGCCACCGACCCCCGCCAAGGCCTCCACCCACCAGCTGCAGCACACCAAAGTCAGACCTCTAAGTACTCACCTCTTTAGGAGCCTATAACACAAGCACCCTCAAAGCCCCGAATCTCTCACCACATCCATCAATCCGGACCTCTTCTGACTGCTTGCAGAAAACTATCATAATCTTCTCAGCCACAAGAAAGTATAACTCCCTCAGAAATGCAATACATCTCGGCAACAACTGAAGCAATCTACCAGGAACTGCTAGAAGTAATTTTCTTGGCAATCCTGTGGCCATCGAAACCCATCTCCATGTCTCATGTCCCTGATGCATTTTTATTACTTACCTACCTGCCGTTCATCTTTCTCCTATGTCTCTTCCCCACACCGCTCTGTGCTTGCTCTTCCCGGTTTACCCTCCAACTGCTCCTCTTCATCCCAAATCTTTTTGCTATAACTTTTGGAATTCAGATTTCAAGTTTAATACATCCTTCTATATCTTCAAATTCTTTAGTAAAGATTCCCTATATTTTCTATACCTTAACTTCATTTTTCCCCCCTGCAATTCCCAGAAGACACTATCACCCCTTCTCTAACTTTTAGTAAATATTACATAAAGTTTCTTCATACAATATTTTGTTTTCATCTATTTCACTTTTCACCGTATCTAATGAACATGATGAACCATTAACCAGATAGACAGCATTTTCAAGGGCATATTGAAGTCCCAAAGGACAATACCTAAGTACGTTATTCCATAGATTTAGTTCTGAAATAAATTTAACAGGCACAGTACATACACAATTTAACCTTCCACAAAATGAAAGTTTCCCAGTTCCCGTAATGCAGGTATTTTTCTTCCTCCCTGATTTGTACAACAAATAATCTACTTTAGCTTTTAATTATATGTGGAAATGGGTTAAATCATATAGATCGTACCATAGTCTTACAACATATACTTTGCTGCATAAGTACAACCTGTAAGAAGAAACACTAATGCGAGAGGTCTGTATAATCAGTTATAAGCTGGCAAATATCCAAGTAAAAAATGCACAGTAAAAGATAGCAGAGGGTCTCAGAGAGTCCAGTTTTGCGATGCGCTCTCTCCCCAGCCGCTAGACAGGCAACCAAATCCTTTTGTTGGTGGTTAACAGGCTGGCTCATCTGTGTGGGGCACTGGCACACAATAGTAGTTATGTTCTGCCTCACAAATGACTACACTTCATTGAGTTTATGCTCAGTAGGGCAGTGTTTGCAAACCACTTAGATTCCAGGACGGAAAGAGCTACAAAAATGAAACACCCAGTCCTTCTCTGAGGTTTGTTATTAGCCTCTGTTAGCCACAGGTTACAGGGCACTAAACACTATGTACTGTGTGTTTGCTTGTAACCACTATGAAAAATAGCCTATAACATCTTTCTGAAGACTCCTAGAAAATTTCAAGTTAATTTAAAATCTGGGAATTTAACTGGGAAATACTTCAATTCTTGGAACTGGTTCTTGTCAAAATACCTCACTGATTCTTTCTTGGGTGTCAACCCAATTTTGTTTCAACCAACGCTATTCAATAGACGATTGCTAAAGTTAACGCTACTGGGGGGAAAATGTGAACAGGGTAAAATAATCAGTGCTATTTGAATCTAAGTTCATTCCCAGCCTACCAATAAGCTTCTTAATGTTAAGAAATGCTTTAAGAAAAATAGACTCACGAACTTAATTGCCCAGATATGTATAAGATAATTCTTTCTATACACAATACCTAAGTTAGAGAACCTAAGCCAAAATCCTAAATAACACATTAAACTGATGTCCTCAAAAGAGCCTATCCAAACGTCATTTCTGAACAATCTATCCTGTAACATGTATACCAAAATGCAAAGTATTCATGAGATGAGCAATATAAGCATCTATAAGAACTTTAGAAATAGTATAGATCCACTTTGAAGAATAATTATATGGCTATATAATATGAAGTTATTAAGTATATTAAAATGCTATTGGTATGTTTTTGAAAGCAATGTTTTTGAAAAGTAACATTTCCCCCAGTTTATGGTAGAGAATTGTAGTCAGAGCTTCTCTGGCCTAGATAGAAAAATTTACATATATTTTACAAAAGAAACTATTGGTAAATGTATTTTATGTATTTTGCATAAGCTAATTTAGAATCTCTGGAAAGCAGAGAAAATTTATTATATTTTCATTAATTTATGATAATTCATTTTTATCATCTCAGAATTTGTAGTTTCCTGGCACAATTTCATGAAAATGTTCATGAAATTCTCAGAAATACTGTACTTACATCGTTGTTCAATAAAACAAGGTATAGTCTTATAACATTCACAGAAATTGTAAAGTATAAACAATATAAGGCACCATCAAAGGAAAAAAATGTCATATGTACCTTCAAAACAGAAATCTTATTTGACAAGTTCATAAGAAGGAATATAACATGCTCTTTCTCACAACATATGAGGGACATCAGAAGAGAATACAGACATTTTACTAAACTCAGGTTCTCTCAAAAAAGATGAAAATTTTTTTAATTTCTACAAATTTGACTAATAATGTCTGCTGATTTTAAGCAGTTACATAATGGCATAAAATGCTGCAAAAAAAAATGATTTAAAAGAACAGCCACATAACATTGTGAATGCACTAAATGCCACTGATTATATACTTTTACAATGGTTAATTTTATATCATGTCAATTTCACACCAACACTAATTTTATACATAATTTAATATTAATAAATAAGTTTATATAAATCAAATAACAAATTTTTAAATGATGAAAAGGTAAAATTAAGGGAATCCAAATCATGAGCATTATATACCCTCAATTTTTAGTGAAGAAAAATTTGTCAATTGAATTTTGTATTATGTTTTGCCCTAAGATTCATAAAATCTTCCCGTTCTCCACTAACTCTAGATAAATCTATAACAATAAAATTTATTTGATGTTCAGAGTCAAATGTTATAAGAAGCTTGACTAATATAATGTTTATTTTTTTAAAAAATCCAATATGTACCCTTGAAGGTAGACTTTAACGGACAAAGAGGAAAGAGATTATTATTTTCAAAACCCATTTTACCAAATAGGTGAGCAAAACAAAGAACTGTGGCTTCCCACAAATCTCTGTCCAGCAATTTTTCTTTATCTTAATATCTACTTTGAATGTAATCAGTTTAAAACAGAAAAAAAAAAAAAAAAAACACACAAAAAAGCCAGACACAAAAATCTGAGACGTATCTTTTAAGAGAAAAATGAACATGCATATAATACCAAATCATATGTTCACAAGTGAAGATGCTAAATGAGTAGAAAGATTTTCCAGGAGACAAAGAACAATGTAGAAAAGGCATAGAAGTATTTCTAAAAGCCAGATCTATATATCAATAATGCAAAAAACAAAAACCTAGGGCCTTCACACTTGATTCAGAACCATATGAGCTTCATTTATCCTTCTCTGAATGTTTTAGAAAATAATTCAGAATCTATTTTCCATCCAAAATTAAGGCAATGGTATATGTCCAGCATCACACTTCATAAAAAACAGTGCTTAACATTCTTTGTCTCCTAGACTCACTTCTTAGAAGCAACATAGTTCTACAGAACCAAGGTAAGACTCTTCCATTTAAAACATTAAACTCCAATAAAGACCTAAAGAAGGATTATGACTATTATCCCCTTTCGCTTCATGATGGTGTGAAAGACACACACTAGAGTGGAAGAAAAAGCAAAAATAAACAGCATGTCAATAATTAACTTTTTGAAGTATATCACTATCATGCAGATTTTCCATTTGCATAATAATTTAACAACTTATAAATTATGTCTATATAAGCTCATGTTGCCAAAGAATTTTGTCATATTATTATTCAAGCAGTTTTTCTCCATCTACATAGATATTCCTCTGAAAAGACATCATTATGTTAAAATATTATATGTGCTTCATACATAGAATTGTTCATAGTTTGCTGATACAATATATTGATATGTATTAAATCTGAAGAATTATAAATATTTAATAAACTAATTCATAGCACAAAAATATATAAATATGCTTTCTGTCCTTACAACTTAAAATGAAATTAAATTTTCCCCTTCTATATCTTTTATTCAGTTGACATATTCTGAAAGCAGTCACTATAACCAAATCAGCTAATAAATATAAAATATCACCTATCACTGCATTTATTCAACTGCTGACAATAATACCTAGCAATATAAGGAAGCATAGGAAAGCTATTAGCCACACCAGTTCCCTGACCCAAATCATTCCAAACATAATTTGGGGAGGATGAAACCAAAGGATTAGCACAAAGATAAAATCAGTCTCTCTACATATCAGATAAAAATCAAGTTATAAAGAGAGAGAGAGGGCGCCTGGGTGGCTCAGTTGGTTAAGCGACTGCTTTCGGCTCAGGTCATGATCCTAGAGCGCCGGGATCGAGTCCCGCATCGGGCTCCCTGCTCAGCAGGGAGCCTGCTTCTCCCTCTGACCCTCACCCCTCTCATGTGCTCTCTCTCTCTCATTCTCTCTGTCTCAAATAAATAAATAAAATCTTAAAAAAAAAATAAAATAAAAAATAAAGAGAGAGAGAGTGTGTGTGTGTATGTGTGTGTGTGTACCCAGTTGTATGTGCTTGTGAGAGGAGTATTTTCAGTACTGGAATAATCATAGAATTTATGTCATACCTGTGCTCCATAGATATATTTATCCAACATCTTGCCTCCTATTGTCTGTCCTCCTATATCCCAAACTTGAAGAGTAACATTCAGGTTCCCTTGAATATAAAAACAAGAATGCAGAAAAGGTAAGTAACAAAATAACAACTGGATACAGTTTCAGAGAATACTAAGTAAGTCACAATGATAAACTGTGGACCTAATCTGCCTTTTATTCTGCATGCTCATATGGTCAGATTATTTGGAACTGTGAAATAATGTTGTCAAAAGAAATCATAATGGGGAATTTAGATTTATACTTTTACCCCATTTCTATAGAACCATATTTATAATCACCTTCAAAACAAAAAAAAGCTTTAATTCATACACTGCTTAAAACTTAAAAAAAAAATAGTTTTCTTAAACAGAGAATAGGACGATAGAACACTTGTACGGGGGGTAAAAAATATATACTTTAAAAATAAAAATAGAACTTTATATACTAACCTACCCTATAGCACATAATGAATTTTACTGTAAACTCTAAACTCTATAGGTTCTAATACTCACAGATTAATAACAGACTACAAAAATGGACCCAGAGTTTCAACTCAAATTAATGGGACTTTTAATATTTAAATGTCACCTATTATATACAATAGGAAACATAATTTTTAAAACTACATGTTTTCAAATTTAACCTATAAAATATAAACACATATGACAGCCCTCTTGAGAACAGATGTAGGATACAGACCCAGTATATCACTAAATATTATGATGCATTTACTGTTGAAAGCATTTCCATTGAAACAAATCATAATATGTGCTTCAGAGCCTTCATAAAATGGTGGAACAAATCTTCCCCAGAACAAGCATTATAAAAGCATTTAAAAATACTAAAAAGCAATCTTTAAAATTCTTTTGTCCATTTTGCAAACTATTTGGCTGATACAAAAATTTAGGAGATAAGCTATTCTCTCTTATGAATGCATAACCCCAGAAGTTAAAGACCACGTCCAACGTACTTTTTAGTTTAACATTTCAAATTATTTCTCCTAATAATGCAGTTTTCTCCAAAAGTAGACAAAGTCTCAATTAGTATCTTCAAAATGAGCTCCCACACTAAAAAATGGACCTGTCTGAATGATTTGCAAATCAGAAAAACTCAAAATAAAAACTGAAGACACTAAAAAAAGTTCTCGCTTCAAAAACAATAAAAAAGATTATGAAGACATGAATTTTTATGCCAATGCCAAAACACTAAAATCAGAGAATGCTACTCACACCATTCAACTGAAAAGCAAGTATAACACTGGATTAACCAGCTAAGTTTTACCCTTAACTCTAAGTTTTGTTGGGTTTGTATGACAATCTTTCCATTATTTTGAGGTAGGTCTGTTGCATCTGCCAACGTGCAAAGGATTTACATGAGGAACTTCCATTAGCATTAATGAGAGCTCCTGAAGTTTATCACCCGTCATCATTCCCACATACACACATTTTCAACGCTCACAGAGTAATGACGAAAATGTTCTTAGAGCTCTGTGAAGACGAAAACCAAAATGTCACAGACTAAGTAAGACTTATCCAACAACTGGGATAAACCCACTTACTTAAAAATCTAAATTTTTCAAGTTTCAAAACTCAACTCATTCTCCTATGATGGTGTCTCAAACTAAGCAGGTGAGAAAAGACTAGGAGTCGTTAGCCGTATGTTAAATCGCTTCAGAAGCCCCTAGATAAACAGGCAGTACTCTCTTCATTTTACTTGCATACTCTTTACAGTCATTTGTTTACTTCAAAAAAAACAGTGCTTAATAATACTAACTTCCTTACAGTAAGATTGTAGGCAACACTTAATATAAGGCATTTAATCCCATTTTCTTCAAGGCCAATAAATCCTATCACTTAGCTTTGCATCAAGAAATATAAAGCTTTTCTTCCTTTAAATTCTGATAGTCAGATCCAATCTGAATTAGTTATTGTGAACACCTTAGCTACCACTTTATGAACATGATATTCATGTTTCCAAATCCTCACTACATCATTTCAAGACTAAATCGTTTATTTAGTTGCCTCCCATCTGAGAAGTTTGTATTTATATTCCTGTGTTGCAGGTATTTTTTAAATTCATACCTTTCTAAATAAACACTGTTTGTTGTCGTTGGCTTGTTTTTTTAATATTCCCGTGCCTCAGAAATAAAAAGTTATGCATTACTGATAACCGACAATGCTAGCCAAAAAAAAAACCCACTTTTGCTATCATTATAGCTTCCACAACTGATACTAGCTTCATAGTTATTCCGTATGTCTAGAAACATGTTTTTAACTTCCACATTTGAATTTTAGGCTTATTAACACATAAAAATAAAAATAAACAGGGGTTCTCTCTTTGAGAAACAAAATCACATAAAGATGGCATTCCGATCAATATTCATTTTAGTTTCCCTAAACATAAATATATCAAGTCTCCATGTATATTTTCAAAATGACATACCTAATAACCTACAAAAATAGAATTCAAATAATCAATACTGTAAAACTTTTTAAAAATCAAGAATCCATCTAATATAAATTTCCCACTAATAAAGAACATTAAGGAAATTGTCAGCAATCTAATCTCAAATGCAAAATGCTACAAAATTCCTGCTCCCCGGTAAGAAATGACATGTAACCAGGGGAAAAAAAAATAAAATAAATGAGGTGACCAAATACAGGTAAGTTGCTTTTGGTATGAATCAAAGCCACCAAGAGGATTCAACAGTGACCTTGTAAAAGTACACTTGGTGCCTTGGTTAACCTTACTTAAAGTGCTGCACAGTCAAGATGGAACTAAAAACACAAGTCTGCCCACTTCTTGTACTAAAGACTTAGAAATCCTTTTCACAGTAGAACGCTGTTTACTGGACTGTACCCACAAGCTTCCTGAAAGTATTTTGACTAAGGCTCTTAAGAAGCTCTATCAGCAGAATCTCTGACTAACAGATACACTATTTTAAGCAGTAAACGCTGCACAGTGGTTGCATCCAGACTATACAGCATACCGGAACATGAAATATACTAAAATGGATGAATATTTACAAAGTAATGACCTTGAAAACTTGCAGGAAGAGAATGTCAATAGATGCACAGGAGGTATGCACCTCTAACAATCTGAATGGACAGAAGATTTACTAGACAGAATACTTAGCAAACATTAGATTCGCCTAGTATGCTCTTTACAATAAATTCAATAATGCTGCCTGTAATGTTTTAGCAAATGATACATATATTAATCATCCTACATTTGACACTTGCAATGAATTAAAATTAAGGTTAAAATATATAAAGGATATACTGTGAACCTTGTAATTTATCTATCTCCTTTCTTAATATACTTATTAATCATATAAAATGAAGTTACATTAAAACAATATTTTCCTAGTGAAATTTCTAACATAATTTTGAGTCCATGAAGTAACATAAAACCAACTGCCTTAAAAAAAAAAAAAAAAGAGAGAGAGAGGGCACGTTCTGCATGGAGCACTGGGTGTTATGCACAAACAATGAATCATGGAACACTACATCAAAAGCTAATGATGTAATGTATGGTGATTAACATAACAATAAAAAAGTTTTAAAAAAAGAATTTTTTTCTGGAATTCTACCCATCAAAATAAAAACTTAGTCAGGAATTCATTAAAATGTACATTCATTGAGAGTATAAATTTCCTGACGTCATTTTTAATATAAGTACTTTCTAACTCTAAAATATTATACTATAAATTTTGATTTCAAAAATACCAAATACTTTTTACAAAGTAATCAAAACTTTAAAATGGGTAGTATTGTGCAACAGATCAGAAATCATCATATGTATATATCACCTATATAAAATGTCCAAAACCAGTCCTAAAATATTTTTAATGATTGAGTGGTGCTTATTCCTATATTTAAGCCTTTGAACTAAAAAAAAAAGTCAGAATAACTAAATAATACTAATGGTACAGAAAGCTGATGCTCTTGCTAATTAGCATCAAAAACAATAGTCAATAACTAAATACATATATTAAGGTTCTCTATGTACAACTGCCATCTCTGAAAAAACTGTTACAAAAAATAAGCTTTCAACATGTATATGATTTGTGTATGTATTCCTCTAGTGAATGCTATAAATACTCTGAATGTAGCATTAACCCATACAAATGAGAATAATAAAAGTAAAATGAGATTTTTCAGTTTTGAATACATTAAAAGGAAATACAAATGAAACAAAATATGCGTATGTTTCTCATTAAGCCTCTTGCTGAACAATAACTTAGTAATAGAAAGTTGGAATTCTTTTCTCATACTATATCTTTCAATTTATTTTTCATTGGTTGCTGAATACAGACAATCACAAAATATAATAGAGCATATTACTAGTGAGATATGCAGAATACCTTCAATTACTAAGAGTTTTCATTAGCTGCTCTAAAACTTCCATGGAGAGCTGTCTGATAGATGGGGTGTTTGAGAGGTTAACATATTTCAATAATATTGGAATTTATTAAACCCCTTCCCACTGTATCACTCACACTCCAGTATATGAATCTGATACTACACTTGCAACCGTTTTTATTCAAATGTGTTTCCTCAGAGAGGAGAGGGATGGACTGGTTTAGAAAGTCAATCAAGATAAACTGCTTTTAATAAAATACTTTAAACATATAATTTAACCATCACAAATGAATGGACAGAGCATTTTAAAGCCCCAATTGTTCAGAAACTAACTTAAAACAGAAACCACTCTCTTTTTGTTATTATATCCCTGTATTTCCCACAAAATGTGCTGCAACTGGCATCTAAATAGTTTCTTTGCATGGTGAACTGAAACATCTTGAATGCTCAAACTGTATTTTTATGAGTGCCTAGGGACCCTAAATTTTAGTGGTCTATTAAATGCCAGCAATTTCATGCTGCCTTGCATAAAACAGCATTCACATATTAGAGCACAGAGGTTCCATAGCTACATTATACTTCTGTTCCAACTTTCTCTCGAACAAAAAACTGAAGCAGAGGCTAATCAAAATAATATTTAAAAAAAATAATCCTTTCCAGTCTTTTCACATTTAGTTTATACAATATCTGTTTGTAATTGTATAGCATTTGATTTTTTTTAACTTTTTAGAATTTTATAAGCAACTATTGTTTATCCTTGAAAAATGTGTGGAGTGGTCAAAAACAGCGGGAGAGTGGGGGAATATATAAACTTTTCTCTCACAACCATGGACAATATGTCTTCATGGGAGATCCTGATGAAAGTTGACCTCCCTATGATAGATCTGCTAATTATATATATTTTCATGCAGAAACAACCCCCAAATTTATTTTACATATTTCTGCTATTATTGTAAGATATGTACAACTTTCTATGTTAAGATTTTTTAGTCTCTTACCTGGCAATGTTATCCTTCTCAAAAAGAAATCCAGTCCTATAGTTTGTTTGTACTGTTTCCCAAAAGTTTCTTGAGCAAAACATGTAGCTAAGGAGGTCTAAAAAAATTGATGCATAGAATATCAAAATTAATGTCTTTGTTTTAGAAATGTAAACATAAAATCATTACTAACCTTATTAAGTAATCTTAGTATGTATACTACCATTAATCCAACAAACAATTTTAAGCAGTGCTAATCAGTTACAGAGGGAGGAGGGACTTAACACTCCACCAGGTAAATTTCACTTGACAACAGCTATCAGTGGGGACAACAGACTAATCTGTTAGATCTCTTTAAATCCCCTGAATAGTCAAGCTCCTTCTCCTTGCTGGAACTTAGAATTTGAGATTTATCAACAAGAAAACTAAAACAACATGACTAAAGATCTGACTCCTATATATCCATATATATCAGTTCAATACAAATTTCAGAGAATTCTAAGCTTCATTTCTGAGGTTAAATACTCTGAATATTTATGCTCTTAGCCAATAATAAGAGGTACTAATTAAAAAGGGGAAAGCCCATTCATATAATTTTTCCTTTTTCCCTACAAAAAAGTACCTTTAGATGTCTAATTTTTCTCTATATTAAAGATGTTAAATGAAAATTATCCTACAGAATGACTGTGATAATATTTATCTTTAAAATTAAAAAGTCAGTATTTTTAAGACTAATATTAAGCAGGCAAAAGTAAGTATTTTCCATCCAACAACCATAAAGATTAAAAGTCACAAGAATATTATAACCAGAACAGATATACATATTTCTACATCTTTTTTAAATAACAAATTAAAGTTGTATTCAAAACTCTGGAGTACCATTTCCTATCAAAGCAGAATAAAAATCATTCTGGAAACAACTGAAATAACTCAATAACTTAAAAGCTTCTTAAACATTTTAAATGCACTATTTGTAAACTTCACGAAAAAGAAAGGCAGATTCACGAAGCTTTTATGATCTTTAAGAAAGACTACCAAAGTTAAGTGAAAATTGCCTTTTTTTATTTTAAAAGTTAAAATTAGATATCAACTCCCCAAATAATGAAAACTTAAACTTCCAAGATAGCTTAGTATAATTAATTATTACATAAATGCAGCAATGCAAAAGAAAACTTGGCCAAATTTCAATTTCTTCAAACAAAAAGAACTAAAATTCCTTTTGACACAAAAACCATACTTTTCACACAAATGGCAATCTGCACACCCTAACCAATTCTTTTATTATTTAAATACTCAGCATTTGTAATAAATTTCTAAGATATGTGGTCAAATATTTATTAAGCACCCTAAGAAAGATGTTCTGCTAGGCACTGAGAAATAAACTCACTACACTCAAATGAAAATTTGTTTGGCTTCCTGAAGCATATAACAATAATATAAAAACTGAGAGATTGGATTAAAAAAGGTAAGCATTCCTTTTTAAAACTTTTTGTTTTTTCATTTAGCTTTATTTATGCCATTGTGCTTGTTTAACTTGGAGTACAAAATCTTCTGTTAAGAGGTTCAGAGTTCCAGAGAAAAATAATTGCCACTATTTAACTATTACAGATATTTCAAAATGTTTAATATAGGGATGGTAGATATACTTTTATAAGACAAAGAGAAACTCAAGGCACATGTAACATTAGCATTGTGCCATTTAAGGTAATTTTTCACTTTCATGTAAGGTTCTCAAAGTTCAGTGTTTTTATATCAATGAATATTTTTAGAAATTCAAAGGTTCTTTTCTTGGAAACAGGACTTCGAGATTCTGAAAGCCCTACCCTCACACTTTTGAGGCAAACATAAAGTTAGGATTTTTGATGGGAATAAAGTATAATCTGTCAAAAGTATAGGCCCATGGGAACACAGAATATTAAAATGTTTTCTTATACCATCTCTGGACATACTATAAAATTAAACAGAGAATCAACTCAATCAGTGGTAGGCACTTCCTCTTCAATTCTCTAGACTTTCTGCCCTCTTTCACACTTAATAATTTCTCACAAGTCATTATATAAATTCCCTTCTTAAACAATTATGAAGGGAACAACCATCTATCATATGTGAAACATCTTTATCTGATCCTTTATATTGTTTTGTTTGGTGAGCTTCTGCTAACAATTTTTACCATACTACATTTACTAATACAAAAAAAAAAAAAAAGAATATTTTGCCTCAAAAAAATCTTAAGAAATATGTAATAAAATCAAAAGTATGAATCAAAACAGAAAGAAATAGAAACACATGATACTAGGAGGAGGAGCTAAATTTCTCTTGGAGAAACTAATAGTGATTATCTCAATACTCGATGGCTTCCATCAATGTGTACTTAAATGCCATGAGTTAAAACTGACAAGAAAAATTAATGCTAGAAAAAACAGCCAGGAGTTCAACTAGTACACAAATAAGAATGAAAGAGAGGCTGAATTCATAAAAGGATAGTAAAGGAAATAGAATGGGAATGTTGGCAGCTGCCAATAACTTGAGAGCTGAATAGGGTATGGAGAAGAAAAAAGCTTGATACACAAATAATGAAAAAAGGTTAGGTTTCTGATGTTCGTATCTGAAAATCTCTGGCAGAAAATGCCTTTACAGTTTTAAAAGAGATTAGTCAAGATGATAAAGACTAAATCAGAACACCATAAAGAGTTATCACTCACCCTTTTAAGCAGAATGATAGTCCTAATTCAACAATATGGAAGGGAAAAAAAATCATGCCCAGTCCTACACTAGACAGAATTTTAGACAGAAATGAAAAACTGTAATTATTCACACTAAATTAGCAACAAGAAGAAAACATAAGAAGGGCTAAATAAAAAACCCAGAGACAAAATTATGAACAAACTTCATCTGAGTAACACATGTATGAAACTAACTGATAAATACTGGTAGAAATGAACAAAAGTTTAAAGAATTATGATAGAACGTAGATGGTAATGGGCAATTTTTGCCTCTTTTAACAAGTGTATCAGTGCTATAGATTGTCACTGTAATTTTAAACAGGAAGTGAATTCAGTTATGAGTTGACCATAAAAGGATTTAGGAAATGAAGAATTAGAAGGTATCCAGAAGAAAACTGAATAATAAGAAAACTATGCAAATATACCTTTAAATTTTTATTGAATAAGAGTGTTAGAAACGATGCTGATTCATTTAAAACAACTGAAACACTCAAAAAGTTGCTTCCCCAAAACCTTTTAATCATCTTCGGTCGTTTTTTCTCAGCAATAAAAATCAGCAACAAAATATCATCCTGGAAGGCAAGAGATTAACAGAAGGCTCCAAATTTTGCATATGAATGACACCTCTCCCAGGTGCCCTGGGGACTCAAGTCTCAGAACCAAAGAGAGCAGCAGCTTGGCAGGGCCAACTGCCAGGGAAGGTGCAAAGAGCAGTCGTCACCAGAGAAACCAGGGTCCAAGCTACGCCAGTAAAACGGATCGTGAGGCCGGAAACTGGTAACAATAACCACCTGCGTTTGTGAAGACTCTGGCGAGGACACGGGAGGGAAGAAGAAAGGACACAGACTCTAGCAATATTCCCAGAAACGGTGTTGGCGCCTTGGGCAGAAGCGACAAGTGTGAAGACAGCCCGGGCAGAGGCTCCTCGCTTAATTTGGGGGGCGGTCACTGCCCCTGTTGGGATCCCATGGACCCTCCCCAAAGAGCGAGCAGCGAGACGATTTTGTCCTTTTCAGGAGCTCCACAGCCCAGAGTTAAAAACCGCAGCCTAAGAGGTAAGGAGACCGGCTGCCGGATATTCTCCCGCGCTCGGTCTCGTTTGTTCAGTCGACCGCCACCAAAGACGAGACTCTGCGCAAGGATCCCCTCTGTCACGGTAGCAGCGCTACTCTCAGCATCAGCCCAAACTGGGAGCTCGGTAGATAGATACCTGCTGAATGAACGCTTGTGCTGACAGGTGCTGGGCTTCGAGCAGGGATGACCAGGTACGATGCTGTAAAACAGCACCTAGCGTTTACCGAGTGCACACCGTGTTCCGCAAGCTTTATGCGGATTTGCACCTTTAATGTGTATTTGCGCATTTCGCCCTACCAGTACGCACCCTACCGGGGAAGCACACACAGGTGAGCAAAGCTGCCCTCCAACGCCCCGACCGGTGAGGGCTGGAGCCCCAGGCTCCCCAGGGCATTCGATCGCAGGGCCAAGTCCCTGGGAGCGCAGCGCCGGTACGAGACCCCGTAGAGCGCCGGGGGGGCGGGGATGGGCGGGGATGGGCGGGGGGCGCTCGCGGGGGCAAGGCAAAGTGTGACCCGGCCCAAAGCAGACAGAGGGAAGACGCCTTGGCGGGTCTTCGCCAGTCCTCAGAGGCGAGAAGCCGGGGGGCTTCCCCGGAGGGCGGTGCTGGCTGGACTCGAAGAAGTGCGAGTTCGCGATCCAGGCAGGGAGTGGGGAAGTGACCTTTTTTTTTTTCGTTTTCTTTCTTTCTTTCTTTTCTTTTTTTTTTTTAAGTTAAGAAGAGCTGGACCGCTCTCGCCAGCCCACACCCAGCGCCCACTCCGTGTCTGGCCCCAGGCCACGATCAGGCGGGCCCCGGCCCTTGGGGAAGGAGGCGACGCCGAGCGGCGGGGAGGAGGCGGGGTGGCCGCGGCCGCCCGGGGTTCCTGCAGGCCGGGGACGGCGGGCCCGCTGGAGGACTGACCTTCCCGGAGGTGCCGTCCCCCAGCACGACGATTTTCAGTTGCCGGTCCTGGCTCTCCTCCTCAGAGTCCGACATGGTGTCCCGGGAACCAGGCCCGCTCCCCCACCCCCCCCCCCCGAGGTGGAGGGAGGCAGGGTAGGACGGGGTCCCCGGGGGCGGGGGAGAGGAGGAAGGCGGCAGTGGGGGCAGGACCCCCCGCCCCGGCGTCTCAGCGGCGGCTGGACGTATCTGCGGCGAATCACTCGCCGGGCGCCATCTTGCCCACCTCCCCTCCCCGGCGCGCCGCCCCGCCCCCCGCGCGCTACGTCGGCCCCCCCCCCCCCCCCCCCGCGCCAACCCGCGCCAACCCGCGCGGGCGCGAGCCTCCCTAGCAAGCCGGCCCATTTGCGGGCCTGCGACGGGGAGGCGTTCGAGCTGCGCGGGCGAGTCGGGCGCTGCTCTCGAAGGGGCAGCTGTGAAGAAGAAAAACAAAATATACCATTCAAACCCGGCAGGAAAGTGGGAACCAGTAGCGTTCAGGCGTCCTGTCATGTTCCCGTGTTTCCATCGCCCCCTGTGAAGGGCCCTGAAGTGAATGGTTTAGCTGCGGGGGCGCGTTGACGCCTGGGCTGCGCGCCACGGTTGCCATGGAAGCGGGGAGGCGGAGGAGCGGCGGGGGGCGGGGCCGGTTGCCGGGCACAGCGCACGGGGGAGGGGCCCCTGGAGCGGACGGAGGCGCCGGAGGGCGAGCCGCGGGAGGAGCGTGGGCGCCGCCGCGGTTGCTGAGCACCGTTGTGCCTGCGGGCAAGCGCCGTAGTGGCCTTCAGTTTGACGGAGTTCTGGCGCTGCCCGTTTGTTTTGACCTCTCAAACCATGGGTTCTCTCGACCGAACGACAGAATCCGATGGTTCGTTCATCAAGCAAGGAACCTAGAGCAGCAGTTCTCAAAGCGTGGTCCGGGGAACTCTGGGGGGCCCCACAGAGTCCGAATTATCTTCATAATAATACAAACATCTGGGTTTTTTTTTTTTGCTTTTTTTTTTTTTTTTTTTTTTCTTTTTTTTTTGCTTTTTTTTTTTTGCCTTTTTTGCCATTCTCTCACGAGTATGAGTTTTCCAGGGGATGCATGATGTATACGATCGCATTACTCTGGCAGTTAAGGAATCATGTGCTTGTTACAAGGTTCCAAACATTCCTTAGTATTAATTTCAAAGCAGTAATGACAGCTATAACTTGCATAAACAAAAACTCTTTGTTTGGGGTCTACAGTGATTTCTTAAGAGTGTAAAGAGGCCCTGAGCCCAAAAAGTGTAAGAATTGCTGTACTGTCTTAGTCCAGTAGAGCGGGTAAAAGATGTCACAGAAAATGTCAATAGAGATAAGCTCTGCAATAATAGTGCCAACCTACTATGCTTGTCTCGTTGTTAATTACTTCACAGGGATGATCACTGTTCATTCCTCATGAGAACCCTAGAGTAGATAGAATTATCTCATTTTACAGATGAGTAAGCTTAAGGCACAAAAAACTTAGCTCAGAGGCAGTGGTCCTGGAAAGAATGTAGGAAGTAGAATGGGAAAGCAGTACAGTTTGAAGAAACACCCAGCCCGAGAGGGAGCACTGGCGTTCTAATCACAGACCTGCACTTACTAGATGTGGGACCTTGAACCACAGTTACCTATAAAATAGAGGTACTACCTCCTTCCTAAGGTTGAAAATTAAATGAAGTAATCAATGTAAAGTAACAGCACAATGCCTGGCATATACTAGTAACCCTCAGTAGGTGTAATTATCCTCTTCATCATCACCAGTAGAGATGGTCCATGTTGGAGCATCACTGCTTCCTAGCCATGTTACCTTAGACAGGTTCCTTATGTAGATTACATTTAATGATACGTTAGTAGTTCATTCTCCTCCCTACATATCATTACACATGAATGATATGCCCCGTGCATATAAGCATGTAAATATTATGTATGCCAGCAGGACCCCTATGTATTATCGTGCATTAATGATATAACCCCTGCACATAAGCAAGTATATACAATTATTAATCTTGCATAAGACATTAAGTTAACCTAATCTCCAGTAATACTTAAATTGGGATGCACTTCACTTATCCAAAAAAGACCTTGATCATCAAGCTTCGAGAAAACAGCAATCCTTACACAAAAGTGTACCTCTTCTCGCTCCGAGCCTGTAACACGTGAGGGTTCCTATATTAAAACTATACCTGGCATCGAGTTCTTACTTCAGGGCCATATAACTCTTTACTCCTATCCTACAAATCCTCTCAAACGGGACATCTAGATGCACTAATGACTGATCAGCCCATGATCACACATAACTGTGGTGTCATACATTTAGTATCTTTTCATTTTTAGGGGGGGAAAGCGGTATCACTCAGCCATGACCGTAAAGGTCTAGCTTCTTCATCTGTAAGTAGGGTTAGTCCACAATAGTACCTACCCAGTTAGTATTACTTCTTAGTACTTTCCCTACTCCCAACCACCACCACTAACAATTCCCTACATTACCAGCTCTTTTAATGAGGATCAGTAGGAAAAAGTACCTGGAAGGGTTTTGCAAAGTTCTTTGTAAATGTTAGCTTGAGGAATCTGTTTCTAACGAAGACAGATTTAACCTCTTCTTGTCCATGAAGGGAGTTAATGTTGCAGAAATTTGCTTTTCCATTTGTCCTTAATGGAAATGGTCATGTAACCCAGTTCTGACCAATCAGACAGAAGAGGTCCTTCGGGAGACATCTGGAAAAGATTTTCCTCCCTGATTAAAAAGAAGAGGAGCACCTGGGTGGCTCAGTCAGTTAGGCATCAGACTCTTGATTTCAGCTCAGATCATGATCTTGGGGTCATGAGATCAAGCCCCAGGTCGTTGGGCTCCGAGCTGCGCACGAAGCCTGCTTAAGATTCTCTTTCCCTCTCCATCCACCCTCCCCCCACACACACACACATATGCTCCCTCTCCCTCTCTCTTTAAAAAAGAAAAAGGAGAGATGGAGAAAGAAATATCTCTCCCTCCTTTCCCCTGCTGTCATTATTTGGGTGAGGACATAATATTTGGAATTGCCACAGCCTTCCAGGCTTCTTGTTAGGGGGCACTTTGGCTACATATTCCATTACTTGCAGATGGAAACATCCCAACTGGCACAACTGCTTTGGCCCAAAACTAGATTTAGCTGAGGTCGTAAGACTGATTTTCATGTGTGGTTTCATATGAAGGGAAATTTAGAAGAAAACTTTGCATTTTCCTATCATTAATTTCCTAGACAACTGCTCTGATGGAGAGACATCATTTATTTGGATACGGATTCATCCTGGGCAGTGCTGCTACATGAAACAGGCCAATTGCGTTATTTTAGGTGACCATATTTTACACATCTATGGCAATATTCCAGGTTGAAAATTAGATTTGAAGACATTTGTAAATTAAAAAGAAAAAAAAAAAAGGGTGCCTGGGTGGCTCAGTCAGTTAAGCCCAAGTCTGACTTCAGTTCAGGTCATGATCTCAGGGTCCTGGGATGGAGCCTCATGTCGGGCTCCCTGCTCAGCGGGAAGTCTGCTTCTCTCTCTCCCTCTGCCCAACCCAGCTCCACGACTCGTGTGCTCTCTCTCTCTCTCTCTCTCTCACAAATAAATAAATAGAATCTTCAAAAAAATACATTCCTCTTGTGTAGAAGAGCATGCTAGCTAGCACTGAAAGCTTCCAGTATGGTGCATTACCATTCTAAAGAGAAATAGAGCTGATCACAGAAAAGGAAAATGTGGAGCTTATGTAAAACACCCACAACAGGGTCATAAACTAGGGAAATCTTTTTCAGTGGTCATAAAACCAATAAATTAACAAAATGCTTAAAGACAAATTCCAGAAATTTCAGGAGATTAGGGTTCTTTAGCTATGAAGAAGTAAAAGTACTTAAATTACGGATCTTGAGATAGAGAGATTATCCTGGATTATCGGGGTGGGCCTTAAATGCAATCACATGTACCCTTATAAAAGAGAGACAGAGGGAAATTTGACCCAGACAGAAAAAGAGAAGGTATTGGGCCACAGAGGCAGAAACCAGTGACGCAGCCACCAGCCAAGGAATGCCAGCCAGCACCAGAAACTGGAAGAGGCAAGGAAGGAATTCTCCCTCTAGAGCCTCTGGAGAGAGTGCAGCTCTGTCAACACCTTGACTTCAGCCCAGCAAACACTGATTTAGCATTTGCAGACTGCAAAGCTATGAGAAAATAAATGTTGTTCTAAGCCACCAAATTTATGGTAATTTGTCCCAATGGCCACAGGAAACTAATCTAAGGAGAAACACAGAAATACCATAAATCAACAGGAAAATTTTAGATTCGGGTAAAAAAAAAAGAGTAAAACAGTCAATGGATAGGATAAAGAGTAAAACTATGTGAACATTTTTATTTATCACTAAGGTGAAAAAGAGTAAGTTAACAAGTAAACTGATTTCAAAACCACCAACCTCTGCTATCATTTTAAATCCAATAGTCATCCATTAGTTTTCTGTCATCTTTTTAAATATTTCATAATTTTGAAGATGCAGACCTTAGGATTAAAGCCCCAGTGAATATGGATATGGGAAAAAAAGATAAAATATTGTTGAGTAAGGCAGAATAATGGCCATGCTTTCAGTTCATGCACTTGGTATTACTGTGTTTCTGCTTAAACACAAGAAAAATATAGAAATGATCCATAGGATGTATTGATTGAACTCCTACAAACAAAAATGAATAAATAAATAAGGCTCTCTTCTTGAAATTCTCTTCTCCCTTGGTTATACAAATACACACACAGAGATATACATGTGTGTACATGCGTGCATGCGTATGTGTGTTTGTGTTTCATGCGTTGCATGTGCATGTAACCACCACCTAAATGAACATATAGTACAGTCCAGAATCCCAGCAGGCTCCCTTGTGTCATCTCTCAGTCACTAACTCTGCAAAGGTAACTGCCATTCTGAATTCTAGCACCATAACTTAATTCTACCTGGTTTTGAATTTTATGTGACTAGGCTCCATACAGTATGTGCTCTTTGGCATCTGACTCCTTTCACTAAATATTGTCTGGGAAAGTCATCCACGGTATGTGCAGCAGAGGCTTGTGCTTTTTCATTGCTGCATACTACTTACTCCATTATATGAATTAACCACAACTTATTTATCCACTCTACCTCTGATGGACAAATAGATTGTTTAAAGTTTGGCGATATTATGAATTATGCTCTTTAGCATGCTTCACCCCTCCCCCAAAGAAAACCCCAGTCCACAAATCACACTCTTCTCACACACACGCACATGCTCACACACATGTGCACACACACACACACACACATTGTCCATCTACATTTTACAGCCTTAAGGTGGCTGGGTCATTTCATAATCATGGAACTGGTTTTTGGATATACTTTGTAACATCTAGATTTGTTGATTTGCTCCTGGAGTGGCTCATCCATTGTATCTAGTTATCTCCACTGAAATTTCAGTTTTCATACAGTGTTTTGTTCAACATTATAAACATGCCAGTTCCACACAAACAGATTAAGCACACTTTCACTCAAAACCTCCCTGACTTTCTTAAGTGGCAAATGATGTTAAACTACATCCAAAAGAATAAACAATGAGGAAATTTAAGGGAAGGGGCAAGAAATGAAAGGATCAACAGACAACATAATTTTTCTAAAAGACACTATTTACAATTGCAACTATATAATGCAATACCTCGGAATTTATCTTAAATATGTATATGGAAAAAATTACAAAACATTGAAAGACAGTAAATAAACACTAAATGATCATGAAATCATGAAATATCCCATGTCCATGCATAGAAACAAAATATTGCAAATACATCAGTTCTACAAAATGACCTATAGTGTCAATGCAATTCTAATAAAATTATTCATGGAATATTGAAATGATGCATTTGGAAGGCAAAAATCCAAGAATACTGAAGATATTCCAGGAAAAAAAGGCCAAAGAATTTGCTTTATAGATATCAAGACTTTGCATCAAGTTATAATAATGAAGATACAATATATTTATTATTTCAAGGATAAACATATTAACCATTATAACAAAATGAAGAGCCACAAAATTGACTCTCATTTACATGAAACTTTGATATTTGACACAATATATATGATAGCACATAAAAGGGTAGTAGTTAGAAACCACATAGAAAAAGAAATGAAATTGGAATCCTACATCTCCTCTCTCTCTCCCTCTCTTGTTCTCCTCTCTCATAATTCCAATGGAATGAAGATTCTAAATGTGAAAAGCAAAATTTAAATAATTTGAGGTGACTATCTTTCTTATCTTGCGATAGATTTCTTTTTTTAAAAAAGATTTTATTTATTTATTTGACAGAGAGAGACAGCGAGAGAGGGAACACAAGCAGGGGGAGAGGGAGAAGCAGGCTTCCCGCCGAGCAGGGAGCCCGATGCGGGGCTCGATCCCAGTACCCTGGGATCATGGCCTGAGCCGAAGGCAGTTGCTTAATGACTGAGCCACCCAGGCGCCCGAGATAGATTTCTTGAACAAGACACAAAGAGTTAATCATAAAAGATTATGTATTATACATATTTAAAAAAAAAAAAAGAAAATTACATTAAAATTAAAAATGATTCCATGAAAAGATACCATAAAGAAAGGGAAAGCAGAAGTCACAAACTGGGGAAGATATTTCTAACACATAAAATTTACAACCAATTGATATTCAGAATCTACAAAGAACTACAAATCAATAAGAAAACAAAAATCCAGTAGAAAAATCAGCAAATTCATTAGAAGGTGTTTCACAGAAAATGAAACAGACAATAAGCTTATGAAAAATTGTCCAACCTAGAGGTGTCTGAGTGGTTCAGTCAGTTACGCATCCAACTCTTGATTTTGGCTCAGATCGTGATCTCAGGGTCATGAGATCAAGCCCAGTGTGGGGCTCTGTGCTGAGTGTGGAGCCTGCTTGGGATTCTTTCTCTCTCCCTCTCCTTCTGGCCCTCCCCACTCATACATGCTCTCTCTCATTCTCAAATAAAATAAAATAAAATCTTTTTAAAAAGTCCAAAAGTATAACTACAGAAACACACACAAAGAGCTCAGTGAGATACCATTTCATGCCCAGTACATTGGCAAAAATTAAGAAGTCCAACAATAGCTTTACCAGTCAAGAAAATAGAGGCCGCATAGTTGTGTTATCAGAGAGAATTTAACATAGGGAATTGGTTACATGGTGTCGAAGGAATGAAAAAAAAAAAACAAAAAGGAAACACTGAGGTAACACCATGTCAGTTACTTCAGGAAGCAGTTACTACCACAAGACCCCCGAGGACAAGGGAAGAGGTCGGGAGTTGTCCTAACATTGACGCTTGAGGGAGAAGGCCTGGGGAGCTGGGATCCAGACCACTGCCTCAGGGCTGCTCTGCTTCCAGGACATAGAGGAAGAAGCCAAGTAGCTGAGTCAGAATTCTGAGGATGGAGTTCCACTGGCTGCTACTGGCCATGCATTAGAGGGTCTGCACAGGGGCTCCCCAGAGCTAGAACTCCCTGCTGAGACCAGAAAACTGCTCCAGGGCTGTGGGGTCTCCACGGGAGCACACTGAGGCTGATTCTAGGAGTGTGGAAAGAAGTGGGAAGCTGGAAAGAACCAGCTTCTCCTGCGGAGGTGAAATGCCATTGTTGGAAGAACATTGATAGGACTACCCGAAAAACGGTGGGTGGAAGCCCTGTCTGCCTCCTCTCTAGTACCTTCCAAACTCTCTCTAGTAACC
Organism: Mirounga leonina; assembly: GCF_011800145.1. Lineage (NCBI taxonomy): Eukaryota > Metazoa > Chordata > Mammalia > Carnivora > Phocidae > Mirounga > Mirounga leonina. The sequence goes on along the minus strand of NW_023270323.1, from coordinate 71,897,320 downwards.
CCCCCGCTCACCCGCCATTGGCAGAAACTAAAAGGAAGCAAGAGAGGAAAAGAAAAAAAGGGTAAATATTTATAATATTGAGTGTAAATAGGTCCTGTAAGCATCGCATAAAATTCACCCAAGTCAAAAAATTAAATACTGGTAATTTGTGTACATAAAATTTTAAATATTCGTGTGACAAAAAGCACCATCAGGATCATATAAGCTTCCAGCAAAAATAGGCTAGATGGTTAGGACCACTCTTCCCACTAAGGCAAACTCAAAAAGCTAGCCGTAATATTTTTTAATCTGTTTGAAGTTATCAGAGAGTTTCCAAAGGTCTGAAGGAGAAAGGAAGCCCAAAAAGCAGAATCCAGCTTGGGGGCCACTCTCCCCAGAAGGTATCTGCGGATTCAAAGATAGGTACGTAGTGCTCTCAACATTCTCCTAGAGCCGGGAGCAGAGCACTGAACAAACATCACAGTTAAGCACACATCAAGGATGGTAGACCAGGGGCGCCTGGGTGGCTCAGTCAGTTAAACCTCTGCCTTCGGCTCCGGTCATGATCCCAGGGTCCTGGGATCAATCGCTGTATTGAGCTTCCTGCTCAGCGGGAAGCCTGCTTCTCCCTCTCCCACTCCTGCTTGTGTTCCCCTCTCTCGCTGTGTCTCTCTCTGTCAAATAAATAAATAAAATCTTTAAAAAAAAAAAAGGATGGTAAACCAGCTCCCATCTTTTTTAAGACCCTGAAAAGCTACATTGTAGAAGTAAGGGTGACTGAACCAGAAAGAAATCATCTCTACAGAAAGTAAAGTCAATTTTTGTACTATCTCAGTCCCTCGTGGGACTCACGCGACTGGGGGTTGTTTGTGCCCTAAGTGAACTACCAGAAGCAAAGCCATATCCTCTCTGGAGGAATATCAGATTATCTCTACAATTACCATAATCAATTTCTGGCACTCAACCAAAAGCTTGGTATATATGAGGAGCAAGACTCTATGACTAAAACTCAAAAGAAATGATGAACTATAGAAGTATACCACCAAGATCAAGATAATGGTGCTGTGGAACGTGGTCTTTAAGTAGCTAGTATGTGTAAGGGTTTACATGACAAGATTGAGAATTTTGTTAGGATCAGATGGAAAGTAGCAATAAAAAAATATAATGACTGAAATTAACCCAATGGGTAAGTTTAATAGCAGGTCAGACATAGTTAAAGAGAGAAGAAAGGTGTAAGTCAGAAGACAATATCCACACTGAAAGATACAAAAACAGTGGGATAGAAAATAGAGAGAAGACTATGGAATATGTTCAAAATATATAATTGCAGTTCCAAAAGATATACTTTTTCTTGATTCATCATAAAAGTGGCACTCCAGAACACAGAAAAGGACTCTCTTTGCAATAAATAGTCCTGGGCCAATTAGATATTCATATAGAACAAAAATGAATCTTGACTCCTACCTTGCATCATATTCAAAAATCAATTCCAGATATTTTGTAACGCTAAGTCTAAAGCAAGAAAGCTCTCTGGGTGCCTGGCTGGCTCAGTCAGTAGAGCATGTGACTCTTGATCTCAGGGTTGTGAGTTCAAGCCCAACTCCTGATCCCTGGGTCATGGGTTCAAGCCCCACATTCAGCATAGAAAAAAAGATAAATAAAGTAAGTAAGAAAGCTTTAAAAAAGATAACACAGGGAAGTATTTTCATGATCTTGGGCTAGGTGAAGATTTCTTAAAGAAGACACACGATAAACCAACCTTTAAGGGAAAAGTTAATTAAAAGCCTTTATTTAAAAACTTTTAAAATAGAAAACTTTTTTTTTTTTTTTTAGTTCATGAGAGACAGAGCGAGAGAGGAAGGCAGAAGGAGAAGCAGGCTCCCAAGGAGCAGGGAGCCCGATGCGGGACTCGATCCCAGGACCCTGAGATCATGACCTGAGCCGAAGGCAGACGCTCAACCATCTGAGCCACCCAGGCGCCCTAAAATAGAAAACTTTTTTAAAAAACTTTTTAAAAATTGCACTCATCTATATATATATACAGATAATAGTAAATAAATAGTAAAATTACATCTAGAAGAATAAAAACCATGTTCTTAACAACCATTGAAAGTAATGAGATTATCAAGAACTATCACTTTCCATATTATACATTTCTGCAGTGTATGATTTTTTATAGTGAGCATGAATGTATAATCAGAAAAAAAAACATGAAAAAATATATCAACGACAACAGAAGACTAGTTAGCTACAGTCCTTTTCACTGTGGGCAGATGAGGACTGTGCAATGTGATAAGTAGATTCCACGAATATAGAAAACCTGTTAGTTTCATAATCATCTAAGAGCCTTTGTTTGAAAAGAAAAAAACAACACCTTATTGCTGGCAACAGAACCCCAGGCTGGTGCAATTTCCAGCTGTCCGCAGTTCTGCCTCATTGCTTAGGGATGTGCTTCACCGATTCCTCAAGCATAGCTCCAGACAAAACCAAAAATCTGTAAAGCAGGAGAGTTCTCAAATCACCTCTACAGCTGTGAAAACCAGACCTATCACAACTTCCCAGTGAATCCGACGTGGTTAAATAAGGTAATACATGTAGACATGTTTTTGAAAAAGAGAAGTTATGGTACAAATGCAAAATATTATTTGAAACATGGTTTCCGGAGCTTTGGGGATGTGAATTTCCCTGATCATCAAGGACCAGCACAGAGAAGCCAGTGATTTTAAGGAAACTCTGCATTTCCAGATTTCATAGAGAGTAGTGACATAATATCCTTACTTTGATCCCTTCTGAAACCGTGCTTTCCACAGCTCTCCTCTAGAGTATAATTGCTTTACCGGGGGTGTCCCTTAGCTGTCTGGGTTTCCAGCTTATCTACTTTGTTAAATTTAGGTTTAAAACATTCCAACAAGCAAGATGCTATTATAAAGTGTTGTCTTAACCTTGGGATAGCATTTCCCAAAAGTGTATTCTTTGGGACACTAGTCCCATGAACTCCTACTCAAATAAAGTTTAGAAGTGTCTATAGCCACCCCACGTTTGCAAAGTGATAGTGCCCTTGAGCACAGCATACTCTGAGAAATACTGAAGAAAACAATCTCTTTGGACTTTTTAAACCCCAAATTGCCCAAACTTATTTGACCAAAGAACCCTTTTTCCAAGTACTATTTAGAACTAAGGTTGCATAAAACATTATATCAGAGGGCGCCTGGGTGGCTCAGTTGGTTAAGCGACTGCCTTCGGCTCAGGTCATGATCCTGGAGTCCCTGGATCGAGTCCCGCATCGGGCTCCCTGCTCAGCAGGGAGTCTGCTTCTCCCTCTGACCCTCCCCCTTCTCATGCTCTCTCTATCTCATTCTCTCTCTCAAATAAATAAATAAAATCTTTAAAAAAAAAAAAACCACATTATATCAGAAACTCTACTTTTAAACTAAAAAATTCCAGGAGAGAAATCTTAGAAGTAGTTAAGACACTGATTTCCAATACTTAGATCCTTATTGTAGAAAGGTTCACATGAAAAAGGCCTCAATTCTCCTACATATACCAAGAGTTCAGTCTTACTATATAAAAATGCTTTGACTCAGAATGTATTTAAGGATTTTCCAGTGTCTCAGGTGTTATTACTAAAATGAATAAATTAGTATCATGAGAACATGAATTGCTGCTTGAGCATAGTGGTTAAAGTTCAAACAAGATTCAAACAAATCTGATTTTCACTTGTAGTCAAGTTTATGACCCTGGACAAGTCATTTAAATCCTCCGAGTTTCCATATCCTCATCTGTAAAATAGAGACTATAGTAATAGTACTTACTTCATAGGGTTATTATAAAGCTTATCAATAATACATATACAGGGATGTCTGGCTGGCTCAGTTGGTAGAGCATGCGACTCTTCATCTCAGGGATGTGAGCTCGAGGCCCACCTTGGGCATAGAGATTACTTAAAAATAAAATCTTAAAGGGCACCTTGGTGGCATGGTGGGTTAAAGTGCCCAACTCTTGGTTTCAACTCAGGGCATGATCTGGGGTCTGGGGTCAAACCTGTGAGGCCCCATGCTAATCAGGGGGGAGGGGGGACAGCAGTCTGCTTGTCCCTCTCCCTCTGCTCCTCCTCACCTCAAATAAATAAAATAAAATCTTAAAAAAAAGAGTAAAAAAAAATAAAATCTTAAAAAGAAAATATATATACAGTGCTTAGGACTGAATATATCTATGTTAGGACCTATTATTGAAGCATTTCATTTAGATATCAAGTAAGCCCATTAGAATATAAATATTCAAATGAAGTTTGCCAAAAAACAGTCACCATGGCAAGTTATACAGTTAAGTCAATGATGCCAATATTTTTCAAATATCTTTTTTTATTATTATTATTATTTGACAGAGAGAGATATAGCGAGAGCGGGAACACATGCAGGGGAAGTGGGAGAGGGAGAAGCAGGCTTCCCGCGGAGCAGGGAGCCTGATGCGGGGCTTGATCCCGGGAGCCTGATGTGGGGCTTGATCCTAGGACCCCGGGATCATGACCTGAGCCGAAGGCAGACCCTTAACAACTGAGCCACCCAGGCACCCCTCAAATATCTTTTTTGGAAGGTGAGCAAAGGGAGGGAATAAGCTTTCTGACTAAATATGGATAAATTAAAGTTTGATGTGACACGTAAGAAACATTCTCCTAAAAAAATAATTTAACTGAATTCAATAAAAACATGTGATATAGGCTCTGTTTACACAAAGCCATGGATTAATACTACACACCGTGTGATGGCTAATTTTCGAAATCTGAGGTTTCCTGGAGAAGATATTCTACCTCAAGATGGCAACATAGAAATCCTGCCTATTTCCAGTCTGTCAGCCTACGTTACAAATTTCAGATTTACCAGTCTCCCACAATCACATAAGCCAATTCTTTAAAATCAGTCTCTCTCTCTCCATCTCTCTCTCTCTCTCTCTCCACACACACACACACACACACACACACACATACACACACATTAGTGGTTCTGTTTCTCTAGAGAACCCCAACTGATACATGCTATAAGGGATACAAGATCAATTATTGGATTAGAGGTATACTTTCTTTGCAAATAAAATAATCTACAAATTTCTATTTTTTTGAACACCCATCATAAACCAGGTACCTTATGAGGAATTTAGATGTACATCATCTAACTTCATCCTCATAACGGTCCAAGTAGACCTTAAACTATTATAAATTGCAGTTTGTAAATTGCTGTACAGAACATAAGATCCTAAAAGAAGGGGCAGAAAAGTAGAAAAAAAATAAAGCAAGAAATAGTAATAAATAAATAAATAACTCTGCAAATCTGTTATCATTTTGAGGAAATATTTGTAGTTATCTTGGACTGAGCCTCATTAGCTTTTTCCAAAGAAAGTTTAGTTTTTAGATAATGGAATGAAGCATACCTTTCCGTAATTACTCAGCCCTCCACTAACCCATGGTAAATATACAAAAATTATTTAAGGATATATACTAGGAAATTATGGAATAGGTTGAGAGGCACTGAGCATGGGTGTACGTGGGTGTACAGCTCTACTTATTACTAGTTTGGAGGCCTTAGGTAAGTCTCTGAGCCTCAGTTTCATTACTCATAAAATGCAAATAAGAGTAAGCACCTCATAAGATTACCATGAACATCAAACTAAATGCCAGTATGTTAAAGAACTCTATAAACTATACAGGATGTGCAAACCCTTGTTTTTGTTAATTTGAGCTTTCTTTTTTTTTTTTTAAAGATTTTATTTATTTGAAAGAGAGAGAATGAGAGAGAGAGCACATGAGAGGGGGGAGGGTCAGAGGGAGAAGCAGACTCCCTGCTGAGCAGGGAGCCCGATGCGGGACTCGATCCCGGGACTCCAGGATCATGACCTGAGCCGAAGGCAGTCGCTTAACCAACTGAGCCACACAGGCGCCCCTAATTTGAGCTTTCTATTACAGTTTCTTCTGTCTGACAGTTTATTATAGCAGAGATGGACTTGCAAAGAAGCTAAATTTCTGTGTCTATCGGTTTTGCAGACTATAAACTCTATGAAGTCCTCCCAACACACAACCAAAAACTTTCAAAAATGAACACGCTGTCTTTAAAGAACAAATGGAACTTTGAGAAATGAAAACTGCAGTCACTGAAATTGAACTAGTGAATGGATTCAGTGGTACATTTGGAACAGCTCAGGAACTGGAAGGTGGATATAGTGAAATTATCCAAAATGTAACACAAATATTTCAGAAGATTCAAAAAAATGAAAGAGGGATTAAGACACATGGAGAATAAGATGAAAAGGTATAACATTCAACAGGAGTCGGAAAAGGACAGGGTAGAGAAGATGCAGAAGTGATATTCTGCAAGGCAAAGGCTGAGGATTTGCCAAATTAATGAAGGGCATTAATGAGGATAAAGAAAACACAATACACTAAAGGGAATAAAAGAATTGTGGTAAAACTTCATAACCTGCCAAAGACCCCCCAAAGAATGGTTTGCATGTTATATTCTATTTGCTAATAACTATTTATTTCCTCGCAATCAGGAAGTGCAAAATAATAATATGCCATAATGATACATTTAATTGCTATTTTTAAAGCACTTGGAGTTTTTCTTGTGTTTCAGTTTTTTTTCTCTCTCTCTGTATCAGGCCAACTCATTACATGCTGGAACTCATACCACAAAGCATTTTTGCCAACTATTTATGTTCTTTTCTTACTTAGGTAAAGTAAATCCCATACTTTCTCAGTGGGGTTAAGGTCAAGACTCGGAGGGGAGCCACTCCTTCCTAATTAGTTCCCCAGACTCCTCTCTTTTTTTTTCCCCCCTTTAAATGGCCACAACAGTTTAGAAAAATGTTTGGAGTCATAATCCTCCTGATAAATGAATCCTTGATCAAGCAGCTGGTTTCCAGAAGGGACTCCTTGCTGTGCAGCAATTATGTTGAATCTGAGCTCTGGTAGTTCAGGTCACAGCTGAAGTACTTGAGGGAAAAATACCTGTCTCGGAGCTCCACTGAATGATACACTAAACTAAGAGACTCCAACTTCTCCTCTCCAAAGCCCTCACTCAAAATACCAATTTTTCTTGTGAGCAAATGAGAAAAATACCTTACTAATATGAGTGCATGTGAAGATCCTCTACTGGTGACCCAAGGTGGAGGGACGATCCATGCTTTTACAGATAATGGCAATGCAATACCTTATCCTGAAAATCTTGAAAATAATTTACTATGTAGATAATGCACTTAATTCTTGAGCTATTGAATAGTGATCTATGGATAGTGGTGGCGTAATAACTATTAGCAGCACCGTATTATCTCCTGAGACTTTCTAGGTTTAAGTCATTCTAAAGGGAAGTATTTATAAAAACAAAGTTATATCTCAGACTAAGAAAAGAAGGTCCAGGAAATTACAAAAGGCTACATCTTAAATACTATAAACAATGACACACACGCACACACACAAACACACGCGTGCACACACACAAAAAAGCACACCGAATTTTTACCTGAGTACATGCTGAATGAATAGATTTCAGCTACTTTTCCATAAATCTTACAGATTTATTTTCCCTCTCTGATTCTCCTAGAATAACAAAAATACCGTCTTCATGTTCCATGTGAAAGTACAATCCTACCTTATTTTGGTACCGTCAAAAATAACAACTTCAGAGTTGATTTGTTTTCGCCAAGAAACTACTCTGCTGTCAGTGCCTCTAATAAGAAACATACATTTCCATGAGACCGCTATGACTCCGCCTTTACCTTAATTACAAATAAATAAATAAATAAATAAATAAATAAATAAATAAATAAATAAATAAATCTTTCTGGGAAAAAACCTCAGAGGCATTTGAGAAGACAATGGATTCACTGTGTGAAAAGAGATGATGATCACCCATATTCATTTAAAAAAACAAGAGGTTCGGGCGCCTGGGTGGCTCAGTTGGGTAAGCAACTGCCTTCGGCTCAGGTCATGATCCTGGAGTCCCGGGATCGAGTCCCGCATCGGGCTCCCTGCTCGGCAGGGAGTCTGCTTCTCCCTCTGACCCTCCTCCCTCTCATGCTCTCTCTCTCTCATTCTCTCTCTCAAATAAATAAAATTTTAAAAAAATAAAATAAAATAAAATAAAAAACAAGAGGTTCATGGAAGTGGTTTGCAACATACAAAAAAGAGAAAGAATTAATAATAAGAATAAATAAAGAATCCCTACTCTATTAGTTTCCTAGGAATGTCATAACAAATTGTCCCAAGAGAAATTTATTGTCTCACAGTTCTGAAAGCCAGAAGTCCAAAACTAAATTGTCCATAGAGCTGCACCCCCTCTAAAGACTCTAGTGGAAAAAATTTTCTGCTTCTTTTGTTTCTGATGGCTCCAGGCAGTCCTTGACTTGTGGCTGCATGATACAGAGAGAAGCAGAAGAAGGCCATGTAGAGAATCCACCTTCCTCCTCTGTATGTCTCTTAGAATGACACTTGTCATTAGATTTGGAGCTTACCTAGATAATCTAGAATGATCTCATCTTGAGATCCTTAACTTAATAACATCTGTAAAGACACATTTCAAACAAGGTCACATTTATGGGTCCCAGAGGTTAGAATCTGGACATATTTTTTTAGGAGCCACCTACTACACCTATCAATCAGACTTCTAGTTAAAATAGTTCTATAAACTTTCACTTTCAGGCAATTTCCTATACTGTGTACATATAAAATTGAATAAAGCATGAAAATAGAATTCAAGATACAACCCGTGTTGCATCAGAAGATTAAAGCCATAGACAGAACTGAAACTATGGGCATAAGTGACTTCAGGTCTCGAAAAGATAAAAGAATTTATATCTTTCAATATTAGAGAGACCAGGGGCGCCTGGGTGGCTCAGTCGTTAAGCATCTGCCTTCGGCTCAGGTCATGATCCCAGAGTCCTGGGATCGAGCCCCGCATCAGGCTCCCTGCTCGGTGGGAAGGCTGCTTCTCCCTCTCCCACTCCCCCTGCTTGTGTTCCCTATCTTGCTGTGTCTCTCTCTGTCAAATAAATAAATAAAATCTTTAAAAAAAAATAAAAAAATAAAAATATTAGAGAGACCAAAAGTGCATTCAGCAAGAGTCCATATTAATGATTTTTTAAAAGAAACTCTTAGAAAATGAGGAATAGAAGGGAACTTACATAATCTGATAAAAAAATAACTCTCAAGGGGCGCCTGGGTGGCTCAGTCGTTAAGCGTCTGCCTTCGGCTCAGGTCATGATCATAGGGACCTGGGACCGAGCCCCGCATCAGGCACCCTGCTCCGCGGGAGGCATGCTTCTCCCTCTCCCACTCCCCCTGCTCGTGTTCCCTCTCTCATTATCTCTCTCTCTGTCAAATAAATAAATAAAATCTTTAAAAAAGAAAAAAATAACTCTCAAAATCTTCAAAACTCTTACAACCTTCATCACACTGAATGGCAAAACTATTGAAGCATTCCTAAGTTGGGAATAAGCAAGAATGCTTACTATTCAATACTTCAGGTGTAATAAACATTGAAAAGGAAAAGGCAAAACTGTCTCTGTAGATGATATGATCAACTATATAGAAAAGTCAAGGAAACATTCTGATAAACTTCTAGTACTAAAAAACTTCTAGTACTTAAGCATTCTAACAAACTTATAGTTCATTAAGGTTGCTGGATACAAGATCAACATACAAAAACTAATGGTATTTTTTTTTTTAAAAAAAGATTTATTTGTTTGTTTTAGAGAGAGAGTGTGTGTGGGAGCAGGGGGGAGCAGCAGGGAAGGGAGAGTGAAAACAGACTCCCTGTGGAATGCAGAGCCTGACCTCCCACCCCAGAGATCAAGACCTGAGCCACAACCAAGAGTCAGATGCTTAACCAACTGAACCACCCAGTCGCCCCTACTAATGATATTTCTAAAGACCAGCTAAATCAAGTAGAAAGTATAAATTTAAAAAAACACCATTCATAAGCAAACACAAAAACTATAAAGGTAATGAGGAACAGAGGGTGTTCAACAATTTTGTTGAGAATATTATAACAGATATAAAAAAATCAGTATCATTGAAGAAATAAATGAAGATATATACTATATTCATAGGTAGAAAGACTCATACATTTTAAAAATTTGTTACTGTAAAATAGACCCAAATCTACATAAATTCTACCCAATCTCAATTAATTTTCAAACAGGTTTTAATGTGGTACTTGACAGGCTGATCCTAAAATTTGGTAGTCAAGTAATTTTGAAAAAGAAAAACAAGTTAAGCAGACCGTGTGGAGGGAAAGGCACAAATGGGACAGAATAGAGAACCCAGAAACAGACTCATACATACACTAAAACATGTTACTTTAAATCAGCAAGGAAAGGATGAACTATCTAGTAATTGGCACTTGGACTATTGGATATTTATTAGGAAAAAAAAAGGTTCTACCTTACACTATAAATAAAAATAATTTACAGATAGAAAAATCAAATTTTATAGTATTTTAGATAAAAAATATATAGAACATATGACTTAGAGTAGGGAAGGACCTCTTAGGAGTAAAAACAAAATGACAAAGGAAAATTTTAACGCTCTCCTTAAAATTAAAAAAAAAAATCTTTAGTTCAATAAAAAGACACTGTAAACAGGGGTGTCTGGGTGGCTCAGTTGATTGAGCATCTGGATCTTGATTTTGTCTCAGGTCATGATCTTGGAGTCCTGGGATCAAGTCCCACATCAGGTCCCTGCTCAGCGAGGAGTCTTCTTATCTTCCTCTGCCCCTCCTCCCACTCATACTCTCTCTCTCTCCCTCTCTCAAATAAATCTTTTTTTTTTTTAAGATTTTATTTATTTATTTGACAGAGAGAGACACAGTGAGAGAGGGAACACAAGCAGGGGGAGTGGGAGAGGGAGAAGCAGGCTTCCTGCGGAGCAGGGAGCCCGATGTGGGGGCTCAATCCCAGGACCTGGAATCATGACCTGAGCGGAAGGCAGACGCTTAACGACTGAAGCCACCCAGGCGCCCCTAAATAAATCTTTTTTAAAAAAAACACTGTGAACAGCCCCGCATCGGGCTCCCTGCTCTGCGGGGAGCCTGCTTCTCCCTCTCCCACTCCCCCAGCTTGTGTTCCCTCTCTCGCTGTCTCTCTCTGTCAAATAAATAAATAAAAATCTTTAAAAAAAAAACAACAACACTGTAAACAAAGTTGAAAGGCAAGCTATGAGGGAAGGTGTATGCCACTTATATAACTGGTAAAATTCAAGCCATGAATTTAGCTTAAAGTGGATCTCCAACCTTAGTGCTCTTAGGCACATGGAAAAAACAAAAACAAGTCATTTCTGGAGGTAGACACCCATACCCTATGCCACAAAGCATCCCCACAACTAGTTTTCCAAGAAAAATAAACAAATCATAAAGATATCTTGCAACACAAAGAAAGAAGCCACTTTAAATGACAATCAGCTGAAATAACAGACAGCAAAAACAGACATACATGACTAATATAATGGAATTATTGATACAGATTATGAAGAAAATCTGCTTGGTATGTTTAAAGAGCTAAAAGGTAAGCTTGAAAGCTGGAATATATTTGCAGGAAAGAGAACTTTATTAAAAACAGCATAGCAGATATAAAAAAATCAAATAGTATTTCTTAACATGAGAAGTAAAATAATTGAGATTAAAAACACAACAAAGAGATTTGACACAGATGATAAAAATTTGTGAATTAGAAAACAGTCCAGAGCGCCTGGGTGGCTCAGTCGTTAAGCGTCTGCCTTCGGCTTAGGTCATGATCCCAGGGTCCTGGGATCGAGCCCCGCATCGGGCTCCCTGCTCGGCGGGGAGCCTGCTTCTTCCTCTCCCACTCCCCCTGCTTGTGTTCCCTCTCTTGCTGTGTCTCTCTCTGTCAAATAAATAATAAATTAAATATTAAAAAAAAAAAGTGATAAATATGTGGGTAAACAAATGAACGTTGAATATATAATCATAATAATCATCATCATATCTTATAGAATTTAAAAGGGTAGGATTAAAATACATGACAATAATAGCATATAAACCTGGGAATGAAAGGCATAAATAGAGTAAAGTGGTGTCAAGTCATGATGAAGTAGCACTTATCACAGAAATATAAGGTTGGTTTGACACAATAAAATTAAATAATATCATATATTACATTTAAAGATTAAAGGAAACAAATTATGACCATCTCAATAGATGGAGGAAAAGATTTTAATTCAGTAGAATTCAACATCCTTTCATGATTTAAAAAAAATCCTTTTAGGGGTACCTGGCTGGCTCAGATGGAAGAGCATGTGACTCTGGATCTCAGGGTCGTAAGTTTGAGCCCCACATTGGGTGTAGAAATTACTAAAAAAAATAAATAAATAAACTTAAAAAAAAAATAAAAACAAAAGATTAAAAAAATCCTTTAAGCAAACCAGAAATAAAAAGGACTCTCCTATTTTGTTAAAGGGATTTACAGAGAGCCTACAGCAAATTTTTTTTTTAATTTTTTATTAACATATAATGTATTATTTGTTTCAGGGGAAGTCTACAGCAAATATTGCACTTTGTGCTAAAATATTGAAAGTTTCTATTTGAGGTTGGGAAGAGGATTCCCACTATCATTGGTATTATTCATTGATATACTGGCAATCTTACTTAAGAAACTTTTTTTTTAAAGATTTTTTTTAAATTTATTTATTTGAGAGAGAGAGAAAGAGAGAGAGCACACAGTGGGGAGGAGCAGAGAGTGAGAAGCAGACACAGGGTGCTGTCCCAGGACCTGAGCTAAAGGTAAAGACTTAACTGGCTGAGCCACCCAGGCGCCCCTTACTTAAGAAAATTAACTATGAAATTTAACAACAAATATGTGCTCTTTATATTTTTATGTAAAATCTTAAGATACAAAATACAAAATTTTTAATTCTTAGCTTAAATTTTAGTGCCCCACCACATTCATATTATAACCCATTAATGAGTTGGGACCCAGCATTCCAGCTACTGTTGCTGCATAACCAATCACCTCAAACTAGTGGCAGGAAACAAGCACCATTTTATTATATTCAAGGTTTCCGTTGGTCAGGAATTTGGGCAGAGCACAGCAGGGGTGGTTTGTCTCTGTTTTGCAATGCCTAGGGCTACAGCTGGGAAGAATCAAAGGGCAGAGAATGACAGAAAGGCCTTGGGTCTGGAGTAATCTGCAGGCTTCTTCATTCAATGCCTCGATCCTACGCAAGGGTGACTTGAAGACTTGGCTCAGCTGAGGCTGTCACGGGAGCATCTACTTGCAGCCTCTCACTGCGTCTTGGGCTCCTCACAGGATGGTGGCTGTGTCCCCAACGGGGAGCATCTTGAGAAGGTGTGACCAGAAAGCATGCATTCCCAAACACCTAGACAGAAGCTGCAAAGCTTCTTCTGGCGAAGCCTCAGAAGTCATAGGATGCAATGTACTGTATGGTGACTAGCATAGCATAATAAAAATAAAAAATAAAAAAAAGGAAGTCATAGGATGTCACTTTTGCTGCATTCAACTGGTTGCAGCAAGTCACTAAGGCAGGCCTGTATTACAGGGAGGGGGATTACACTCCATCTATCCATGGAGGAGTGACAGGCACAGACTGCAGGAGAGTACCTAGAAAAGGAGACATTGTTGCTGCCCTTTTGGGAAGATACCAATATCCACAGTTTGAAAAATATTTGTCTACTGAATAATGAAACATGTATTTACACACAACCCATTTGGGGTTGAGCGGTTTCCCTCCACCACCAAAAAGAAAAAAAAAAAAAAAATGAAGTCCTAACCATCCAGCTCCCTGCCTCCTCCCCACCCCCTGCTGCACCTGTTAATGTGATCTTATTTGGAGATAGGATCTTTGCAGATGTCAACAAGTTAAAATGAGGTCATTGGTATGGGCCTTTAGTCTAATAAAACAGTGGGTAACTTCTTATAAGAAGAGGAGAGAGCAAAGAGAGAACGCCATGTGAAGACACTGAGAAAAGAGACAGGAGGAGGCCACTTGAAGACAGAAGCAGAGACTGGAGTGATCTTGCTATAAACCAGGGAACGTCTGGAGCCACCAGAAGCTGGAAGAGGCAAAGGAAGGTTCTCCCCTAGAGCCTCCAGAGAGAGCGTGGCCCTGGGGACACCTTGGTTTTGGACTTCTCACCTCCAGAACCTTGGGAGAATAAAATCCTTTTGTTTTAAGCCACTCCGTTTGTGCTACTTTGTTACAGCAGCCCTGGGAAACTAACACACAACCCCTCCATTTTTTGACACAAATATGGTATACCATTCTACATTTTACTTTTTTCATTTGTAAGTGCTCATATGTAGTCAAATTTAAATGTAAAATCGGCTTTGCTTCTTCCTAACGTTTTCTTCATCTAAAGACATAAATATTGTTATCAACTCACTTCCTGAACACTTTTACCTGATAAACACTTGATTTTCCTTTCCATGCTCATTTCTTTTCTCTAGTGATCTCTAAGGGAATGTGTGAAATGGTTTTCCCTTGGCATTTTTCCTCTTCCCACCGCAATCATTAGCCAAATTTGTACGGTTGCATGTAACAAAATCAAGCTACCTTCCCCTCCCACTCTAGAGAAATCTTCATTATTTACCTCATTTTATATCACTTCAGCCAATTCTACATGTTCCCTAAAGGACTATTGTTTGCAACCCAACTTCTGGCACCAACATCTTTAGTTAAGATTTTTTTATTGAGGGTGCCTGGGTGGCTCAGTCATTAAGCGTCTGCCTTCAGCTCAGGTCATGATCCCAGGGTCCTGGGATCGAGCCCCACATCGGGCTCCCTGCTCAGCAGGGAGTATTCTTCTCCCTCTCCCACTCCCCCTGTTTGTGTTCCTTCTCTTGCTGTGTCTCTCTCTGTCAGATAAATAAATAAAATCCTTAAAAAAAAAGATTTTTTTATCGATATATAATTGACACATAACATCATATTAATATCAGGTGTAAAAGAAGATAGCCACCACAATAAGTCTCGTTATCATCCATCACCTCACATAGCTGCAATTATTTTTCTTGTGATGAAAACTTCTAAGATCTACTCTCTTAGCAACTTTCAAATACACAATACAGTATCATTAACTATAGTCACCATGCTGTCCATTGCATCCCCAGGACTTATTCATCATCTAACTGGAAATTTGTACCTTTTAACCCCCTTTACCCATTTCATCCACCCCCACCCCCCACTTTGGGCGACCACCAATCTGTTCTCTGTATCTATGAGCTCTGTTTCTTTTTTCTTTCTTTTGTTTAACTTTAGATTCCATATTCCACATATAAGTGTGAGAGCACACAATATTTTTCTTTCTCTGTCTGACTTATTTCACTTGGCATAATGCCCTCCAGGTCCATCCATGTTGCCACAGTGGCAAGATTTCCTTCATTTATATGGCTGAGTAATATTCCATTGTGTATATATATACCACATTTTCTTTATCCATTCATTCATCAACAGACACTTGGTTGCTCCCATGTCTTAGTTATGGTAAATAATTCTGCAATGAACATGGGGGTGCATTTATTTTTTGAGTTAGTGTTTCCATTTTCTTCACATAAAAAACCCAGAAGTGGAAAACTTTTTTTTTTTTTAAGATTTTATTTATTTATTTGAGAGAGAGAGAATGAAAGACAGAGAGCATGAGAGGGAGGAGGGTCAGAGGGAGAAGCAGACTCCCCGCTGAGCAGGGAGCCCGATGCGGGACTCGATCCCGGGACTCCAGGATCGTGACCTGAGCCGAAGGCAGTCGCTTAACCAACTGAGCCACCCAGGTGCCCCTGGAAAACTCTTTCGATTAATGTAGTAAAATGTGACTTGAACTAGACT
The DNA here is from genome assembly GCF_011800145.1 of Mirounga leonina. Lineage (NCBI taxonomy): Eukaryota > Metazoa > Chordata > Mammalia > Carnivora > Phocidae > Mirounga > Mirounga leonina. The sequence continues at coordinate 71,881,500 of NW_023270323.1, read as the reverse complement.
TAATTTGTTATCAGGATACAGGAGTGTCTTATAGAAGAACCAAAGGACAAGAATGGAGCTGAGCCTTCCAGAACACTTTAAGCAAGACCTAGAAATCCATAAGGAAGACAGAATATTCTGCCTATCTCTCATATTTATTTCTCTCTATGCATATAATGTATTTCCCTCTAGTTAGCCTGGTATTCTTTTCTTCCTTGTCTGGAAGACAGCCATGCCTCGGCTCCTGAGCTTACATTATTGTAATTCCAATTGCATGCAGAGATGAATTCTCTGTCTCTGAATCCCAATTCCAAATTTCTTTTTTTTTTTTTTAAGATTTTATTTATTTATTTGACAGAGAGAGACACAGCGAGAGAGGGAACATGAGCAGGGGGAGTGGGAGAGGGAGAAGCAGGCTTCCCGCAGAGCAGGGAGCCCGATGCGGGGCTCGATCCCAGGACCCTGGGATCATGACCTGAGCCGAAGGCAGACGCTTAACCGGCTGAGCCACCCAGGCGCCCCTACCAATTCCAAATTTCTGACTGGCCCATTTGGGTTAGGGGATCTATTACAAGTCTAATCAATGGAAGCTGGGGAGCAGGGTCACTAGACAGAGTCCCTGATAGGGGAGGACACTTACCTGAGAAAGGGTGAGAGGAAGCTGTCTTGAATTGCATAATCCATAGGGAACAACTTCACAGAAATCCCTTCAGACTTTCTTATCCTTCAAAGTTATATTTCAGCCTCCTTTCTGCCCAGGTCCCTCCTGTTTGTCTTTTCTAGGCAGCACCAGGGACCCTCTCTTCATTTGCCTTCTTCCTGATTTCCCTTAGAACTTTAGTTGTCTCCTTCTCTATCCTCTGAGCTCTTGGCACCAGCCTATGTCTGCATATTCGGGTTGAGTGGGTTGTGGGCAAGGTTGGGAAATGGGAGAGCATCACACGAATCTCTGCATTATCCTAAAAGATAGTCCTATCCCTAAACATGGTACGCCGGTGAACAAAATTTCTCCATCCTATTATGTCTATTTATTAATGTTTATCCTCTCTCTTCCCAAAAATGACTTAAAGAAGCTCCTCTCAGCTCTGCATCTCCCCCTTCATTCCTCTTTTTGCACCTTTCCTTCTAGAACGATTTCTGTGCAATGCTTAGCCTTAAATGCTTACACTTAGTCTTAAAAATTACAGGAATCCCAGATCCTGTTGACACTCCCTAGTTCTGAACATTATTTCTCGTCCTGCTTCTGAACTTCCACATTCATATTTTGGGAAGTCAGGATTAGGCAGCATGAGAAGCTGACCCTGAATACGGTTGTGACTGAGGCCTCAGCCCACTCCACACGGTGCTCTGGAGCTGGTGTGGCTCCTCAGAGTTGTCTCAGATTGAAAGAGGAGAGCCAGATTTTTGTATTCTCAAATCAGCCAATCGCTCACCATGAGACACTCTCTGGGAGGGGGCATAACCTTGGCCAGAGCAGTCTCCTGCAGCCAAGGGCAGTCCTCTGTGAGGAATGCAGCTGTGAGCTGCAAGAAGCCGCTGCCCCAGCCTCTGAGGAGGGGAGCATTTGCAGTGAACAGAGGATTCGGCAGAGCCTCCGAGGACTCCATATATGGTGTCACAGAAAAGTCATTGAACACTAATCAGGAGACCTGGGCTTCGGGCCTGGCTTTGCCAAAACTGTGGGTCCTTTGGCAAATGAATCCATCTCTATGGACCCTGGGGGCCACAATTATAAAATAAGAGGATTTTGACACAGTCCATACTTATTTACTCCAGAGCAATAATCCCGCATGTATGTAAAGAGGGGCAAAGGACATGGTTATAATAATGAAACACTGGGAGGTGCTTAATAGGATGGATTTACAAGCCTCAATCAAAGAGAATTAGATATATCTATATGTACTAACATGGAAAGCTTTTTAAGTAATATTACAGGGTGAAGGGTTGCATAAAGAAGTATGGTATGATTCCGTTTATGTCTGAAATAAATCACATAAAACAAAATGATATATGAAAATACACTTGTGCCTGGAAGGACCGATGCCAAAGTAACATCAGTAATCACCCCTGGGAAGGTTCTAGGATTGAGAGGGATGAAGGGAGAGTAAATTATTTTACTTTATATAACTCATGTATTTTTAATGGCATATATTACTTATGTAATTTGAAATAAAAAAGAAAAAAACATGAAATAGGTTAAAATAAGGCAGCTGAATGTGAGCCTTGAAATTCCAACTCTGACATTCCATGATTTTAAGGCCACTTGTCCGTGTTCATTCCATCTCCTTCCCTTGGACAGCGATCTACCCAAATATCGGTAATCCTAACAAGACACAGTTGACCTTGGCAGTAGATCCAGCAAGAAGTAATAAGGCAAGATGAGAAACCAGAAATAGAAATACTCTCAAAAGTAACTGCTTCTCAAATTTAAACATATTAGCTAAGGAAAACTTAAGAACCATCTGACTGATAGGTACTCCATACTTAACTCTAGTCTTGATTCAGTAGATGAAGCAATAGCAAGAATTACTAAAATTGGAACAGCTTCACGTAGGATGTTAGCTGATCCACACCGGTCTTGAAGAAAGGATTTTGACTTTTAATACAGAAAGGACAGTTAGCCTCCCAAGATGTGATTACTATCTTGGTAATCGCAATCTTCAAATATGACTAAATTATTATCATAAAGCATTCTTGATTTCCACCACTTTAAAAATGAGCTATTGAAACTCCGAGATTAAAATAACTGCTTTACGTCATCCCTTAAAGTACCCTAAAAGCAAAATCTTTTGAAGAAAGATTCTATGCACTCACCAAATAATGTTTATAATTTAGAAACGCTTAAATGTCTTCTAATACTTACACATGCACAGTGTTGAAATTCACCCTTCACTACTTTGATCATGTACAGAACATCCTAATACTCTCAGAAATTTAGTCGAAGAAGGGATGACTGTCTTCCCTCTTTCTGCCAGGATGGGAATGTTTGGGGGGCAGGGGGGGAGGCTCCCTAAAGTGAAGAAAAGGGTCAGACCCAATTAAAACTGCAAAGGAAACTTCGAAAGGACGAACGCCATTAGCCCAAACTGGAATGTGGCCAAAACACGGGGTAATACTTCAACTCTTAGAAAAAGTACCAGGGGGATATTTAACAACCCCAGGTGGCCCAACGCCTTCTCATAAGTCTCATCAGAAAAGTCACTTATGGCAACACTATTCACCAAGGTAAAATAATATTATTTGACAAACTGCATATTCAAGTACTATGTTTAAATTGTGACATTTGTCAGGTTATCAATTGAAACTATTTCTCTATAGAACAACAACCAGAGAAACAAAATGTTTCTGTTAAATAGTGGGGTTAGAACATAAACAATTGTTATTTAAATCTAGCATCAGACTTCCTTAAATCAAACACCAATCATCATTTTGTCCAGTAAACTGAGCCTTGATGCATGCATGTTTTTGATTTTCCTTCCAGGTTTTAGAAGTCCTCAGGACATTTTAACCAAGATTATATTCCCCACAATATTTTCTCACTGTATGTTTATTTTATATGACTTCAATCGGGTTTATATTTTCCATAATGTCCATGAGAAGGAGCTTGGCTAGTTTTTAAAAAACGCATCAATTCACATTGTGAAACATTAATATGATGCACTTTCTTATATCCTTCTTAATTTATCTTTCTTTTTCTTTCTTTAATTTCTTTATTTCCTTGTAAGCACCCACCCCCTCTTTTCCTCTCTTATCTCCCTCCCTCTCTCCTAAGGTTGCCAGGGAAACATTTTGTGAACTGTGATATAAAAGCGGTGGAAAATGCAAGCCTGTTAAGTGACATAACACATCCATTCTTGAATCCTGCAAAGGATATTATGTGAGCAAATGCACATAGTGAAACCTGAAAGAGTTTCCCGTTTTAAAATGCTGAATGCTTGAGAGCTCTGCTTTTACCTGCTGTGATTTAAAAGGCTAGAGGCCTCATTTTGAGCCACTAAAATTCAAAGTGACAGAAACCTACAAATTTTTATTGCTGTGCATTTAATAAAATTTACATTTACAAGCTGTCAGTTTGAAATGTTGGATAACTGGTACTTTCGCATTCAGAAGAGCAGATTTGGTTGTACTGGGGGTTCATTACTACCTACTTACACGTTCTTGAAATGCTCAGAATAATCCTTCAATCTATGACTTTTGATATCTCTTAATTCAACACTGCACAAAAACACCATTGAGCTTGCAGTAAGGTCAACAAAAGGAATTTATTGTGCTCCCATAAAGCAAGGCGTAATTAAGAGCCCCCTTTCTGCTTGTTTTAATGTGCTAATACGAGAACATTAGAACCAAGGAACAGCCAATTGCTAGGTCTCTGCAACAGCTGCCTAGGTTTTTAGTAATTTACTTACTCAATTATGTCGACTCTCTTAAATCCACAACACTGGTGGGTGGTAAGGTAGAGGGATAATAAAAAAACATGGAGTAGGAAACGCCTTTAATGCATGTTTTATGTGCATCTTGGGTAACATTTTTTGTTTGTTTGCTTTTGAGAACAAGAATTAAAGATTGTAACTTTAGGAAACCCAGCACAGGAATAACCATGCATGGGTTTAAGACACCTCTAAAAATTATGACATGTCTAATAATCCTATGATTATGTGGTCTGTTCTGAAAAAGAATATTAAACCAAATGTTTGACTCAGTATTACAAAAACAGATTATCTAATGGCTTCCAAGGGGGAAATATGAGAAAGACCATTCATAAAGTTCCTTAATAGTAATAAATTACACACACTTCCTTATTCTCCACGTAAATGGAAAGACAAAGAGAGACTCTGAGAGAGAGGATGTGTTCTCACACTTTTACAAGAGCCACACTGTAATAAAGTCTCTTAAAATTGTTTGTTATTGATATGAATCTGATATTCTTTCGAAGTGAACACCAGAAAAATGCACATTACACTTGTAAAGTATCTCATTTTTTTAACATTCAAAGAAGCCTTGAATGCCAACCTCAAAGTCTTCTTTTCTTTTTTTTTTTTTTTAGAATGCATTTCTGTTATATGCAAATCAAAACACAAACGGGGCGGGGGGGGGGGGGGAAGGCCCAAAGTGTAAAATTCATCCTGATTTACCCTGGCATTATTCAAATACAAAAAAATTAGTGAACTAAATTCAAATCACTGACAACAATGTAAATTCAAATGACCTCATTTTAAATTCTCTTTAAATTATCTCTTTGTGTCATTCATGAAAAAGGACATATCCCTACATGTCGGTATAAATTGATGCTTGGAGGAAAAAAGTAATTTTCTTCAAATGTCAAAATTTACCTAGCATGCATCACCTATTTTCTTTTCAATTTAAGTTCCACAAAATGTCTTTGATAAATCAAATAATCTCCATGTTACAGCTCAAAAACTGCAAAAGAATTTCCAAATAGCCACCTACTAGTTTTGATTGCATATTAGATATCCTTAAGCTTTCCTCCCTGGAACTTTGCCTTCTCTCTTAGACAAGGAGACATAATTTTAAAAGAAGAAAGAAGAAAAAATACCGTATTTTAGTCATTGTGTTTAAAATCATTTTTATCTTTTGCCTCAAAGAGAACATTTTTTCATTTTGGTCTCAAAGGAATTGAAGGTATAAGATATTATACTCAATTAAGTCCTATACAATATTATGTTCAGTAATGCAGGTAACTTGCTAAGGTTTCAAAAGCAATTTATGCTTCATTTTTCTTTTTAGTTGCCAGCAGTGAATTAAACAGTTTGGAAGGGAGCCTATGAAACTTTGTTTTTAAAATGAAAAGTGAAACCCGAAAATGGCTGGGAGGCTATAAAATGACAGAAGAATGTATAAAGGTCATCTTTTCTCTTTTTTATTTTCCTAATAATGAAGTCACTGAGCTAGAGGGACCCACTGAGTTTTCACTGTGCAAAGATCACTGAACTAGCCTCTGTCTGAATTCTGTATGTCCAATTGAGCCACTCGATTCTGTGCTGATAAGTCTGTTCTGAAAGATTACACCCTGTTCAGAAAATATAAACAAATATCGTATCTCTAACAGAGCAAAACAATTTCACCTCTCAAAAAAAAACCACCTGACAATATAATAATTTCACGGTAAACACACCAGTGACACATCTAAGATAACACATGCCAAATAACCCACCTATTACACTTTAGAGTTTTAAAAAAAAAGGATCTTTTGCCCGCATTCATCAGCTCAGAGCAAGCTCAGGCTGAACATGAATACTTACATGCTCTCTCTTCCTCAGACACTTAGTTTCAATGTCTGCTAAAATGCTAGGGTTATTGGTGTAACGTATGGATTGAATATATTGGGTCTATATTAGTTTACTGGTTGCCTTCAGATAACTGAGCTCTTAGTAACTAAAATAACACCAATATTAATATAATTGTATTTACTAACCTCTTGCTCCACCCTCCTGCCTGGCATAAGTGTTGGAATTACAAGTCAGACGGCGCTCAGCAGCAATCTTCAAGAAAATTGCTTTAAATTGACCTTCATTAGCGCTCATAGCACTGAAAAACAAATCCAAGTGCATGCCTTATGGAAGGTAAGCCAGTAGCAACAGCTCCCTATGAAAATGGCAGCACGTTAACCTGCTCAGCCAGCATGCACCACATTCTATAAATATGATAAAATAAAGAATCTCTAACCACAAAATAATTCTGCTATTTCTAAGTATTGGGACAATTAGGACCAAATTTAAAATTCCAGCCTTCGATGGTGTGTATGTTAATTCCAGTTTACTCTTTCTCCATTTTAGAGAATTGGATATTGCAACTGAAATGTTAAATTTCCTTTACATGGTATTGTTGCTGGTTTATAAAAAATCAATACCACGCAGTAGCAAAGAATAAAGAAACTAAACCTTTCAGAAGACATTCAAACTTATTTAGATACCAACAGCAAGAAAATAGGTTTCAAAGTGAAGAAAAATTCTTCTGTTTCATAGCTTTGCTTTGAAGAGCATGCTCTTTCTTGACATCTGCATAGTAAAAGGGAGTGTAATTTCCTTGGTCGACTATCCTTTCTGAAAATCCTGCATTGGCAGACTTGGAAATGGAAGGAATTTTTCCTGGGGATTAATTCCCAACTCTTCTTAACACTCAAAATGCTGAATATCTTCAGTACACAAGCCAGGGAATTTGGCACTTGGAGTTACACTTTTTAGCAAACAAATGTTAAAGAAAAATGTTTTCAACAGAAAGAGGCCATGTGAAGTCTGTCAGATATATGAAATGGTCAGATATGAAATTGATATACATATTAACTCTGCCACTTGAGCTCCCTCTGGGAAGGAGGGTGGAGCAAGAGGTTAGTAAGTACAATTATATTAATATTGGTGTTATTTTAGTTACTAAGAGTTCAGTTATCTGAAGGCAACCAGTAAACTAATATAGACCCAATATATTCAATCCATACGTTACACCAATAACCCTAGCATTTTAGCAGACATTGAAACTAAGTGTCTGAGGAAGAGAGAGCATGTAAGTATTCATGTTCAGCCTGAGCTTGCTCTGAGCTGATGAATGCGGGCAAAAGATCCTTTTTTTTAAAACTCTAAACTGTAATAGGTGAGTTATTTGGCATGTGTTCAAGTTTTCAACTTGAAAAGATTCTACCATTTCATCCTTTATTGGCATTTCCATTTCTGAACCTTACCACTGGTTTTGTTCCAAAAAATAACATTTCAAAACAGAACAGTAAAGTAAAACACTGTAGGCCTAGCAAATAAGACCACCTTCTGGAAAGCCAGGTAATATTTCTCAAAGCCTAAGTTCATAGCCAATTCTTTCATTTCAACTTGAACCATTTAATTTAGTAAACATTTTTTTTTTAATACAAGTTTCTGTGAATTCATGTCTGTTCAGTGAAACATGGCTACTCCTATCAATGGAGGAAGTAGCTTAGAGTAGTGGCTAAAATTTGGATCTTAAAGTCAACTGATCCCCCTTCCACTTTTTACTATCCATACCACTATAAGGAAGTTAATTATACTCTCAAAGGCTAGACCTTCTCATCTGCTAAGTGGGGATAATATCAAAGATTTTCATAAGCAGGAAATGAAATAATGTTTGCAAGGCATCAAGCATAGTGCCAAGCACATGGGAGGCTCTCCAAAATGGTAGTTAGCTCCATGCTCAGCTTGATCATTTTTAAAAATTAAATAGAATAGTTTTAGACCAAAATGGTCAGTCACATCTTTTAAAACCTTATTGGGCGCCTGGGTGGCTCAGTTGGTTAAGCGACTGCCTTCAGCTCAGGTCATGATCCTGGAGTCCCTGGATAGAGTCCCACATCGGGCTCCCTGCTCGGCAGGGAGCCTGCTTCTCCCTCTGACCCTCCCCCCTCTCATGTGCTCTCTGTCTCTCTCAATCTCTCTGTCTCAAATAAATAAATAAAATCTTTAAAAAAAATAAAACCTTATCAATGCTCAGCTCAGATTTCAATTGACCTATCACAGACTGCATATATCTACCAGATAAAATGTGAAAACTTGGATCATTCATAAAATATTCCTGCCCCCTCCACACACACACATAAATGTCAAGTTTTTCCATCCAAAATATCTGGCTGTTTCTGTAAATAGGACTTAAAGAGACAAATAACATTTTTCACTTTTCTCCAAAGCCTTTTGCCATTTTAAAAACAACTGTGTTGTTTCCCTTCTCATGTCATTTGCATGTAAACCAAATTGTATTTTAAACATTCATTTCAAGATTTATCTTGAAGCTGAGTTGAAATTTCTTCCCATTGTCCACTGTCAAGTAGAATTCTCAAGCCTTGTTCTTTATTCTAATTCCAGATTCAAACAAGCTACTGTTTTTGCTAGAGTCTTGATTTTTAAAAAACGTACGTGTGTGTGTGTGTGTGTGTGTATTTGGAAACTAGGGGTATATAGTTGTTGTTTTTTTTTTTCCTTCTCTTACAGACACAAATAATTCTTTTTCAAAATGGGTAATATAAATTGACTCTCTTACATTGCAACACCTACCTATCAGGACCCAAGATTCTTTATTTTTATGCCAATCTACCTGTTCTTTACTGGGCAACCCATTTCTAGAGCTCTAAGTATCTTATGAAAATTATTTTCAGTTTTATGATTACAAATAAAGGAGTAGAGAAACCCACAATAAAAGCCGTAGGTGGTTCACTGTCTACACGGGATGTGACAATTATTTCAAACTCATTTGCTCTAAAGAAAGGAACTGGGTATCCTGTTAAGGGGGCAGGGAAGCTTCAATTTAGGCTTCCTATCTGTAAGGTAAAGTTGGGAGGACAGCCTCGGCAAACCAATGGCAAAACAGAACAAACCAAAACAAAACCCCAAACACCACCTCCAGTATAATGATGCACTTGCCACATGGTCTCTGAGGAGAGGACTGACTTCAGAAAGGTGCCCAGGCCCAGTTTCCGGAGGAATCAAGAGCTTTCTCCTGTCCCGGGGCCTGGGCCACTGTGGGGGTGGCAGCTTTTAGGCATCTAGGACATCACAGATTTCGCCAGCTTACACCTAACCAGGCCATTTTCTACTTGCCTCCCTCTGTCCGTGGAGGTGGGGACGAGAGAAGTCAATGGGAGTTCAGGGCATGTGAGCCTATGTAAAGCAAGCCCATACAGCCCAAGCAGGCCCATAAAAGCCAGGAAATGAACAAGTTCAAGTTCTCATAGTGTGTTAATGTGCCCACAAATGTACCTACTTTATACATTTAACAGCTCATGTAGTAATGAAAAATGCCATGTAGAACATATAGCTGCATGTGCAAGGTGGGGTAATTAATATGCCTATATGTGCTCCCTAATTGTTTCATTCCCTGTATTTTTGGTTAATGTAACACTCTGCAAACTTTTATATAAATAGTTTGTGTTTTATATGGAATTCCAAGTAAAAGAAACCAAGGGGGAATGACGAATAAGGAAAATTCTAATGGTATTCTTACTGAATTTCATTAGCTCAATATTCTACCTTATTTTTTTTCCCTATAAACTGCCAATACATTGACACAAAATTTTCAGTGACTAGCATGGTCACTCAGCAAGGCCATGGCCGGCTTAGGAAAAGAAAAAGGAGAGGCCCTTATCTGTCTGAATTAACATTTCACGTTTTCTGCCATTTCTCAGCCAAACCATCTTTGTAAAACAGCCAAATATCAAGTTTGACATTTGAAGTCCAAACATGTTTGAGTTGTCAGTTGAAAACTGGGGAAGTATGGGATAAAGGGCTGAATTTTAAGGTTTTCACTATTACTAGTGAGGTCTGGGTTTGGGTTGTTTTTCTAGGAGAACCCAGAGGCCACTGAAGATGTTTTTCCATCAATTTTTTCATAAGCATTTAAGCTAAAAGGGAAAAAAAAAGGTGGAAAGATGGGAGGGCACGGTTTTCTTTGGGGGAAGGAAATTAGAAGTCACCGCAAATAATTCACCTGGATAGGTAAAGGGGAGCAAACACTGTTTGCTTGTGAATCCCTGACAACTTCATTGCCTTGTACCCAAGGGAGGAGGCAGAGCCTCTCGCTTCATTTCAGACCAGCCGGGAAAGGGCTTTGAGAAGGGAACTGGGGAGGGGCACGTTCCAGGTGTGGGCTGAGCTCGGCGCTCGCCAGCGGCCTCCGCAGGTGGCTCTCCTTGGCAGCAAGGCCAGGCGCAAACCGGCTTTCTTGGGAAGCCTGACATGACCCCCGCCCAGGCTGGCAGGAAGCGACGCTCCTGTCTTCTGCAAGGAGAATGGGCCTCCGCGAGTCGTTTGCAGCGGGGCCCAGTCTGCTGGTGTGTTTCGGAGCAAACCGCTGCAAGACCCGAGTTAGGAAAAACTCGACGCCACACTCACCAGCTGGTGACTGCCTCCCACCTCCTCACCCCGCAAGTTGGCAAAGCCCTCGTCTCCGGATTGACTGTCGGCCAGGACGCTCGCCAAAGCGCTCGGGGCTCCAGCAAAGCGGCAGCGCGTGGCCTCTCCCTCCCCTGCCGGGACCTGGGGACGCCCGTGCTGCCCCGGCCCCGCACAGCGTGCACCACGAGACCCAACCGCGCGACAGCTGCTCGGAGGCAGAAGGGGGCCGGGGAAACTGGGGCTGGTGGCGGCGCACTGACGCTGCAGATGGAGCGGCCTCGCTGAAGAAGTGGCCTCTAAATGCACAGTCCTGGTCCCAGGTCCGACTCTCGACTGCTAAACTGTCACCTCCCCGAGGGCGGATCTCTGGCTGTCCCTGTGTCCCCATGCCCCCGGCACCGTGGCTCCCAGGACAGGCTGACCGACCTAGGCCGGACTGCACTGCACGCGCCTACCGGCCCGGCAGCATGCGGCGTCTCCCTGTGAGGTCCCCGAAACCACGTGCACCAGGACCACCCGTGGGCTAAAAGTGCGGATTCTGGGCCCCACCCTCACCCAGGGAAACCAAGCAAAGTGTGGATTCTGGGCCCCACCCTCACCCAGGGAAACCAAGCAAAGTGCGGATTCTGGGCCCCACCCTCACCCAGGGAAACCAAGCACACTCTCCGGGGAATTTTTACTCGCGCTGAAGTTGGGGGCTTGCTGGACCCTGACGGACCTCAGCCTTTTCCTTTCGGAAGCGCCCGTAGCCTCGCAACCAGCGAGATACTATCAGCCCCATCTTACCGAAGAAGGACCTGCAGCACAAAGGGGGTGGGGCGCCCAAGGCCCCATGTGGGCAGCGGCCCTGCGCGGCTGGGGCCGTGCCCGCTCTTGCGCTGTCCCGCGGAGCACTGGGCTGCTAGGATTTGGGAGATGCCCCGCTCCCGCTCCCGCTCCCGCTCCCGCGCCTGCCGACACTCCTCCACCTTCCCTCCACCTCGGCTGCTGGCGTTCCGGGGCGTTCCAGGGGCGGGGAAGGAGCGCCCAGCTTGAGGGCAGAGGCTGGTTCACCCAACTTCGTCCTGGGGAGTAGGGGAAGGACTGGCCTGGCCGGTGTCTTTGCTTGGGGGCCAGGTGACCTCCGTGAGAGCCGGGCTGCGTCCCTCAACCCCATCCCACCCAACTAAAACTGCGCCTGCGGCGCCTACCCGGTTCCATTCCACCCGCGCGGGGCCTCCGCCCCCCGCCGGGTTCCACTCCACTCACGCGGGGCTTACGCCCCTCACCATCCTACCCCACCCGCGCGGCTGCTCCAGACACCACCCTGGGACCGGATTCCAGGCCTAACCCGTTCAGCCTGCGGTGTTGGGGGAACACGGACAGGATCGCTGCAGCCGCTGGGCACCCCCCCACCACAGGCACACACAACACACGCACACCTACACCTATACACTCCCGGCTCTCGAGCCTCGGCCTCCAGCATCCTGGAGGGGCGCAGTGTTGGCAGGGGGGGCGAGGGAAGCGGTTAGTCGGTGTAATCGGGTGGCCTTCCGACTGGAGCTCTCAAAACTTAATCAGCGTCCTCTGCGCGCCCTAATTCACAGAAGCTCATGCTCCGCTTGGGACCGAAGGCCCCGGGTATTGCATCAGGCTAGTGGCCCTGTTCCAGATCCTGGAGTCCACCAGGGACGCAGAGGAGAAGACACATGTCAGGGTGGCCTCAGACCCCTTCCAGCAGGGGTGGGGGGGGGGTTGGGGGTGGGGGGGTGGGGAGGGGGGCTGGTAGCTCAGCAAGTCTGTCCCCTGCTCATCATGCCTAACGCGTGGGTAACAATGCCTTCCTCTCGGGGCGCCTGGGTGGCTCAGTCGGTTAAGCGGCTGCCTTCGGCTCGGGTCATGATCCCAGGACCCTGGGATCGAGCCCCGCATCGGGCTCCTTGCTCAGCTCCGGAGAGCCTGCTTCTCCCTCTCCCTCTGCCTGCCTCTCTGCCTACTTGTGCTCTCTGTCTCTCTATCAAATAAATAAATAAAATCTTTAAAAACAAACAAACAAACAAACAATGCCTTCCTCTCTCCACAAATATTCAGAGAAGACTATCAGATGGCAGGCAACGTTCTGGGCCCAAGGCACACAAGCAGAAAGCAGCATAGAGGCGTGGTTAAAGACAGAGCCGTCAAGGTTCAAATCCAGGTTCTATTGCTTGGTTAACTATAGGACCAGAGAAAAATTCAGCTCTTTGTACTTCAGTCCTCATAGCTGTAAGTTGGGGATGACAGCAGTACCTCCCTCATGGAATGGATGTGACAAATTATCGAATGGGCATAGACAGTTTGCCAGGGTGACTGGCCCCTGTGGGAAGCTCAACAAATCGTGAGCTGTCATTCCCGTGATCCCGCTTCAGAGTGCAGCGTGATACCCATCAGTCTTGACAATAACCTTTCCATAAGGATCAAAAGGAAGGGATGCAGAGGGGAAGAACACAGGGAGGAGCCTGCGCGCTGGGCGCTAGCCAGGAGAATGCCAACCCTCGGCCCCTGCCAACAGGACCGGAAAGCCCAAAGCACAGAGATCCTGCTCGCTTTCCCATATCTCAGGGTTCTGGTTCGCACAAGCCGGGCACGCGGCCCGGACGAGGTGCCCCGGAACTAACCGTGGCGCCCACGCAGAGCCGCCCAGAGGAGCTGCAGGTGCTGTGCCCACACAGTTCATCCCGGCCTCCTGGAGCACAGCGCCGGGCACCGCGGAGCCGAGCCGGACAGTTGGAGCAAGTGCCACGAGGCCCCGGCTTCACTTCTTCCGAAATGAGTTGCTAGATAGCCTCAGACCTTAGGGAATTCCAGTGGAAAAATTCTCTCAGCCTCAGGATGTCCTTCAGTGAAATGGACAGAAGTTGCACCACAAGCCTCTTAAAGGCTCACTTGGGAAGGCTTAAAAATGCACCGTGAGCCTTCCTGTGAACAAGTCCCCAAAGGTCCTGCTTAGGCCTTTTTACTTCAGGCATTTATGATCTAACTTAATAATAGGGGCTCCCATTTTCCAGGACTGGGTGCTAGGCAATACATTGCCACACATTTTACTTGCTCTAATTCTAAATCTACAAAATAGGTGCTGAAGCTTTGTGGACCTTTTCAAACCTGCAGGCATATTGAAAGTGATTCCTAAGATCTAGTAAGTAATGAGGATTTCTGATCAATTTTCCTGCAGAAAACCAGTCCGTGAATACCAGATGAATTCTGACCTTCCACTGGAGTTTTGTGAAGGATTAAGTAGCAAGTGCCCCTCTCTATCAGACTTTACCCATCCTGCCTGCCCCACCCACAGACCTGAGGGACTACAATAGGGATATTAGCCTAGCATTTTTCTCTTTAAGAGTGGACTGGGCAGCCAGGGGCAGCTAGCACCATGGCCTCAGTGTCTCTTCCAGTGATCCCAGCACCCAATCTAAGTCAAGAGCCTGCTTGTTCTGACAGAACACCTTTAAGACAAACTTCCAACTGATCCCAAGCCTCCACAGCCCTTCCTGTTGGGAAATTCGGGAGTCTCTGCTGCTAAGTGGAAGTTATTATCCTTCTGAGAGAGGTGGCAAGCTGGCTCAAAGAGGCTGTAATGGGTACAAAAGCCACACGACTGTGAGTGGTCATGTCAGCCTTGAACTCAGGTCCTCTCTAAAGCCCTTGTCCCTGAGCAGTCACACCCAGTTACCAGAGCATTGAACAATTACGTCACCTCCCTCTATACTAGGAGTATAAGTGTCTGTAAGGGCACTTCATAAGAGCTAACAATATTGAATTCTTACTGAGTGTTAGGCAGTGAGAGAAATGTTTTACATCTATCTTTTAAAAATCATTTTACACAACAAGAAACCAAGGCACAAACAGGTTAAGTATCTATTAGTTTAAGGTCACCTGGCTAGGAAGTGGCAGGGCTGAAATTTGACATCCAGGCTACCCTACAAACCGCCAAGCTCCAGGCAACACTTAAAGAATCTCTTTGCAGGGCTCCTTAAGCTCTCAGTGAATGGTAGCCTCTATATTTGTTTGTTTAAATCCAAGCAAAGACCTGAGATTCCTTCACATGTGAGCCATGGTGTCTTTGAAAATAGCTAACATGTATTGATTGCTTATCATACCCTAGGCACCAGGAACTGAGCACTTATATACCAGGCACTATTCTAAGTTTTAACACATTTAATGCTAAGCAAACCCCTATGAGGTAGGTTCTATTCCTATCCCCAATTTACGGATGAGCAAACTGAGGCCCACTGTCATACAACCAGTAAAAGGCAGAGTTAGGTTTGACTCCCAGGTACTCTGACTATAAATGACTCTATACTGGATGTGAAAGTGTAAGATCCCTCTGCTTAGAAGCTTCTGCACCACTACGTACCATCTCTTTTCTTTTTAATTAGAGGGATGTCCTCTCTGATGGAGTTTCTCTACTGAGCTAAAGCTCTACCAGCCCAAAGGAAAGGGGAGGGCCACCACCCCCAACTTGGTCTCAGCCTCTAAATTGGTAAAATGAGCAGTAGATGCAGTTTTTGTAGGTTTGAGGCTTTCAGGTTGTTCCTGGAACCTGAAGGACAGGATGGCTGGAGGGGCTCTCTACACCCTCCAGGCACGTCTTTATAGGTAAGGGTGGGTCAGCTACATCCCAGGGCTCTTTGCATACTCTGGGGGTTACCAAGTGCTTTCAAACCCACACTTCCATTTGTGCCTTCCATTCAGGAAGGTGAAGGGAGAGCTGTTACTTTTTTTTTTTTTTTAAGATTTTATTTATTTTTTAGAGAGCGAGCGAGAGAGAAACAGCATGAGAGGGGAGAGGGTCAGAGGGAGAAGCAGGCCCCCCGCCGAGCCGGGAGCCCAACGCGGGACTCGATCCCAGGACCCTGGGATCATGACCTGAGCCAAAGGCAGACGCTTAACCATCCGAGCCACCCAGGCGCCCATGTTACTCTTTAACTTTTAATAAGAAACCAAAACCCAGAAATCACAGTGGACAACACCCACTTTGCCTTCAGGCTGGCCTGAGGCATGAACAAACAAGCTCCCGATTGTAGTGATAGCTAATTACCTTCAGCCTTCCTGCAGGGAAGCCTCAAACTTATTCATGTCTAAAAAAATGTATTTTTTTTTTTTTTAAGATTTGATTTATTTATCTGACAGAGAGACACAGCAAGAGAGAGAACACAGACAGGGGGAGGGGGAGAGGGAGAAGCAGGCTCTCCACTGAGCAGGGAGCCCCAAGCGGGGCTCCATCCCAGGACCCTGGGATCATGACCTGAGCTTAAGGCAGACGCTTAATGACTGAGCCACCCAGGCGCCCCTAAAAAAACGTATTCTTAATACCTTTCTTTTTCATCACAAAGGCTGACTTTGGGGATGGGGTGGGGCAGGTGTGACGGAGAAGGCAGCTGCTTCAGCTTTTACACTGTTTGGTGCACCTGGGCCACATCCTCTTCCCACTCCCTCCCTGGGCATCCCCAAAGTCGTTGGGTCGGAAACAGTGGAGCTTCGGCAGTGACGGAGTGTGGTCCACAGCAGACCTTGGAAGGGGGGGGGGAGGTGCTCGGTGTGATGAGACCCGCGGGATCCGTGGGGCAGACGCCAGGCGGTAGGCAGAGTTGGGAGCCAAGTGCACCAGGGCAGGAGCACGAGTGGCTGGGATGGGGCAAGGTGGAGGTGGAGAACTGCACCCTGCTTTCAGACCTTGGCGTGTTGGGTAGTTTTGTTTTGTTTTCTCTTCCCCAGTTGTTTCCGGAGTGGGTGCGTGGTATGGTTGACCCTGCTGGGTCTACGCAGCTGCTGCGCGCTTAACCCGAGCGGTGTCTGCAAACTCAGGAGGTTCCTCCCAGAGGAGACTTCGCAGAGACCAGCCAGGGCTTGTCCTCTTCTGGGCCCTCGCGCCACCCTTGGCTCAGGACTCTGCGTGGATGACAGATAACCTCTGGGATTCACCTGCACCCCCCAGGAAGCTCAGGGCTTCCTTTCACGACTGGGTTGCGTTCCTTAGCAACAGTAGCGTCCCCTCCCACCCCCGCGGAAGTGGCACAGCGGCTTCTCAGGATTGCTGGAGTGGAGCCCCTGCCAAGGTTGGCACCTTCCCAGTGCCTGGACAAGAGGCCTCTACCAATCTCCCATTCGTTTTCGTAGGTGGGTATTTTCACCCCCCGTCTTACAGAGAATGGATCTGAGGTTCTGTGACATACGTCGAAGGCCTGGCTAGTCCGTTCTGAGCAGACGCTCCTCTCCTCCCTTGGACCTTCGTGCTTCCCTAGAACGAAGTGCGTCGGTCAATATCAGGCTCCTCAGGCCTGTGTGATGAGCTATTGTTACTGCTGAACCTCTGCAGGAGGGGCTGTATCTCTTCTTTACCCTCAGGGTCTCCCTCAGACCCACGCTCGAAACGGGGGAGATGAGAGAAGCGCAAGGGAAGCTACTCTTGAAGCAAACTGGAGAGTGCTGGCCGATAGCGGGGTACGCTGGGTCCACCGGGCCTCTAAAGTGAGCAACACCTGAGACGCGGACAGGAGAATCTTGGTTTCCGCTTTCTGCCTCCTGGCCTCAATTTCTTCACAACCCGAGGTGGGAATAATAATCTGCACCCGGCTGGTATGAGCGATGAATGTGAGGGGTCAAGGTGAATTGCATCAGCCTGGAAAGCGGTCCAGAGCACGGGTTCTGGGCGCGACTCCGTCTCTACCAGCCCGGTCTTCTTGGACAAATTACTTAACCTCTCTGTGCCTCAACGTCTCCCTCTGCATCAAGCTTACCACAAGGGTCCCTAGAAAGATTTGCCTCACTGGTTTTGAGGCTTGCAAATAAAGGAACAAGCCAGGTCTCCCTTTCTCGGGCTGAGGGACACAACAATGTCCCTGCTCCAGACTCCAGAGACGGTCTTGAGAAAAACTTACCCTCCAATTACCAGCCCTGACATCTTGGACAAGATGCACTCCCCTCTCTTCTCCTCCGTGTCCCCATTTGTAAAGTGGGTCCCTAAAATGCATCAGTCTCTGAGGCCCCTGCCAAGTTCCGGTTTTTGTCGTTGGTACTGGGGGACCTCATGTCGGAGGGAGAGGCCGGAAGACTGAGGAGCCAGCAAAGACGGATCCATCCCTAGGGCCCCTCCAGCTCCACCCCTTTGGGTGCGGCTGAGCGGGTGGGTGGAAGCACCAGCCACAAGATCTCTTTGCCCCAGCGGGGAGGGAGAACCGTGGGGCCCAGAGTTCCCGCTGCCACATATGGTCTGTGGATTTAGGTGTCAAAAACCGGAGAATTAGAAATGGTAATTTTCCGTCATTATGGCTGAAACGCGATCTGTCACAACAACTGGAACATGTCTCCGCGCTAGCGAAAATAATGTTCGTGATTAGGAATCATTACGCATGTCAAGCCGAGTCCATTAAGTTGTAGGGAGAAATTAGGCTTGACGGGCGGAATCAAACTACAAATATACAGCCCTCGCCTTCAGGCGGCCGAGCAGCAGCCCTGGGGAGGAGGCGGGCCAGAGCCGGGTGTTTTCTTAATAGGAAACTGCCCAGAGAATTAATACCCCCTTTGTCGGTCCCCATGGGATTCCTCCGCCTCTTCCCACCGCCCAGACCCCACCCCAAGGGAGGGAGTGGGGCGCGGAGGTGTCGCCGCAGTAGCTGAAAGCTTTGAAGTCCCACAGGCCGCCTGGGTGAGCGCCCTGCTCACTGCTTGCAAGCTGTGTGACCCTGCCCTAGTCACTTGACCTCCCCCCTGAACTTGGCTCCCTCGTCTGTAAAGGAGAGATAATCCCATCCACTTCATGGGGTTCTCCCGAGGCTTACATGAGAGCAAATATGGTCACTGGAGCGCACTAGAAATCCTCAGACCCGGGAGATGCCGTTTCCCTTCCTTTGCGCTGCCCCCCCCCACCCACATGCGCTGCTGGGGGTGTTGGGGGGGGGTTGGTGGCGGGAGCTGAGAGGCTCGTGCCAATGAGGCACTGAGAAAAGAATCTAGAATCTCTGAAAATGGCAGAGGGGTAACCTCACAGCAACCCCCCTGCCTTGGGTAGCCCATGTACTCCCTTCCCTATCACCCTACCAAAGAAAAGGGTCACTGAGTCCTCCACCCTGCCTCCCTGGGCCTGCCCCAGCCACCAGCACAGAAGGATCGATGGTGTCACCAGGAACCGCACTGTTAGAAAAAGAAAAGGTCAATGGTAAAGGGAGCCAGGAGTAAGAAACCTTCCTTCTCAGGTCTCCTAAGACGAAAGGGCACTTTACTATCTATCCCCTGATATCCTCTGTACGGAGTTTGGGGAAAATTCTCCCCCTCCTGCAGATGAGGGATAGACCAGTGTGAGCCTAGGTAGGCTGGTTCCTGTTCTGCCACGGACCCACATCACCTCTGAGAGCCCGCCCTGCGCCAGCCACCAACTCCACATCTCGATACTTCCTTCCTGTGGGGAAACTGAGGGTCAGAGGATAGGAAAGTCAACCAAGGGCCTGTAAGCTGGGAGAAGTGGGAGCCAAGCCTGCTCCTCCTCCAAAGCCTTAACACCACGCTGCCATTTCCACATACACCCCCATGGCCCACCACCCCTCCCTTCTCTGGTTCTCTTTCCTCCTTGCTACTGGTTGGGGAAATCCCGCCTCTCAGAAAAGTGGTGAAAACGAAATGAGCTAAGGAGGTAAAACATTTAGTTTGGGCCCTGACAGAGCATACTCTTTCCGGGGCCTCATTCTTCTCCTCTGTGAATGGGATCCGCGCAGCCGCAGCTCTGCGGTGGGGAGCAGAACAGAAATCTGGCCAGCGCGCGTACTGTGGAGCCACAGTCTGGTTCGAACCCCATCTCCGCCAGAAAGAGCCACAGCGAACGGTCGATCCCCAAAGTGGGATGATAGTAATGGAGCTGCCAGGAGGAATGAATGAAATAATTCAAGGAAAGCACTTAGGGAAACAGATTAAGCGCTAAATAAAGCCCTGATTGCCAGAGCGGCCATTGGCCCGCGCAGCCTTGGAGGGCTGCTGCCTGGCCGAGGAGAAGCTGCCCCAGCCCCCTCCGGAAACTTCTCAGCATTTCAGCAGCTCCCGGCGCTAGGGATTGGGAACTGGGGCACCAATTCCCCAGGGCTCCTGGGTCCTGGGGATTCGCCTCCTGGAGGGACCCTCCCGCGGGCCAGGGGTTGTTCAAAAGGGAGGATGGGCAGGAGTGCCCGGCACTGGGAGCTCCCGGCCTATTTGGCCTATTCTCCGCCTAGAAGCACATTCAGAATAGGGCGGACTCAGAGAGGGAATTGAACCAAGGGACACGGCATGACAGAGACTTAGCCCGAATAGAGAGACTTTCTGATGGAGTTGGGCAAAGACACGGCCCTAGTGATCAGCACACACCAAAAGCGCTCTTATAAATATTTAACCCCCTTGGGGCTCCTGGGGGGCTCAGTCGGTTAAGCAGCTGACTCTTGATTTCTGCTCAGGTCAAGATCTCAGAGTGGTGAGATGGAGCCCCAGAGCCCCACATTGGGCTCCTATGTAGGAGTCTCTCTCTCCTTCTCCCCCCTTAAAAAAATTAACATTCCAGTGACCTTCCTTGACTGACCTCTCAAATGATACCCCTGCTTGCCCCGCACTAACCCACACTTACTTTGTTTTCCTTTTGGCACTTCTATCCCTGTCTCCCACTAGATGGTAAACTCCACCAGGGTGGGGCCTTTTTCCTCTGTACCCCTCACACAGAGTAGCAGCCCAACAAATATGCTGAATATTTGGATGAATGAATGAAAGAGGAAAGAGAGAATGTCAGCAGTTCCACACAAAGATTTTTCTCTTAAAAAAACCCCTCCCTTTTTATAATTCCCCTCCCAGCTTTTTGAGGCTTCCCTTTGGCCCTACACCTATGAAGGGTGAGACCCCAGTTCTCCTCCCTGTGTATCCTGTGGTTGTCTTTCTGAGTGTGTTCTGCAGTTCCTTCTCCAGACTGTCTCATAAAGCAGGACACTAGCCTCTCACAAACACAAGGACCAGCACGCGGGGGAGGGCCTTCCCTTAGGCAGCACTGCAGAGAACAATTAGTGTAAATCAAATAAATAATACACATCTTATAAAATAATTATTTTAAGAAACTTTTCTGCAGTTATTGTAAACAGAAGAAATCAACTGGAGGGGGCCTGGCTGGCTCAGTCCTAGATCATGAGACTCTTGATCTTGGGGTTGTAGGTTCAAGCCCCATATTGGGTGCAGAGACAACTTTAAAAAATAAAATCTTGGGGCACCTGGTGGCTCAGTGGGTGAAGCGTCTGCCTTTGGCTCAGGTCATGATCCTGGAGTCCCAGGATCAAGCCCCAGTCCCCCAGGCTCCCTGCTCAGTGGGGAGTCTGCTTCTCCCTCTCCTCCTCCTCCTCCCTCTCATGCTCTCTTGCACTCACACACTCTCTCTATCTCAAATAAATAAAATCTTTTTAAAAATAAAATATTTTTAAAAAAAGAAGGAATCAACTGGAAAGCAGTTGGTGTACTTTTTTTTAAACCTTAAAAGTCTATATGCTGCATTTATTTTAAAAGCACAATTGCAGTTGCAAAAAAGCACAGAACATGTTGCAGCCAAGGTTTCCAATGAGGGTTAACTGTTCTTACTGTTTTGGTTGTTTTTATAATCACTCAACACTTCTTGTCTACCCCTTACCATGTCCACAGATAAGTTTCTTTAAATGGTAAATGTCTTTGTTTAACTTGGCAAAAAATATTATCAATTAGGCTGTGAGCATTTCATGGTGCCTAGTGCTCAGGAAGCACTCCATTCTTAGAGGACCCTGTCTTTGTGGGGGTGGGGGTAATTTTCCATATTTTCAGCAGAGCAACTCCTTTTGGGTCTTCATCAACTGTCTGGTTCCAAATCCATGCTCTGTTCCCAGGGGGTTTTTCAGGAGGAAGCTTTTAATGCCTTCCCTCCTGGAGAATCAAAAAGACCTCCTGATTGAATGCCTGGGTTCAACTTCTCCAGCTGAGCTCTCCTGCAACACCAGCTTCTCCCTCTTTGGGGCTACTCATGGAACCAGAACTACTAGCCAGTAGATTCAAAGGAAATGGGCTGGAAAATCCATTCATGAAACATAAGACACTATACAGTAGGAATTTTTCATCTAAAAACATGTGAAGTGGTGCCTGGGTGGCTCAGATGGTTAAGCATCTACCTTCGGCTCAGGTCATGATCTCCAGGTCTTGGGATGGAGCCCCACATCGGGTTCTCAGCTCAGCAGGGAGTCTAATTCTCCCTCTCCTTCTGCCTCTCCCCCTGCTTGTGCACTCTCTGTCTCTCTCTCCCAAATGAATAAAGAATCTTTTAAAAAAATTTAAAAAATGAAAACATGTGAGTGCCAGACCCTCAGTTGGGAATCCAGAGACCTTGAGCCCTTTGTCCAAAGCAGCTATCCCAACTAGCAGCACTGTGTTTAGGTGGTGATCATAAGCCCACATGGGGAGGGGGTGGGTAGGACCCTGAGTTCACCTCAAGGTCTATAGGTGAAGCAGTTCTGCCCAGGGCCACTGAGGCCCAGCACCCCTTAGCTCAATCCCACCACCAGATCCACCACAAATACCCCTCCAAGGGTATCCCCATCCACCAGGCCTGGCTCTGGTCTCTGTGGGGCAGCTGACGCTCTCCACACCACAGCCGATGTCCAATTTCCAAACTGGATCATGCTCCCACCCCACCCCAGCTCCCACTCCCATATAAACCAGAAGCACAACGTTCATTCAGGACCATGTTTTTTTTGAGTCCTCAGCTGGTCAGGTATGATGTACATTTTAATAGGATCAAATATGAGATGATGAGATGATTTGGCAAGTTTGCTCAAAGCTAAGGTGGCACCAGGAAGAATTTGAGCCCGAGGCCTGAGAGCTTGACCCCGAGACATAAGGGGCTCTCCCGCTCAGCCACCCAGGACTGGTGCCCAGCAGGCCAGGAGAAGAAGAAGACCTTGATGAGGTTTGAAAAGGCTCCCCTGGCCCTTCTGCCCTCTGCTGGCTTCTCAACAGGGCCTGTGGATACCACTTGGAGCCTGGAGGGGGGGATGTGGTGGGGGCTGACAAGGACAAAGCTGAAGGATTCTGATCCTCATTCATGAGTGCTTCCAATATGTATTCAACATAGAAGAACAACAGGCTCCGTGCTAGGCACTTGGGGCCGCCGTGGGGGCTAGCCATCCGGGCCTGTCTTCCCAGAGGTTGCAAGGCCAGGTCAGACAGCTCTAGAGCAGGGCACTGAACCCAATATTACTTATCACTGCAGCAAGTAGGTGGGACAGCTTCAGGAGGGACGTTTAACTGAAACTTGTCAGGAGGGTTGACTCAGGGAAGGCCTGAGATGTGTAAGTTGAGATTTGAAGGGATATGGGAACTTGGGCAGGCTAAGTCTTCCCATTAGCCCAGTTTTTCTCTCACCTGCCCTGTGTCTACTCTTTGTCACCACCTTATATGTGTGTGTGTAGCTTCCTTTCCCACAGTTGGGGGTGGGGCACAAGGGCGTGCTCAAGTTCCCCCAGAGGGGCAGCATCCTGGGCCTCCTCAGGGAGGGATTCCCAGAAGTCAGTCACCCTAGTGACACTCCTGCTCCAGGTCTAGGACGCGTGTGGACCAAACCCATGTCGGCCCCGCGCCCGCAGAAATACCTGAGACACCTGCACAGGAGTGGAGATTTTACTATTTCAATCCTCAGAGGAGTGTCAATTTCACTGACGACCATTGCAAAAACACGAGCAAAAAATGTAGTAGGGCGGGACAAAACCCCTGACCCGAGGGTTCCCTGGGGACACTTCGGTGCCGCATTGGGTCACTCGAGCTCTTTGGCGACCTCTGACCCTATGTAGCCCTGCATCCTTCGATGGCCGATGGCCGCAGACTCTCGGGCTGAGCGCAGCAAAGCATGGACCAGCGGGGGACAGCGAGGCCCTAAGAGAACATTGTGGGCACAGCCCGGCAGCCCCAGCCCGGCCAGGGCCCTTTGCGCGGAGGGCCGAAGCCCCCGCACGGCAGCGTGTTTGTCCTTGCGTAAAAAACCCCGAAAACCCCGCCGAAGAGCTCCACTGCTCCACGGAGGGAGGCCTTGGCGCGCACAAGGGGAGCCATTCAAAATGTTAATAAGCTTATTAAAATAATCGGCTTTACTGGCTCTTGTTTTACAGCCTGCTGCCCACCCTTGGTGGACCATGGGAGAGAAAGTACTAGTGGCATTTTTTTTTTTTTCTTAACGCGTTTTCCGTCCAAGGTCAGGGGACTCTCCGAGGGCTCAGTGCGGACACCGATGCGGAATAGCCTCAGGTCTCTCCCCTCCGGAGCGCGGTGAGTGGGGAGACATCCGAGCCGAGGACCACAGCTGCCCACCCAGGCTCAGGAAGTGGACAGAGGAGGCTCAGAGATAATAGTCTTGGAGAGACCTACGCTGAGGCAACTGGGGGACCCAGCTCCTTTTAAAAAATAAAGCAAAACAACCCTCCCTCCAAAATCTGCTCACGAAGGGCACGGCTCATTATTTAAAATAGAAAGGCTTTGTCTTTTACCTCGACTCCAAGCCAGAGGTCAGTGTGGACTCCAAACATTACTAGGGTTAAGGAGCATCTCACACTTTTTTTTTTTGATATAGGTGCAGAGAAGAGAAGTTCATTGCCTAGGATTCGTCAAGACAGTGGGAGAGCTGCCTCCAGCCGGTAGACTGAGGCCCCAGGTAGAATCACTTAATGATCTTGGAGACCGTTGAGCCCGATTTGACCACTTCCCGCCCTCAGATGTGCCGGCTGCGGGGAGTAGCTCTCACCTGGATCTCCCAGACGTCCAGGACCGCACCCCGCGAAGGGACAGGGCGCACGCCCAAGTCGCAGGAGCGCTGCTCAGCCGGGTGGCCTGAGTGTGACGACCAGAATCGGGCCAGGCCGGGAGGAGAAGGACTCACCGAGAAGCCCCCAGAAGCCCCCCAAAGTCCCCCTCACGCCAGAAGCTCTTGTTGCAATTGCGGAAACAGTAAGGAGTGACGTCGGCACTCGCTGAAGACCGTGAGGCCTGGGCAGAGACCACGCGCTCTGGGCTCCGCCGGCGCACTAACCCCTGAGCTGCGGGGCCTCACCGCGCCTGTGGGCGGGGCACCCAGGGACAAAACGCGGGTGCTTATGGGAGGCACCGTGGAGTGAGCGGGCTCCAGGCGGCTGGGAGAGGGAAGGAGGCAGCTTGTCACGCACACTCCCGGCAGCATGCGGGAAAGGATGAGCGTAGGAGCGAGCTCACCTTGCCAAAGGTTCCTGGCAAGGTGATGCCTCCGCTCCCGCAGCTACTGTGTATTCCCTTTGAACTTGACCTTCCAACAGGAACCGGTAAGTGCTATTCGCTTGTGCAGCGGATTCCGGGTCAGCCTCGGATCCGCCAGAAGCCAGGCGCCCCGTCTTTCCCTTCCCCGCCTCAAAGCAAAAAGTAACAGTAACAACAGCGCTCCGGGCGGGGTGCGGGGCGGCAGGGCCGTTTGCCAGTTCTCACGCCCGCAAATTGCCCCAAATTTGGACGTTTGACTTCTCCTTCGTAGGTGGCATAACCTCATATACACCCAACATGTTTGAAAGAAGTTCATCGTTCTGCTTAACCTGGACTCCATATCGGACCACCCCTGCTTGCAAGGCCCTGGGAATCAATCTCCTTTTATAAATGTTTTAATGATTTGAGCACCCCGGTTTATGTTGAATAACTTCTATGTGTAACTACAGAAAAAAATTAATTTATTACATGATGTAACCATTTACAATATAACACAATTTTTTTGCAACCTATTTTGGCATTTCTTCATTTTAAAAAACATATTTTTCAGGAGACTTGAAAACTGGCCGAGGCCCCGCGTCTCTACCCCTCTAAGGGACCCTTCGCTGAGCACACCGCAGGTCACTTGGAAACTCCTGAAGGGTGCAGGAGTTCAAGAAAGATTGTTTCAGATCAGCCTACTAAGCATTGCCCAGAAATTAATAATAATAATAATAATAGTGGCAACCGTAGTAGTAAGTCCATACCAGCTAGCTGTGCAGTGCTTAACGGTTTTCAAACACACCCACCCTTAGTAATCCAACCACCCCAAAGCCAAACCTGGAGATGCTAGTTCTAAAGGACCGTCTATCCGCACTGCCGGCCTCAAATCCTAAAATATGCTTCTGAGCATGTTGTTGTTGTGTATTGTTTGGCTGCTCGTCCGGGCCGCCCTCGGATTAGGAGCCTCAGCTCCCGCTTCCTTCGAGGTTCTGGGCGCGGCCTTCCCTGGCGGCCAGGGCTGCGCAGTAGCCACGCGCCGCGAGCGTGTGTGACTACCCGCTCTCAGCGCTTTCCGACTTACAAAGCGCTTTCCAGCATCTGCTGGGTCCTGCAGTCCCCGCGCAGCTCGGTATGATTCCCAACTAAGATTGTTAGCCGGGTGAGGCGGTGGCCCGCAAGTCGAGCCCTGCGGGGCCTGGGCAGCGGGGCCCCAGCGCGGGCCTGCCTCGCTTCCCTCCTCGTCCTTTGAGGACCAGGAGCTCCTCCGCCAGTATTCAGGTTTCGGGGAGATGTCCAAACTTCTCCGCTGCCTAGCCTCCGTTGGCGGCGGCGGCTTTCCCCCGACGCAGAAGCCTTTTCCGTCCACCTAGTTGAATTCCGTGTGCTCGCGCGAGGCTGGATTCTACCTTCTCCTGCCAACACCGATGAAACCTGAACGGAGTGGCCGCCTGGCCAGGACAGAGGTCCGGCGGCCGGCTGGGGAGTTAGAGTCAAAGGATCCCCGTCCCGAGGGATGTTTGCCGGCTTTGGAGGATGTCTTGCTTCTGTGGGATGCTCGGTATGGTGCTTCCAGGCTTGCCAGTTTCCGGGTCTGCAAAAGCTCCCCATTCCCGGGAAGCCCTCAGACACCGCCCCTGTAGGGGCCCAGCCCCTCTGGGATCCGGGATCCGGGCCAGACTCTCAGAAGCAAGGGGACATCTTGAATGAAGTCAGATTCACTGTCAACCTCTTCCCTTGGGCTAGTGCGGAGGAGTGGCGAGAGCACGGGGTTTCTCTGTGGCCCGGAAGCCATCTATTTCCTGAAATGGAACCCATTCCCAAACTCCCACTGCTTGGCCCAGCTCTTCCGAGATGCTCCTTCTGTCCGTGAGCCCTTCCAACCTAGTCGCTTGGAGTTAGATGCAGCTTGGGAGAGTCAAGGCCAACAGGCCATGGATTTGAGTTACAAACACACACACACACACACACACACACACACCAGCGATATTTGGTAGCCGATGGATCTCAAATTTGCTGCCCAGAGCAAGATTCGTGGGCTGAGCCTGAATCCTTGGGACTGATTTCAGTGCAGGTCACAGCGTGTCCCCTTCGCAGCTATTCCTCCTGCCATGGTTTACCCATCTAAGTGTGTGGGTCGTACCCAACTATCCCAAAGGCCAGCTCGGAGATTTGCTAAGGGCCCAAAAGTACTGAGAAAGATGAATATAGGTCCAAAGGCTCCCCTGGAAGCTACTCTGGGAAATCAGGCTCCGAGGAAGCGGACAAGGAGCACTGCGCCCCAGTGGCGCAGATCATGGGTGGACGAAGGTCCCCTCCGTCAGGAAGCAAGGCGGGCAAAGACCCGGACGCTTTCTAGTCTTTTTTTTTTTTTTTTTAAGAGGCAGGGGTAGTAGTGGGAAGGAAGAGGAAATTCAGAAAGTAGTACCGCAGATTTCCAACAGGAGCCATGTCTACAGCCGGGGGCCCAGGTAAAGATACTTGTCTCAGGTCTCCAAATGCAGGGGGAAATCTTCCGAAGCCCAGCTGGCCCTGCAGGCTGACTCCGACTCCCGGGATCGGCTCTCAAGGCGCTGGTTGCCAGCACCAGCCGTGGGGCAGCTCAGAGTGAAACTGCAACAATCTGGGGCAAACTGAATTCGTTTGGGTCATTTTTCCCAGGCTTCTGGAGCCAGCTCAGGATAACTGGCCCAGGCGGGGAGCGCAGAGGGGGCGAGAAAGGGAAGGGGCGCCGCTCGGCCTCCTGGAAAGAAAATCCCTAGTTCCCTCAACTCCAAATCCGCAAGGATGGAGGACAAACTTACCTCTTAGGCCGCAGTCACAATCAAATGCCATTTCAGAAGGGGGAAAAAAAAATCGAGCCTCCTTCCCCAAAACCCCTCAGTAGTGGCGATCTCTGCAGAGAGGAAGGGAGCGAATTCTAGCATTATTGGAAATGTTCTAACTTTCTACAAGGAAAATGCATTCATGATTAATTATGAAGTTTAAGTGGAATTTTTTAAACATGCCAAAAAGCAACAAAATGATTGCAGGAACCATTTAGAAGGTGGTTGGACTTGGGGGCAAGGGTGTGCATATCCTGAGGGCCTTTGCCTTTCCTCACGCTTTGCTATTTCCACAAAGCAGGAATCGTTCTCGAAAAGGGCTTGTCGCAACTCTCTGCCCCACCAGGCGGAGGGGCCGCAGATCCCTGGCCACGGACTTTGGGATACAAAGGACTGGGGGTCCTGAGGCTGGAAAAGGTCGCTGGCCAGGGAAAAGGGTGGGTAGGGCTTTCTGGTCAGGGTAAAACTGAAAGTAGCTGGGGCCTGGGTTTGGCATCTCCCAGCTCCGGCCGGCAGCGACCCGAGGCCTCAGAGCCTGCAATGTGGCATTAACTCTTCCTTGCTCGACCCGGACCCTGTGGGAGGGGAGTGAAGCATTTTGCTCTGGCGAACCCATGACATTCTGGGGAGTTCGTGGAATGGGGGCGGGTTGCGTTCGTCTCTAAAATGTAAATAATAATTAACCCTCGCCCTACTCATCCTCTACTTCCACCTTAGGCTTCTGTGTGGATCAAATGAGACCATGTCACAGAGAGAGTGAGTGGAATCGCTCTGGAACAACGTAGAAGGCCATTTGCCCCCTGCCGGGGTCAAAGCTCAGTTGACCCTCCCCAAGAGACCTCTTATTATAGGCCTGCTTATTATAGCCTTCAGAACTTCAGCAAGTTTTGGCTAGCCTATTCTCCAAACAAAATGAAGACAGGGTCACTTACAGAAACTCTGGGAAAATCAAAAGCAGAGAGAACTTAGGGCAGGTGGAGGAGACAGCAGGTTAAGTAGGGGTTGAAACTGGCTGTGGGTTCAGCTATGGACGCTTTCCAGACTCTCAAACCAATCCCACGAGGAAAAAATAAAAGAGCGAGTGAGAGACAGAATCCTAGGCATTTGCTCCTGAATCAGTGGGATTCAGCTGTGACTTTTGCAAAGTCCCCTACATCACAGTTCCCTGAGCTGCGCAGATTTAAACACTTTCTGTCGGGTGGGCAGCCCGGCCGCTCTTTAGAGGGAGGAGGCATCCTTGGTCCAGGACTGAAAAAGTGGTTGGAAAACCAGCCCTAGACATTTTTACAGTACTGGATTCCCCAAAGCCGGACGGAAAGAGGCTCAGAGAAAACACGGCGTCCAGGAGGGCATATTAAACTAAAAGTTTATAAATTAAAGGAAAAAGAAAGATAAAGCGAACAGAGCTTCCAAACTTCACAAATCTTTTTAAAGTTAATATTCTAGTTGAGTGCACAGTGCCCTTAAGGAGGCAAAAAGCAACGAGGTTGACAGGATCATCTGTCTTAGGGGCAGGGGCAGGGATGGGAGAATCCTGGGTCAGAACGCAGGAGCCACGGAGAATGATCCGTAGAGACAGAGGGCCCGCGGCGCCGGAACTGTGGGGGACGCCCGGGAAAGGCTGGGCAGGGATATTCACATTGAATACAAAAATAACCGTTATTTGAATACAAACAACCGAAAAGTGCTACACGTTTTAACCTCCTTTACAAAAATAAAAAGAAATAAAAGAAAGTTTCTGCCAAAGGCCGCTGGGTTTGCTCTTTCCCGGTTTGGGGTTCCCAGGAAGCTCCCCAGTTGGAAGCGGCCCTGGACTTCGGAGAGGAAAGATTCGGGGGGAGGGGGCTCTGCCCTGCCCTGTGCTCAGAGGCTCCCTTCTTTACATTCAGCATCCAACAGGGCGTCCCCACCCCCGGCTCTGACACGGGGAGGGGTGGGGTCAGAGGGCCCCAAAAGCAAACCTTTCACGGTTCAAATCAACGCCCATCGCTCGGGGCTCCTTGGGGCTGTCAAGGTTCCGCACCCTTTTGTTACAAATGCAAGTTCCAAAAAAATAGATATGTAGATAAACATAGATTGGTAGCATGGATACCATGAACTATTGTGGCCTAGTGCACGAAGCTCCCAGCCGGCCTGAAATTCTGGGGATTCAGGCTACGTGGATCCAGGAGTTCTCTGCGCTCCAGGGAAACGCCGTCTCCTGGCAGATACAATCCAAATCCAACTTTGTTGTGATAATAAATAATGTCCAAGAGCTTCCAGGCAGGCAACTGGGGAGCAAGGCCCCTAGGCCATAGGGTGCCTCCATTCAAATGAGAAAAAGGCGCCCTCTCTGGACAGCCTCAGTCCCGCTGCCCGGGCGCGCTCTTGGATTTTGAGCCCGGGCTGGATTTCGTCCTCCACTCGCCCCCTCGGCGGGGCGCCCTCGTACGGAGCACAACCTGCACAGCGGTCTGCGGCCGTCCGGAGCTGGGGCGCGGGGATCGTCTGCTGCCTCGCCCCGCGCCGGCTCACTGGGTGCCCGCGGCGGCTGCACACGTGGACAGCGCCCAGCCGGGGAGGCAGTAGTAAGGGTAATAGTAGGGGGGCTGCAGTGGCAGCAGCGAGGGTGGCCGCAGCACCTCGCCGGGCAAGTACTGTCTCTGGTCGTCGCGCACCAGCACTTTCACCGCCACCTTCTTGGCGGCGGGCGCTGACGCCAGCAGGTCGGCGGCCATCTGCCGGCGTTTGGTCTTGTAGCGACGGTTCTGGAACCAGATCTTCACCTGCGTCTCGGTGAGCTTCAGCGACGCGGCCAGGTCGGCGCGCTCCGGCCCGGACAGGTAGCGCTGGTGGTTGAAGCGGCGCTCCAGCTCGAAGACCTGCGCGTGGGAGAAGGCGGCCCGCGAGCGTTTCTTGCGCGGCTTGGGCGCGGCGGGCTCCTCCTCCTCCTCCGCGCCGCCCGCCGGCGCGCCGCCGCCGCCGGTTCCGCTGCACAGCGCCGGCACGCGTGCACTTCCCGGGCCAACAGCGTCGTCTTCGGCCCTAGGGCTGCGGTCGCCTGCGGACCCCATTGGGACAGAAACAACAGACTGTCAGCGTCGCAGAGAAGCGAGGTCTGGCCTCAACTGCGGGGGTGGGGGTGGGGTACGGAAATACACTTCGATCCCAGCAGAGCGCTTGGGGAGGGTCTGCACATCAGTCTCGGAACCCCGTTCCACTAGCTTCTTGCATCTAGGCCTGCCCCGCTCGGGAAGGGGACTCGGCCGCTGTATCAATGCTGTGTGGCCAAGATCCAGCTCCCTGCCCTCACTGGGCCCCCGGCTCCCCTCAGTAATGTGGGGGCACCGGGCCTGAGCATCCTCACAAGCCTTCTCAGTTCTCAGCGCTGAGCCCTGGGGTTCTACATTGCTCCCTCCCTGGGTTTACCGGCCTCTGGCACACTCACACTCATACACGCTCATTGTCGCAGCACACACGTGTCGACTGCCTATAACGGGAAGGTGGGGGGCCGAATCCTCAGACAGATGGATTCGGAGTCTTACCCCCACTCCCCAACCACCCGGAATTGTGTGAGGTCTATGGCAATAGTCTGCTCCAAAGCCTTGGTGGGCTTCTCTCTCTCTCTCTTTGCAAGGAAATGAGAAGCGGGCTAAGGATTGAGGGTGAAGAGAGGGAGGTGCCCCTGCTTCGAGTCTTTGAACCCTGATCTGACGCCAGCTCCTCAGCCTCTTCCTGGATCTCCCCACAGGACCCTAGCAGAGAGGTTCAGAGCTCTGGGCTCTGGCAAATACTATTTACTTGTAGCCAGCGTGAGGCCTACAGCAGCGACCAGCCGACAGGGGGGTGGGCGTGGGGGTGGGGGTCTTTCCCACCCAGTGACCTGCCAGCCCTGGCAGAGGATGTTCCTCTCCCTGCTACTTGTGGGATGACCCACATCAAGCCCCTCTGCCTTCAGCCGGCTGCAGGGTGTGCCGCCAGGTCTTGGGTCCTCAGCCCATCCCAGCTCCCCTGACCCTGAGGTCTGGGAAAGCTAAATAAGCCCTCCCCCCAAAGCCCAGGCTTGGCAGATGCACGCCTCCCTACCACTTAGAGGTATCCCTCACCACCAATCCTTGAGCGGAGACCTCGGAGCCTTGGGACCTCGAAGCCTTGGGACCTCGAGCTGGGAGCGTTTCTGTTCTGTGGGCCAGGGGCCAGGGCACTGGCCACTCGAGGTCTCTGGGCCCCTGGCTCTTCCCTGTCGATGATTTGAGGGATTTGGACGCAGACAGGGCCGAAGCACCGGCGATGGACTTAAAGCCAGGGTGCAGTGGTTTTCTCTTAGCCCGGTCTAGGGCACAATTGCCCCAGGACGTCTCAGGCCTCACCCCAGGACGCAGGGTTCTGAGGAGTTTCCTGGTTCCCTCTCGGGCTCAGTTCCCGAAGGATTAGAGCCGCCTGCGCCAGCGCGAAGAGCTTAGGGTCCCGGCCAGCCACGGGGCCCCACGGCGCAGGGTACTCCCAGCAGGCCCCCCCCACTCGGCGTGTTTGCCCTCCTTGCCCAGCCCCTCAGCCCGGCCCCCTTCCCCGCCAAGCCTCGGCAGACCTGAGACGCTGGCCGACATCTCGCTGTCGCTCCGGCCTGCGGCTTCCTCCTCCAGGTCCTTGGCGGCGGGCAGCTCGCAGACCGGCTGGCCGAGGCCCAGCGTCCCCCTTGCACGGCCGGCCCCGCTGGCCCCCGGCGCGTCCGCACAGCGCCGCCCGCCCTCGTTCTCCTCGCTCAGCGCCGAGTCCGAGTCCCAACAAACCAGGCTCTCCGCGGTCCGCCCCGCAGCCGTTCTGGTCCCGGCAGGCGACGCCAGCAGAGAGTCCTCCGCGCCCCCCAGAGCGCCCGCGTCGGTCTCCCCGAAGAGTCGCCAGCAGCAGACAGCGGGCGCCTCAGACACTGCCACCGCCGTGCCCCCGGGTACCGGGCGCCCCTCTGGCGCGGGCAGCCCGCCGCGCTCTTCTTTCTTGTTGAGGATTGCCTGGATGGAGAAGGGCGTCAAGGTGTTGGCGCCGCGCACAGCCATCTGCGCCGTGGGCCAGGGCGGCCGACCGGCCGGGCGGCTGGGGCGCAGGGCAGCTCGGAGCTGGACGCAGCGCGCGGGCCGCCGCAGTGCGAGTGAGCCGGGCGCGCGAGGCCCCTGCAGCCCACTCCTGCGCGGCCCAGCAGCCCCCGCCCCCCTCTGGCCCGGGATCAGCGCCGACCCTCACCCGCACTTCCGAGGCCCAGCCCTCCCAGAGACCCCCTCCCCCGAATCCAGAGCCAGACGCTCTCCTTTCGCAGCTCAGCTGGATTATCTCATCGCCTCGCGCCCTTAGGGGCGGGCGGGGGTCTGCCCCCTCGGAGGATGTTGGGGGCGGATCGGCAGGGCCCCCACCGCGGCTGCAGTGCCCTCCTGAGCGCCTCCGGGGCGCACGGCCCGAGTCACTTTTTCTTTGCGCCTCGGTCTCTTCCCTGGCTGCCCGATTTCGCTCCCGGTTCTTCCTTTCCCTCCCAGTTGGTCCGGCTCTTCCGGAGCCCACCCCCAGCGGCGGCGGCGGCGGCGGCGGCGGCGACGGCGGCGACCTCTGGATTCCGAGAGGCGCGGGGCACCTTTTTACCCCCTGCTCTGGTTTTATCTGTTTCTTCTCTCTTTCCTTCCCCGGCGTTCCACCGTGTCCCCCCTCCCGCGCGGGTGTCATTCCTCACCCCTGAGTGACAGCTTCAGGCCACGCCCCTTCACTGGGTTGTCCGGGGGCCCTCCAGGCCGCCTATTGGCTGGTTCCAGCTGGGCGACGTTGACTTTAACAGACAAAACTGGGCACGTTGTGCGGAGAAAGTCAGGGTCTGACTTAACCCCTTTCCTCCCAAGCCTGGTCCTCGAAGCATCCTCCAGCAACCGGGAGGCTTACCCACCCACACGCGGTGTCCGAGAATTCGCGTTTCTTATCTCTGCAGATGTATCCACCCATTCCTGCGCTTTTGTGGAACACGATATTTAATAGTCGAGGCGAAATCTAAACGTGGGAGTGTGGGCAGGGGGGAAATCCAAGATAACGCAGTTCGGTAAATCGCGCAGTTTTCTGTTTTCTAGGAAGGCTCAAAGATAAGAACAAAATGCTTTTTTTTAACCTTTATAGTTTCGCGGCTTCCTCACTGCTAATTCTTTTCACTGATATAATCAATTAATTAAAATCACTAGAAATATTTTTTTTCCTTCGCCATATTCTATTTGATTCGATTCCTATGGAGGAATTAAAAAGAAAAAGATGGTACAGTTAGAGAACTAAAGGCAGGCGAGAAATGAGAAGTCGTCTTTGGGAGAGTTTCTGGAAATTGCGCGGTCATTTCCCTGGACGGTTAATACTGAATTTAATTGGAGTTTGTTAAATTTTACACCAGAAAGAAGGGGAAAAGATATTTCAATTTGCTCTTTAAATATTCTGTTACTTGTGAGTGGAATCAGATTAGAAAAGATAGTGTTTGTTTAAAGGACTATATGGGAATTACCGTAGTCATGCTCCTGAACTGACGACATTAAATTCTCTTAAAAAATAAGTGATGGATTGTTTTATGTAATAGAAGGAACCAAGCTAGGAAACACAAATATTGTGGTATGAAAACATTTGTTACTTATTTATGTTATTTATTTTTAAATAAAAAATTTGCTCAAGTAACATACTTTACTGTCTTCCATAATTCTTACCAAAGGTTTAGCTTAACACCAAAGACACAACCTGAACCATTAAGTAAGTTTAAAGAACTGTGATTTTAGTTTAGTAAATTGGTGTTTTTGGTGTCACTAAAATAAACAGCATTTTCCCCTGTTGCTTTCTTTTTGGTGGTTCTTGTTGTGCACCGCAGTACGAAATACACACACTTTTCATAGTTTTCAGCTCAGTATGTGTGTGGGAAAGGGCTTTGCAGCATGTGTACTTTCCAGCATTTTAGCTACATGATGCTTTTTTGCATCCCCAATACACTACAGTGCAGATTCGGTAATGAGCTTGGGTTAAAAATTCGCACTTGAAGAGATCATTGCCGTTTATAGCTCTTTAGGGTTACATCACTTTTGAGGGAAAGGTGCTTAAATTTGGTGTCAGTATCCGGCAAAGATAAGACACGGAGGCTCTTCAGGCCGGGAGGGAAACAGAATACTCCTGAGTTTCAAGAGAAAGCGTGTCTTTCCTTCCTCCCGATGACCTATATTTACTCTTTAAATTTCCTCCCTCCCCCACCATCCTGTTATTCTCTGGGGAGCGCGTCCAGAAGGAGATTGACACAAGCGCCCCAAAGGTGAGAGATGGGCAGGTGTGAACTGTGTGTCTCAGACAGCTATGCCTTTGTGGGGTGAGGGCTTGGTGTGGACAAATAATAGAGTGAGTTCCGCACACACAGGCAACGGAGATGTTCTGGCGGTTGAATGACCTCGCATGAGAGTAAGTTGGGGGCTATACAAAGACTTACTTGAAAATAGTAACTACTCTTTAGTTGCCCAACCCCAAAGTATACTTTTTAAAAAGAAACCCGAATCACAGTAGGATATGCCCTTTGCCACAGGCTTCGGCAGAAGTTGTCAAAGCATTAAAGATGCAGTTCCGAGGTTCTGAGCTGTCCGTTTCCTGTGCCCAGAGTGCAAGAGAGTCTTCAGCAGGCACAAAGTGGGAGACCCGTGTCATCTCTGGGCAACCGCAGCGGCTGTCGACCCGTCGGTCGGATGAGAGGCTGCAGGCAGGGCCAGGAGGTGTGTAAGTACCCTGGTCTGGAACTCCGGCTAGAAGCTGCTAGTAAGGGGCTGGGTGGGGATGAAAAGGCTTTGGGGGACGGTGAGCAGAGGTGGTCGTAGGCAGAGATCGGCCCGGACACGCGCAGAATCAAGGCCGGGGAGTTGGGATGTGTGGCGAGGGCTTGGCTGGTCAGCGCGGGCTGGAGGGCCGGGGGCCGGCGGGGAAGGGGCGCGTCCGCGCGGGCGCAGCAGGGCCCGGCTCGCAGCCCACCGAGGGCCATCTACCCCCGGCGTGGCCGCGAGCTCCTGGAACCCCGCGGCTGCTTGCCCGCGCCTGACCTTCCGTCGGCGCCGCGCTTCGGCCTGGGCCCGCCCCGGGAATCGGCGGAGCCGGGGAGCCCCGGCAGCCGGCTAGCCTTCGAGGAGGCGGCCGGGGAGCTCCGCGCCCGAGCCTTCCTCCTCGGCCCCTCGGCCCGCTCTTTCCTAGTCTTCTCCGTCTCCTCCCTTCCTCTCGCCTCCCACGCCTCTCTCTCCTTTCTCCTCCGCAGTTCGGTTCCTGCGCGCCCCTGGCGTGCGGCGCCCTCCCGCCCCGGGAACAGCCCCGGGCCGAAGCGCTGCGGGGCGGCGAAGCTTGGGGCGCAGGATGGGAGGGCGGTGGGAGGGACCAGGGGGCCAGGAGGGGGAAAACCCCGGCCCTCCGGCGCGCGCCAAAAGCTGCTGCGCACGCGCCCGCGCCCTCCACCTGCGCCCTCGGCGGGCCTGGGTCTCCCGGCCGAGGGGCGGGTTGGGGGGGAGGCCGCCTTCTGTGCTGGGAGAGACCCCAGGGAGTGAGAGGCCACTCCGCAGCGGCTGTGCAGTGGAAGGCCACGCGGGACTTGGCCCTCAGACGCCGATGACCTTGACTGAAGTCACCTGCTTTCTCAAGGTCAAGTTTCGCAGTCCTTTAAAAGGAGGGCTTGTATCTGGTGTCCTCCGAGACGCTGCTGAACAGCGCTCACTGGCGCGCGGGCGGGAGGAGGGAGGCAGTGCGGGCTCGCCAGAGCCAGGTCTAGGTAGAGGCCGCGCCCGGGACTGACTGTCTGTCCCCATCCGCAGGCTCCTGAGGGCACTCCCAGCATCCGCAGCACCCCAGACTTCAAGCTACATGCCACTTCCCCGCCAGCAGACAGCGGCTCATGGGTTCCTAAGTCATCCGTTTCCCGACCCCCACCAGGGTTTTTCATGAAATGGTCCAGGTGTATCAGACGGAAGAGAAGGATTATTACGGGCCAAGGAGGTTTTGTATTTAAACAAATGTTGTTTACCAACAATGTGCCAGGAGCCACAGCCTATTGTTTTATTTAATCTACACAACCCTTGGGGTGTGGTTAGTAGAAAACATGATTATCCCCATTTTATAGATGAGCAAACTGAGACTCACGGAGTTTAAATGACCTGACCATCAGTAAGTGGCTAAATCTGGATTTAAATCTGACTTTGGCTAATGCCAGTCTAGTTGGGTTTTCTACTCTAATCGGTTTTTTCTCAAACTTCTTCACATTTATTCTTGTTAAACGTTTCCCATAGTCTTCCATACCCATTTCTATCTACTCATTCATCAGAAAAGGAGCTCGGAACTTAAAGAAATCAAAGAAAAGATCCAGGCAGGCAAATATGACGATTTTTTTCTGTTCCAAGCATTTGAAAATAAAGGACTCTAAGGCCTGCAGAACTGAACCCAAACCTTGTTACATACAAAGAAAGAAACACCATTATTATTATTATTATTTTTTAAAGATTTTATTTATTTATTTGACAGATACATAGCTAGAGGGAACACAAGCAGGGGGAGTGGGAGAGGGAGAAGCAGGTTTCCTGCTGAGCAGGGAGCCGGATGCGGGGCTCGATCCCAGGACCCTGGGATCATGACCTGAGCCGAAGGCAGACACTTAACGACTGAGCCACCGAGGCGCCCCAACACCATTATTATTTTAATCAATAAACTAAACCGTGTGTAGAGGGAGACAGACAGCCAGGTGATGGAAGTTAGTTGGGTTCAGAAATATGGGGACCTGAGTTTGCTCAAGGCTCTAAAATGCAGATACGACCTCACGGAAGACACTTTGGAGCTTCGTTTTCTTACCTGTAAAAGGCCAGGAATGAAGATCACCTCTCAGGTTTAAAAAAGGAATTGAACGGAGTCCTGAACCCGCCTGGGTACAGTGGAGGACGAGCGCCACCTAGCGGGCACCCCTGAGGGATGTGTGGCGTTCCCATCTAGAGAAGAACCGTGAAAAGCAGCTTAGGCAGAAAGAACACGTTGGTTTCACAAAACGAAATGTTTTTACTCCTAGTTCTATATTTCCACAGTCTCACGTTGTCAGTGATGTAATAGCGGAGGTGATCCATTTAAAAAACTCACGCAGACGCAGTCCGGACCCCCACTGGAGACTCCCCGCACTCAAGGCCAAGGGAAGATGGGAGCCCCCTCGGACATGTAGGGACCAGTTTTAGAATCGAAGTGGTTGCAGTGGGGAGAGCCCAGAGACCTCCTGACCTAACAGCTCCTCGATTCCTGTATGCTGGCTCTGTAGCAAGCTGAGTGCTCCACCAGGCTCCTGATGGGTGGTGATTTAGGGAACGTGCTGTCTGTGTGTTTACTGGGGTGGTAGGAAGATTTTTTTGTTTCTTCAGAAACTAATTTATTTATGAGACTAATAGGGGTATTTCATCGCAAACATCAGGAAGTTCAGGCATTACAAACAAACCCATTTGTCCCTCAGGTTTTATTTTCTCATTTGGGTTGTCTATTGGACAGTGGGCAGGTGATGGTGCTAACTGAGGGGAGGGTGGGTAAGTCTGAGAAGCAGGTTTGAGTAGATAAAGAGGAAGATGTTATGCGCTGTTCCTTGTGTCGAGTGTGAGATGCTTATAAAATACAAGCGCAGTCTTCTGATTTTATCCTATTCCTGTCTCTAAGTAACTGTCCTGGGGGCCCTCAAAGCGTTATGCCAGTTTCTCCTTGCAAAAACTTCCAACTTACTTCCCTTTCTCTAGTTTCTTCCCTTCATTCATTTCCTATTCACCGAATATTCCCTGAGCGCTTACAGTGTTTCAGGTGTGGTTCTAGGCTCTGGAGTTGAAGGCGCCGTAAGGCACTGCTCCCCATAGGCTAACATTCTAGTGGAGGAATGCCATCCAGAAACAAATGTCTAATTAAAGCAGTGAAACAAACATCAGATGGTGTTAGTGCTGTGAAGAGAAAGAAGCAGAGTGATGTGGCAGAGGGTGATCTGGGGCTGCTTTAGATGGAGTGGGATTCGAAGCAGAAAGAGATACGGAGGATAAGATTTTCCAAGGGAAAAAGTAGTGCACAGGGCATATGGTGGGGAGAGTCTGTGTGCTTGGGGCTGGGGAACAGGACACTCCTGTGGCCAGAGTGAAGTGGGAGGGGCAGCGTGGTCAGGGACGAGGCAGCATGCACGGGGCTTTATAAACCACAGTCAGGGGCGTGAACTTTATTCTAAGTATGATGGGAAGCCACAGGACGATGATAAGCACAGAGCCGACTGAATATGAGTTTCATCTGGCTGTTCTGCAACAAAAAGATTCTGGCGGTGACAAGTGGGGAATCGGGGAGACCCACTACAAGCTTGTGAGTCCCAGAGAGATAGTGGCTTGGGTTAGGTGGTCCTGGAGATGGAAGGGATAGGCAGATTTGGCATCTATGTTGGTAGTGTTCTTTTTTTTTTTTTAAGATTTTATATTATTTATTTTTTAAGGATTTATTTTAGAGAGAGAGAGAGAGAGGGGGAAGGGGCAGAGGGAGAAGGAGAGAGAATTTCAAGCAGATGCCTTGCTGAACTCAGAGTCTGAGGTGGGGTTTGGTCTCACAACCCTGAGATCATGACCCGAGCGGAAACCAAGAGTTGGTCATTTAGGTGACTGAGCCACCCAAGTGCCCCTTAAAGATTTCATTTTTAAGTAACCTCTACACCCAACATGAGACTCAAACTTACAACAGGGAGATCAAGAATTGCATACTCCACTGACTGAGCCAGCCAGGGGCCCCAGGAGTGGTTTTTAAAAAATAATTTCTTTTAAAAAATCGTGGTAAAATGTACATAACATAAAATTTACCACTTTACCCATTTTTAAGTATGCAGTTCATTGGCATTAAGTACATTCACATTGCTGGGCAACCATCCCGGCCATCCATTGCCAGAACATTTTCTTCTTGCAAAACTGAAACTCATAGAACT
This sequence comes from Mirounga leonina, assembly GCF_011800145.1. NCBI lineage: Eukaryota > Metazoa > Chordata > Mammalia > Carnivora > Phocidae > Mirounga > Mirounga leonina. The sequence continues at coordinate 71,841,655 of NW_023270323.1, read as the reverse complement.
GTACTCATGAAACAAGCCCCCATTCCTTGGCAGCCTCCATTCTAGTTTTTGTCTCTATGCATTTGACTACTCTAAGTTTTGCATGTAAATGAAATCACTCTGTATTTGTCCTTTGGCGACTGGCTTATTTCACTTAGCATCATGTCCTCATGTTTCATCCATGTTGTAGCATATGTCAGAATTTCCTTTCTATGTTAGGACTGAATAATATCCCATTGTATGTGTATATACTACATATTAAACAATTCATTCATCCAGCAATGGACACTTGGTTGCTTATATACATTTTCACTATTGTGAATACTGCTGTTGTAAACATGGGTGTACGAACATCTTTTCAAGACCCTGGTTTCTGGGGCGCCTGGGTGGCTCAGTCATTAAGAGTCTGCCTTCGGCTCGGGTCATGATCCCAGAGTCCTGGGATCGAGCCCCACATCGGGCTCCCTGCTCAGCAGGAAGCCTGCTTCTCCCTCTCCCTCTCCGCCTGCTCGTGTTCCCTCTCTCGCTGTCTGTCTCTGTCAAATAAATAAATAAAATCTTAAAAAAAAAAAAAAGACCCTGGTTTCAGTTCTTTTGGGTGTGTACCCAGAAAAGAAATTGCTGGATCACATGGTAATTTACGTTTACTTTTTTGAGGAATCCCAATATTATTTTGCATAATGGCTGCACCATTTTACGTTCCCATCTACGGTGAGCAAGGGTTCCAACTTCTCCACAGTCTTGCCAACACTTATTATTTTTTGTTGTGTTGTGTTTTTGACAGTAACCATGCTAATGGGTATGAAGTGATATTTCACTGTGGTTTTGGTTCTCGTTTCCCCAGTGATCAGTGATGTTGAGCTTGTTTTCATGTGCTTATTAACCATCTTAGTATCTTTGGAGACAGTTTAGTTCATGTTATCGGAGTGGTTGTTTTTGTGGTAGTGGTGGCTGAGTTTTAGTCCTCTGCGTATTTTCGATATTGATCTCTTATCAGATATATAATTTGGAAATATTTCTACCATTCTGTGGACTGTCTGGCAGTATTCTTTTTTTTTTTTTTTTAAAGATTTTATTTAATTGACAGAGAGAGACACACACAGCGAGAGAGGGAACATAAGCAGGGGGAGTGGGAGAGGGAGAAGCAGACTCCCCGCTGAGCAGGGAGCCCGATGCGGGGCTCGATCCCAGGACCCTGGGATCATGACCTGAGCTGAAGGCAGCCGCGTAACCGACTGAGCCACCCAGGCGCCCCTGTCTGGCAGTATTCTTAAAGCATGCAGTCAATCGGATAGGGAGGCGAGGGAAAGGGTGACCCAAACTACCTCCTGGACTTGGGCTCAGTGACTAGGGCTGCTGCTTACCTAGGCGGGACAGACTTCAGAGACTCGGTGGGGGCGAGGGTGGGAGGAAAGCGTTCCGCTGGGACGTATTATGTCTGAGGCGCTTCGTAGGCATCCACGTGGAGGCACAAAGGCAGCCAGTGAATATAACATTTCAAGAAGAGGTCAGTCAGTACCAGAAACAGAAAGTTGAGTATTTTCAGACAGTAGGTAGCATGGATAGAACTGGATGAGGTCACCTAGGAAATGATTGTAGACCGATGAGAGAGAACTCCAACGTGGGTTCTCCAACAGGTTCAGCAGTGGAGGGAGACCCACCAAAAGAGACTGAGAAAGAGCCACCAGCGCAGTAGAAAGATCCAGGAGAGTTCGGTATTTGAGGAAGCCAAGAGAAGATTGTGTTGGCACAATGAGGGAGATTGACTATGTAGTATGCTGCATTCAAGTAGCATGAGACAGAGATATGGCCATTGGGTTTGGCGAATGGAAGTCATTGGCCACCTTGATAGGCACTGTCTTGCAGGGTGTTGGGAATGAGTTGAAAGAAGACTAGATTGGAATGAGTTCAGGAGAGGAAGAGTGAAGAAAGTGGATACAGACAACGTTTTAAAGAAGTTTGACCATGAAGGGGAACAGAGCAGTGAGATGGGAATGGAGGGGATCCTGCATCTGGAGTGTCAGTTTTAGTTAGAAGATGCTAGAATATGCTTATATATTGGTGTAAAGAATCTAATAAAGAGGGACAGTTGATAGTGCAGGAGAGAAGAGAAAATTGCAGAAGCAAAGCCCTTGAGAAAGTGAGAGGGGCTGGTCTTTGGTAAAGAGAATGTTGGAAGGTGTTAAAATAATCGTGGCTGGCATTTACTGAGCACATACTATGAGCCAGGCGCTGTTCAAGTGCTTTATGCTTTTTTTAACAAAAATTTTATTTATTTGACAGAGCGAGCAAGAGAGAGCACAAGCAGGTGGAGCGGCAGAAGGAGAGGGAGAAGGAGACTCCCTGCTGAGCAGGGATACCTAGGTGGGGCTCCATCCCAGGACCCTGGGATCATGACCTGAGCTGAAGGCAGATGCTTAACTGACTGGGCTACCCAGGCGCCCCTAGTGCTTTATGCTCTCTCAACCAGTATGGGCAAGATGAGCGTGGACAGTGCGGCAGAGAGGACTGGGTGGGTGCAGTGAGGAGGTGAGAAGTAGTCCCTTGGACAATGGGGAAAGAAGATACCAGGGTAAAGTAGAACAGCTGAGCAGGATTGAGGGCGTGTTTTAGATTCACATGCATGAACTTAAAGTGTGACCAGTTAGCACAGATGTGTGCTTCTGTCCCGCAACATTCCCCTGCTCTGGGTAAAACAAAACAAACCAAACCCAAAAGCCAAACACCAAAAAAACCGGTGTAGAGTGGACAGACAGTTGGGCTTGCCGAGGTTAGGGTATTGTGGGGCCACTAAGAGAGAACAAGAACAGCCAGGGGCTTCAGGCTGTCTGCAGGGGAGGGTTTATAATCAGCAAACCAAGGAATCTAAGCTGGATCAGGGCAATAATAATAAGAGGAAGGTGATGGAGAGATTCAGGATGGATGGCTTAGAAGTCTTTAAGATACTTGCTGGAGGCTGAGTGTCAGGGATATGAGTTGGAAAGAGCTGTGGCCAGAGATTTGGGGACTTTGTCAAGATTTCAGAGGTGCTCAGGTTGTCAGTGACACTGAGGTCAAGGGTGACAGCGATGGGTGGAGGTATTGATGAGCACCAGGGGTGCTCTCCTGCCTTATTTCCCCAATTCCTAACACAGCCATGTGACGCCGTGATGTTCCTATGAAACCCTTCAACCTGGGCTCCTCTTTCTCCCACCTACACGCCAGTCTGCCCTGTTCCTCATTGTGGAGATGCCACTCACCCACAAAGTCTGGCAAAGAACACAGAAGCAGGAAAAGGTTTTTGTTGTTGTTGTTGTTGTTGTTGTTTTAGATACTGTTCTCCATCTGCCGGGCTCAGCTTACATATTGCTTTAGTTCCGAGTCCTGCTGGGACCCTCCCACCTGTACCTGTTGTGATCTTTTCCCTCCTGGAAATGAGGACACCCAGTGCTTTAGAATGATTTGCTGGGGCACCTGACCTAAACACTTTGTCTTTAATTAAACCAACTCATCTGGGCGAGTTTCGCCCCAGTGATGATAAACAAAGATAATTAACTCGAAGGCATGGCTTTTTTTAGAATAGTGTTTCCAAAATCATGGTCGTTTGATACCCATTTTCACATTTTCTGCCATCTGTAGCCACCTATAATCATTAGTTGCTTAACATCTTTATTTAAATGACGTACTTTTTAAACTTGAAAAAAGGTTTGTTTTCAAAAGAACCTTTGTATAAATAAACATATATTTATATATATGTGTATAAATAAATGGAGCACCAGGAACCGCTTGCCAAATATAATCTGAAAAAATATTGAATGCTGATGAAACAGTGTTAGTAAAATAGCTAGATGTAATGGGATGCTAAAGATTGGGGGCCTGAGGTTGGCTCTCCATTCTTTCTTTCTTTTTTTTCTTTTCTTTTTTTTTTTTTTCTAATGAGAGACAGAGAGCATGAGAGGGAGGAGGGTCAGAGGGAGAAGCAGACTCCCCGCCGAGCAGGGAGCCTGATGCGGGACTCGATCCAGGGACTCCAGGATCATGACCTGAGCTGAAGGCAGTCGCCTAACCAACTGAGCCACCCAGGCGCCCCGGCTCTCCATTCTAAGGGACAGCTTGTCATGTGCCGGAGAGATGTTGCAACATGCTAGGACCAACCTGAGACTTTCTCTCTGACCTAATGAAAGAGACCAAAAGGGAACCGACCCAACAGAAATGTGTACATAAGTTTGCCAGAGGCATATACCAGAATGTCCATAGCCCTGTTTTCTAGTTTCCAAAAACTGGGAAACCACTCAAATGCTAATTAAGAATAGGATGGATAGGGGCGCCTGGGTGGCTCAGTCGATTAAGCATCCCACTCTTGGTTTTGGCTCAGGTCATGATCTCAGGGTTGTGAGATTGAGCCCTGCTTTGGGCTCCATGCTCAGTGCAGAGGCTGCTTGAGATTCTTTCCCCCCTCCCTCTCCCTCCCCCTCTGCTCCTCCCTTGGCTCACGCTCTCTCTCTCTCTCTCAAATAAATAAATGAGTAAAATCTTAAAATCTTAAAATGCGCCTGGAACCTCATAGGCCCTTAGTAAATATTGATTGCGTGGATGGTCTCATTTTATCTTCACACAATGCAAGAGACCGGTGGGACAGGTATCAGAGTTTCTAGCTGCAGATGAGGAACCTGAGACTCAGGGGGGCCAAGTGGTCTTATTCAAGGTCATGCAGAACACGGCCACTGCATTAGGATGCCTGCTCTGTGAAACATGTTAGTCCTCCATCATCCTCGGTTACATAGCCGTTCCCCTAGGTTTTTAGCACAAATAACATATTTCAGTTTCTTCTGTTGTTGTTAAATCATCTTCTGAGGCCTAACTTGGAGATGTTTATTTCCATTATGAGATATTTTGGACTGGGCTTCGAAAGGGAAAGGACCAGAAGGCTGTGCTTTCAGAGAAAGGGGTGTAGGGTGGGGGAGAAAGCTCACCGGGGAGATTTATGTCAAGGAATTACAGCAAACTGTCATTCTGTCTGAGTAAGTGTGGCTAGAAACAGGAAGGGAAACACAGGATATTGTGGTAGCACGTGGACTTAATGGAAAGTCAGATGAACAGATGGGACCGAGCTGTCCTGGGAACTGTCAGAGGAAGAAGCTCAAGGCGGCTTTGGGAGAAATCCCTGCACAAATGCAGGTGAACTGAGCTGGAGACAAGTGCTTCTTGTAGGTTCAGAAAGGATTCTTGGTGAAGTACACAAAAGAAAAGCAAAGGCACCTTCTGTCCAAACTATGGCCCTACAATCCGTCCAGATTCAAGGAAGTAGGATTCCGGGAGAGGGAGGGTGGACACATTCATTGAGACATGGATTTCACTTAAAGGTTAGACTTACTTTTTTAATTTTAAGAACCTGAAATGACCAACTTTATCCTTTAATTTTAATTTTTTAAAGGATTTATTTGAGAGAGAGAGAGAGGGAGAGGGAGAGGGAATGCGAGCAGAGGGAGAGAGAGAATCTTAAGCAGACTCCCTGCTGAGCTCGGAGCCTGCAGTAGGGCTCAATCCTGCGACCCTGAGATCATGACCTGAGCTGAAATCAAGAGTTGGACGCTTAACCGACTGAGCCACCCAGGTGCCCCCCCCGCCCAAGTATATCCTTTTAAACTCCAATAGTGTTTACTGGGGAAAGGACCAGAGGACTTCAAACTGACAGTGATGAAATGGACAACAATGTTTGGGGGTAAACAGGGACACATGAGCCAAAAATAGGAAAAGGCAAGCTCTTGTTGAGTACTTCCTTTTGGTTGAAAAAAAATGTTGACTGTTTCAAGTAAGACTTGCTGAAGACTGACAGATTGGTCTCGGCAAATAAAAACAACTCTGCGTTTTGATGATACACTACACTCATTTTGAAAAGATGGTGTTTTAAAAAAGGCATTGCATGGATTCCTCTAGTGGTCATAGAGAACACATTTATTAAAAGCTAGCAGAGAGGCTGATCCTTCAGGAGATATAAACTGAGTGAATGAGGACACAAACGATTTCTTTTTTTTTTTTTTTTAAAGATTTTATTTATTTATTTGACAGATTGATAGCGAGAGCAGGAACACAAGCAGGGGGAGTGGGAGAGGGAGAAGAGGGCTTCCTGCCGAGCAGGGAGCCCGATGTGGGGCTCGATCCCAGGACCCTGGGATCATGACCTGAGCTGAAGGCAGACGCTTAATGACTGAGCCACCCAGGCGCCCGAGGACACAAACGATTTCTGCGAGTCACCACTTTAGAAAGCATGCTGTGGTAGGAATTTACCAAGGCTCTACCTACTGCAACAAAACACCAGATGCTAGATGAATTACACGCTTGGACTGCAGGCTTAAGTGCATTGCTGAGCTTGTTGGAGAATGAGGGCAATGCACAAGCCACCCGTTGTTCCTGTACGGAAATTTCAGTATGTATAGCAGGGTGTGGGGGGTGAGTAGTCAGAACTGTGGTGTGTGCCGATTATTAAGCTATTGTGTGTTTTTTTTTAATATTTATTTATTTATTCAAATTTTACTTAGTTAATATACAGTGCAATATTGGTTTCTGGAGGAGAATTCAGTGATTCATCACTTATATGCAACACCCAGTGCTCATCATATCAAGTGCCCCCCTTAGTGCCCATCCCCCATCTAGCCCATCCCCCACCCTTCTCCCTCCATCGACCCAACAGTTTGTTCTCTATTGTTAAGAATCTCTTATGGTTTGCTTCCTTCTCTCCTTCTTGCCCCCCATATGTTCATCTGCTTTCTTTCTCAAATTCCACATATGAGTGAGATCATATGGTATTTGTCTTTCTTTGACTGACTTATTTCCCTTAGCATGATACTCTCTAGGTCCATCCACGTCATTGCAAATGGCAAGATTTCATTCTTTTTGATGGCTGAGTAATATTCCATTGTGTATATATACACCACATCTTTATCCATTCATCTGTTGACAGACATGTGGGCTCTCTCCATAGTTTGGGTATTGTTTTTTGTTTTTTTTAAAAAGATTTTACTTATAAGTTTGAGAGAGAAAGAGAAAGAGAGAGAGAGAGCATGAGGTGGGGTGAGGGGCAGAGGGAGAGAGAGAGAGCATGAGGTGGGGTGAGGGGCAGAGGGAGAGAGAGAGAAGCAGGCTCCCCTCTGAGCAGGGAGCCTGATGCAGGGCTCGATCCCAGGACCCTGAGATCATGACCTGAGTTGAAGGCAGACACTTAATGACCGAGCCACCCAGGCGCCCCTGGCTATTGCTGATAATGCTTAAGCTATGATTTCTTAGCTCCTGAGCCATGTGTCTCGAGTCTGCTTGGTGGTGCCAGGACCACTCTCTGCAGCCTGGGCTCCTCCCCGGCCGCTGGCTCTCCATGGTCTGTCATTGGAGGCACTAAAAAGAGACAAAGGCTGAAGCTGGGGGAGGGTTAGCTGCTTCTTGTTGGCTCACTCTTTTGTTAGCGTCACCCCTGCAGCATTTCTTCGCCCCAGGGGTGGCAGCTGATGGGTCACACTTGGCTTCAGTTTCCAGTTCGCCCACTTCCCTGGGACGGGTCTCCTTGTTCTGTGTCGGAAGGATCAGTGCCCCGTGGGCAGCACTCCTCCGAATCTGAGGCCCTGAGCTCTTCTCCTTCTATCTCCTGCCAGACTCAACCTTGCCTTTGCGTCCCCCAAGCCGTGCCGTGGTGATGGTTACTTTCCGAAGTTACTCTGCATTCTGTCTGTGTCACCCTTGTGCTTGATAAGCAAAGCCAGTTCCCTAGATTGAATTATTCATTACAATAACTGGTGTGGTTTCTCATAGCTGACTGGACCATGATGAAACAGGTCTCAAATGGTTTGCTATAATGTAATAGGAAGAATATGAAGAACGTCAGGCCTTTCATCCAACACTGAGAGATGCCCTGAGAAAGAAATAAGGTGACCTGGAGCTAGAAATTCTTGTAAACCCGCTAACGAGGGGTCCCCAGACAGAGAAGTGATGGTGCTTGGTCGTGGGAGACTTGATACTTGTGGAATGCTTTTGGCAGTATGTACCTGGTCCCTCCAGGATCGCTTATAGCAACAACACAACAAACAATCCCAGCGTGGAATCTATGATTTATGGGCATAGCTCCCTGGAAAATGTCACACAAGCTATGTAACCATCTGAAGAGGGCTGTTCCATGACTGAAACATCTTCCTTCTGTGTAAGGAATGGAGCTGCAGGTGGTTTTCAGACCTGCGCTCATCAGGGCACATGCATGTCCTGATGAGAAAGGGCTGAGGAAGTAGGATCTGGCCCAGACCTCCATGCTGTCTTGGTGCCCAGCAACTACGTGTGTTCTTGACCTTATCAGTAACACTTGATGCTGGGTAAAAGCTCCGACGTAGATGAGTCTGATTTGACAGTTGGTCCTTCATGTCATTAGAGAGGCCATTTCTCAGAACGCTACCCGTGCTTTGTCAACATAGGGGAGTAAACAACAGGTGAAGATGTTCGATACAGGCCCTAGGGGATCCAAGAGATGAGTGAAGGGCATCCCGGGGCAGTGGTTGGAGGACCCCAGGATGAGGGGCTGGCCAGTCGGCACTGGAGAAGCATGACCCAAGAGACGGTAGGTGGAGAGCTGATTTCAGCAAGATGCCTTCTGGGTTTCGGCTGGGAGAACTTGGCTAGATTTCTTCATAGACTTGGCTGGCCCAGATGTCACGTGAATACAGCGCTTTCCTCTCCATACCCTAAAGGAGAGAGGCAAACATCAAAACTTGGAGAATATCTATTTGATCTCGATCTTAAGACACAACAAGAGCTAACTACAAAATGAAATTTAAATTCAATTACATTAAAATTAAAAACCGTTCACCAAAAGTACCACAAAGAAAGTGAAAGATAAACCACGCAATATATGTATTGTGTGCACGTGTGTGGTGTGTGCGTGTTTGAGGGGGTGGTATTTGTGACACATATACACAAAGGATATTGCCCTGAATACCAGACATATGTATTTATATACATATACAAATATATCTATATTTGAGTGGGGAGAGGGGCAGAGGGAGAGGGAGAGAGAAACCCAAGCAGGCTGGGCGCTGAGCCTGACATAGGGCTCGATCCCACAACGCTAAGATCGGACCCCAGCCAAAACCAAGAGTCAGATATTTAACCGACTGCACCACCCAGGCGCCCCTATATTTATATCTTTATATAAAAATATATAAAGAACTCTCATAAATCAATAAGAAAAACACAAAGAACCAAATGGGAAAATGAGCACAAGTCAAGAACAGGCATTTCACAGAAGAGGAAATAAGATGGAAAATAAATACATGAAAACATACTCAACCTTTCTTGAAACCCATGCAAATAAAAATCCCAAATAGGCAGGGGCGCCTGGGTGACTCGGTCGTTAAGCGTCCGCCTTCAGCTCAAGTCATGATCCCAGGGTCCTGGGATCGAGCCCCGCATCGGGCTCTCTGCTCACTCCCCCTGCTTGTGTTTCCTCTCTCGCTATGTCTCTCTCCGTCAAATACTTAAATAAAATCTTTAAAAAAAAAAATCCCAAATAGCCAAAAATTGAGAAGTCCTAAACTTACAAAGTGTCAAGCAAGAGAAGTATCCAGCTGGTAGGAGTACACAGTGGTAAAAACATTTGGGGGACACTTTGACGTTTCCTTGCAAAGCTGAAAACATTCTTACTCTAGACATTAGTAGTTTTAACCCTGGAGCAGAAAGCTGGGTGTGTCTTGGTGTGGAAAATGGGGACATATTGATTTTCTAGTCGTCAGAGTGGCTGGCTGACCCGGTCCTCTGGTTCACAGGCTGATGGTCTCCTCAGGCAGCAACCAGTCTGGTCCTTCTGCTTACTTCTGTGTGCCTACAAATATAATTTTCTGTATGTACAATGATATTAATAACTTTGGGAAGGTCTGCCTACAACATATTCATAGAATACTCATAGCACCATTGTTTAACCCTGGGAATAGCACAAAGACCAGGACCAGGCAATTAAATGGCTTTACTATATTGCGATACCGGCTTTCAGTGGAATACTAGACAGCAGTGAAAGTGAACTAACTACTCCATCACTGGAGATGAATTTCAAAACACAGTGTAAAAGAAAAAAGCATGTCTCAAATGATCCTTCAAATATGATTTATGTAAAGTGTAAAAACATTCACAACTTAAAATGTGTAGGGTTGTATACCTATGTAGTAAAATGAAGTATTTAGAATGTTGGTAGCCTTGGGGACGTGCGGAAGCATCCAAGGTATTGCTATTATTCTCTGTCTCGGGCTGAAGGGTGGGTAAATGGGATTTTTAAAAACCAGTTGTTTATATCATGTGTTGCACATATATAAGTACATTATATGTATGTACATATATACATTATATATAATCTTTTATCACGTGCATATACACATGATATATCCATACTTACATGTCATATATATTAGACATATAATATTTTTTTTATTTGTATAAGTAGACACTTTTAATTCTAATTTATTTATTTATTTATTTTATTCTTATGTTAATCCCCATACATTACATCATTAGTTTTAGATGAAGTGTTCCATGATTCATTGTTTGTGCACAACACCCAGTGCTCCATGCAGAATGTGCCCTCCTCAATACCCACCACCAGGCTAACCCATCCTCCCACCTCCCTCCCCTCTAGAACCCTCAGTTTGTTCTTCAGAGTCCATCGTCTCTCATGGTTCGTCTACCCCTCCGATTTCCCCCGCTTCATTCTTCCCCTCCCGCTACCTTCTTCTTCTTTTTTTTTTCTTAACATATATTGCATTATTTGTTTCAGAGGTACAGATCTGAGATTCAACAGTCTTGCACAATTCACAGCGCTTACCAGAGCACATACCCTCCCCAGTGTCTATCACTCAGTCGCTCCATCCCTCCCACCCCACCCCCCACTCCAGCAACCCTCAGTTTGTTTCCTGCGATTAAGAATTCCTCATATCAGTGAGATCATAGACATATAATATTCTTATTACGTACTTGCATATATATCATATGTATGTACATATATTTTATATATATATGTAAAAGCTCTCTATCCTTTTGATTATAAGAAATAATCCATAAAGTTGTATATTTTTTTTTATTTTTTATTTTTTAAAGATTTTATTTCTCTATTTGAGAGAGAATGAGAGACAGAGAGCATGAGAGGGAGGAGGGTCAGTGGGAGAAGCAGACTCCCTGCTGAGCAGGGAGCCCGATGCGGGACTCGATCCTGGGACTCCAGGATCATGACCTGAGCCGAAGGCAGTCGCTTAACCAGCTGAGCCACCCAGGCGCCCAAGTTGTATAATATTTTTAAAAGGGCATAAAAAGGTAGATACATAAAATCTCATTTTTGTAAAAAATGTATCTACATATTTCACTGATTTGAAGGTACACTTTTCCCTCCCACAGTTTAACACCTGTGAAATCAGAAAGTATCTTAAAATTGCTACTGAACAAGCAGCACTTAGGCTATAGTTGTTGTCACGTGTGTTCTTGTTTCTGTTGATCCTGCTGTCACTTAATTATGTGCATCATTGATTCTATGCGCTTTGATTTTAAACACCACTTAAAATGTCTTTAAAAAGATTCCATTATGATTTGACATCAAAACAGAAGTCCTGTGGACTCAGAAAGTCACAGGAACCTGGTGGCTAAGAAATACATTTTATGTCAGGGAGGTAAATAGTGTTGGAGAAATACCTGGGATCTCACCTTTTCTTGCAAAGGAACCAGGTGCCAGAATCTGGTGAGACTGTGATTAATTTTTGTGTCATACTTTTAGGTTTTTTTTTTTTTTTTTTCTTAGTAGTATATAAAGTAATGATACATTTTATAGTCAACAGCATCTTAGATGAGATGAAATATAGTATATGAGTTTTCCACATATATAAATAGAAAAGTCTGGAGGAATTGGCTATCAAAGAAATAGTATATCTGACTTGTGGGTTTATAAGTGATTTTTTGACATCTTTGCCTACTGTTTTTTTTTTTTTTTAATTTTTCTACAACAAAGGCATTACTTTGAGAGCAAAAATACTATTATTTAGCAACATTCAGATTTTATATCATTTGTTAAAAAAAAAGTCAAGCATACAACTAAGAGAATGTGACGGAACTGTAGCCGACGTGCGCCCACAGGTCACCTGGGTCCTGCCACGGCAGGCACTGGCGGGGCCGCTCTGTGGAGAAAACTCTGATGAGACTCATGGCATCCCGGTTCCAGTCCTAGCAACGTGTAATGCGTGTGTTCTTAAAAGTGAGTTCTGTAACCTCTGAGCTTCACCTCTCCCAACTGTAAAGTAGGGGGTCTGATACTCCTTCACAGCCTTCACAGGGCTGTTCACAACTGAGTGAATAGTTTTCAAAGTTTTGTGTATCATCAATTTCCATGGATGTTGAATTAAGTTTGCGTGTGCACGAATGTGTGTTGGGGTGAAGGAAACGGGTTTTAGGTTTCATAACAATGGAAAAAGTTAACCCGATTTCTTGGAAATTTATGTGTACTAGTAATGTGTCCCATGAATTTCTCAGAAGGGCTGCAGTGTGAGGAGTAGCTCTTGGGACTAGTGTTCTGTGTGATGTAGAGCTATATTGTGATTATCTGTATGGATCTTCTCCAGGAAGTTTCTGGAAGGTTGACTTGGTGGTAAAAATAGCACCTGTCATCACCGCCAGTTCTCCCCGATGCTCAGCTTTCAAAATGTTCTCTTCTCTAGGTTCTAACTTTTCTTAAAGCTCTATTTTAGGGGCGCCTGGGTGGCTCAGTCTGTTAAGCGTCATGGTCCCAGGGTCCTGGGATCGAGCCTTCAGCTCAGGTCATGATCCCAGGGTCCTGGGATCGAGCCCCGCATCGGGCTCCCTGCTCGGCGGGAAGCCTGCCTCTCCCTCTCCCGCTCCCCCTGCTTGTGTTCCCTCTCTCGCCGTGTCTCTCTCTGTCAAATAAATAAAATCTTAAAAAACAAAACAAAAAAACCCCGTCTATTTTGTACTTTAAAACCAAACCAAACCAAACGCAAAACCCCACTCTTCCTCTTGTCTGTCAGGAGTTAGTCCTTCATCTGGCTTCCCTTAGGAAGGAAATTTTCTTCCCTTGCCGTGTCCCGTGACTGGACACAAATCCCAGTGCAGCAGAGCTGTCTGCTTCGTGGGGTCGTCACCCCTCGAGACTTGCATCCCTGGTGCTGGGCGAGGCGCAGGAGCTCACCAGTGGGCAGATGCGGCTTTAAAACCATTTCCTTCCCCAGAGAGAAGCGTCTGTCCGTGGATAATGAAAACCACCTTGTTCTCGATTTAATCATACGATGATAGCTAAGCAGTCATTTGGGGAAATGTAAAGTGCTCTTGCACATAGGATCAATAAGAGACATGAAAATAAAATACAGAAAGCAATCCTTTTCAGCATTTCTGAATTCGAATCAACCCCCCAATCTCAAATCGGTTAGGTTTATCAGTTGCAAGGTATTTGGGGTAAACCTCCACTAGATGACGGTCCTCAGGTTGGTGGGCCTGCTGCTGAGGGGCGTCAGTGCCCCTCCCGTGGGGCCTCGCACAAGGAACCCTGACCTGGGGGTTAGAAGCGCTCAGTCCCAACTTTGCCACCGACCACTCTGAGCGTGAGATCCTGTCAGGCAGAGGAACGCCACAGGATGGCCATTTCTAATTGGGGTGCTTAGGACAAGCCATAGTTAGCAGGTTCTAGTCTTTAAACAGTCTAGGTGGTGGTGGTGGCCGAGGGTCGTGATGCTGAGAGGCCTGAAGGAGGGAGGGGACTGTGGCTGTGGGCTACCAGCTTCCGCTGAAGAGGAATTAGCCCCATCACTTTCCATCAGGGGCACTCTTGCTGGCTTGTCCCAGCCCCGTCTCAGTCCGAGAGGGGGAAAGCAGACATGCTGCTGTCCGGGTTGTTCGTGGAGGAGCCGTGAGCCGAGACCAGGCAGCGGCGAGGATGGCGATGGCCTGGTGTTCCTGTGCGTCTGCAGGGGAGGCTACGGGCTTTTGGCATACACGTCTGCGTGGAGGCGAGGGCCGTTCTGTGCACTGCACAAGGTGCAGCATTGCCAACCTTCCTTCTGCTACAACTTCCTTCAACTTCCTTCTACTACAGGACCACGTCATCATGATGACCAAGGACTGCAGCAGTGCCCGGGCCCCCAGGACGGCATCTCCTTCCTACCTGGGTTTCAGAACAACTGGAAGCCAAATGGTCTAGTTAACGCCAGGCAGTTCCGTATGCCAGGGCCAAGTATTTAGTTCCAACCTTATTAGGAGGCAGCATTTCCTCACAACCCAGCTGCTTAGTCCCTGTGAGGTCAGGCCCAGAGCAGGCGTGACGAAACTGAACACGCTGCTCTCACGCTGGGAACACATCTTCAGGTGTGCACTTCTGGTGAACCAACCTCAAACTCACAGTCCAAAGATTGTTGGTCAAGGACTTTGGAGCCTGGAACCTACCCTGGCTTCTCTTGACTAACTTTAAGAAAAATCACTTTAGCTTTTTGGGCTTTGGTTAAATTCATCTTGTTCCTTGTCTCCAAGGTCCCTTCCAGATCCAACATTCAATTCTACCAAGAGGCCATCACGGACTCGTATTTGAACGTGAAAATGGAACAACATATCTAAGACCAAGTATTTGGAGAGAAGAAATGGTTTCCACAGGGAGAAAATTTAAAATACAGAAAAAAAAATTCTTACCACTCAAGTTTTGGAAACATTTTATAATTTATATATAAAATCTTGTAAGAAACCATGTAAAATGACAGAAATATCCACCTTACATTAAGAGTCAAAAAAAAATACACACACACTGGATGTAAATTTTAATTATAAAACAATATGAACAAAACATTTTAAAATAATCTCAATTATTTGGCAACTCATCACATCATTGCTAGAGACAAATTTGATCTTAAGAAAAATTTAATTTTATGAAAAACTTAAGCTGGACAGTTTGTTCATATGGGAGTTAAAACATGTTTAAAAAAGAATCTGGCAATAAAGCCAGTTTCTGTCTGAAAATAACTGCGTATAAAACAACATAAAATCCTGAAGCTTGATAAGACAGGAGTGACCTAATCTCGATGTGTTTCCCTTCACTGAAAAGGACAGTATGGAAGGAGAACAGGCAGAAGCCTCGGAAGAGCACAGAGGGGAGGAACGAACAGTGACAGAGGCATGTTTGCTGCAGGTGACAGGATGTAACTTTACCTGAACCAGAACCTCTCACGCCAGTGGGGCTGGAAGTAAAGTCACAGATGCGAGCATATCTAAAAACAAGTTACATTCTTAAAAACAGTCACAAATGTGAACAGAGAAGCAATGCAGACCCTTTCTTGAGCTAAACTACTTCACTTGGATACATGCGAGAAGGTTCTGTATTTCCTGCCAGATCATATTCAGAGAGTTACAAGGCAGGCAGCATCCTAAAACATTTCTACTAATGACTGCATAGCATTTAAAACCCCTTTTTTATAAAAAAAAAATAATAAAATAAAATAAACAGATATATAGTAAAGTTCACAGATAAGTTTTCTCTGTAAAATAAATAAAGTGTTCATTGATTAGCATCATACATAGAGTAAAATACAACCTATTTTTACATGTTTATATACTGTACACAGATTACCAGTAGGCAGCCTGGTGTCTGATGGGCTGGAAGGGTTTGCATTAGTGATGTGTCACATCGGGAAATCCCGATTTCAAATGTTAAAATATACAACTACTTTGTTTTGAGTTCAGATACAAAGTAAACTTATTTTCCTTTATCTGAAATAAATGTACATAATATCTTCTATGAACAATAGTTTATAAAGCTGTTTAAACAGAACAAGAAAAAGCTTGCACCTAGGAACTTAAGAGCACATGCATGTCCTTTCCCTGGTTAAAAGAAAAAAAAAAAGCTTATGGCCCCAAGGCTTGATTCTCTTCTCTCGGCTGTGTCCCCGACAAGCCAGGGGCAGTGGAGGCCAGGATTACCGCTTGGCCTTCTTTGAAGGGGCTTCTTCCACCCTCTGCTGGCCTCTGGTTCGGGCTCCGGGGGGGCTGGCTTCCCTCTTGCGTTTGCTAGAAGGGGACAGCTGGGCCTTCGATCTGCAGTGAACAAAAGTCAAGGCAGTGGTGAGAGCTGAAAGGAGCAGCTTCGGTAATTTGGGAGTTTTTTAAAACAGGGAAGGTTTTTGCAGCACCTGAGAGCCAGGAGGAGAAAACCCGGGTCACGTTTATATGGGAAGAGGAGACTCTAGAAGAACAGTGCCAACTGGTCATCTGCTGACCGGCTCATGCCCAAACGGCACAGAGGAGGAGCTCAGAGGCCCGTGCTCCAGTTCCAGCTCGGTCACACTCCCGGTGCGGACCTGGGTCAATCTACCTTCTTCTCTGGGTCCTGGTTCTTTCATTTACAAAACAATCAGCAGCCAGTCCTCCCCGTGCTGTCCCAAGCTGAGGCGAACAGCAGGAGCACAGGGCCGTGGACCACGGCTGGCCGGTGCCCAATCATGTCTTACGGGACAATGTCACGGAGAAGAGCTGGCAGTGTTAGAAAAGGTATGGCAATTCCAGAGCAGCCTTCTGGCCAATCTCCCTGCCACCAGCCTATCCCCGCTCTCCCATCTGCCAGAATTATCTGGAAATCCCAATGAATCAAGTTACTGTCCTGTTTGTCTATTACATGTATATTCCTCTTGACTATCTGATGCTCTCAGGATAAAGTCATCCCGAGAATTCACAAAGTCCTTTATAATTTGCCCTGACCTCTGCAGCACCCTGGCTATAAGTCCTGCCAAAATACGGCCATTCCCAAGCACAGGACATTCTGTCACATTTTCATGCTTTGGCATGTGAGTTTTTAAGAGAATCACCCCACACCTCCCACCTAGCAAACGTCCTTGTCTTTAGCCCCAGTTCAAAAGCAAGTCCTTCGGGAAAGCCTTCCTCATCACAGAGCAAGCTGCTCTTTGGAAATCCCACGGCACTTTGTGTCTTCACCAGAGTGCTTACCACTGTGATGTACCTGCTGGTTTTTTCCAACTGTAGGCTACAGTCCTTATTTTAAAACAACATGCAAATAGACCACAGTAGAAAATACCACTGGTGTGACGTCTATTAAATCTGGTTCATGAGAACTTTGTTGCAGAGACAGGGGCAGAATGTGAGCACTCTGCAAGTATACTGCAACAGTTTTAGTGTGGCTGGTGCCAAAAAATCTTGCAAGTCACGGACACATGTCTCCCCGGCTAGGATGCTTCTCCACGGCAGCTGCTGGGCCTTACTCCTTTTCCTCTCCCCAGCACCTCGCACAGAGGCACATGTCAGCAAGCGGCCATGGTTCTATCCATGAAGGAAAAGGCCTGGAAAACCAAAACTGCAGGAGATGGACCATTGGGGCTGCACGGATAGAAAGGCAGGTCTTGCTCATGGGTCTTTGGACGGCCCAAGGAAATAAACTCAAACCGAGTCACGTACTGCTGTACAGGACGCAGAGTCTGCAGACACGCACGCGTGGGGAAGGGCTGACGAGCAGTGTTTGCTGCTCTCCTGTTCGGGCCGTGGCAGGGAGAGCCGCTGGCCACCCACTCGGCACCTACCCGGCGAGTAGCTGGGCGCCAGCGCTGGGCTGGACGCCACGCAGCAGGGACAACAGCGGGGAGTCGGGGGGCCTCTTCCGGGCCGCGCGAGCTCGGGGGGTCAGCCAGGCCCCGCCCCGCACCCGACGTGGCGTGGTCTGTGACCAGGGGCACCAGCACCACCCGGGCGCTGTTAGAAATGCAGACGCTCAGGCCCAACCCAGACCTACAGAACCAGAACCTTAGCACGGAGTCTCCCCAACTGGTCTGCAAGTCCATTTTGAGAAATACGGACCAGACCTTCCTGAGATTCCTTCCCTCACTTATAAAACAAGGATAAATAGAACATTTCACTTAATGAGGATAAAACGGAAGAATCCATATGAAAGATGCCTGGCACTTTAGTGCGCTTCCCTTTCTAGAACACGGGGCTGATAACACGTACCTACATTACCGTGTGCCAGGAAGATCAACGGTTGTAAGAGATGTCACAACAGTTTTTATACACTGTGAAGAGTCTTTTTATCTGTTGCTGCTATAATGTACAGAAAGTAAGTCAAGACCTGCATCTCAAGGAAGAAGCTTGGAGTTCAGAGAGGGCATACACCACCATCCTGTGCACAGCAGGCCGGAAGCGCCGGGGAAGGACAGAGAGGAACTGAAGCAGCGGGGGCCTCCTGAGGAGGGAGTGTGAAGGATGGCAGTGCCTGGCTTGCTGGTGGCCGGCAGCAAGGGCACTCCAGAACCAGCACAAGCCAAAAGGAGGGCTGGCGCAGCCTGCGGAAGCTCGTAAGATGAATGAGGCTGCGGACCGTGGGAGCCGGCCAGGGGCTGAGCCGGAAGGGGCTGTTTTACTGTTACCCCATCGCCTCTCCAACACTCTGGCTAAAGCAGAAACCATTCTGGGCTGTGACGCGGCTGGCCATGCTGTGCCGGTTTAGCCAAGTACTCGGACCTGCAACCACTCGGAAAGAAACACGCCTCGCCTTTGGTCTTGGTGGACAGGAGTCAGTGCATAAGGCTCACAAAGCTCAAAGGCAAGTCTGGAGGAGGCCATGAAGTGAGGCCTGAGGTTCCTTTTGCAGCCCTTGCAATACCTTCTGGAGTAGGTTTCCATTTGGAAAACCAATGATGCCCAAAAGACAGTTATCTGGCAAGAGAAAAATCTTAAAGGAACTTGGGAAGAAAACATTACCATACAAAAACAGTCTCTGGGGATTAAAAATGACTTCAAGTGTAAGCAGGGACTTACCTTCCTAATAGGGGAGATTTACTAACTTTTTCGCAGGTAGATAACTTCTCTTTTGCTAACATTTGGCGATTTCTAGCAGAAATGGTTTCTGGGCTGCCAAGCGTGGATGCTGCACATGCTGATGGCTTGCTATGATGCTTTCTGAAACAGATGACAGAAACACCGGGCAGCGGTACCCTGAACACGCCAGGCCCGGGGCCTCTGCAGGAAGGACGACGCTCCTCG
The DNA here is from genome assembly GCF_011800145.1 of Mirounga leonina. NCBI lineage: Eukaryota > Metazoa > Chordata > Mammalia > Carnivora > Phocidae > Mirounga > Mirounga leonina. The sequence goes on along the minus strand of NW_023270323.1, from coordinate 71,822,662 downwards.
AGGGTGAGTCAGAGAATGGGGACGAAAAGCAAAAAATGGTTGGTTTTCTGTACTGTTGGTAAAAAGTGGGTCTGATGTCACCCACAACTAATTGCCTGCATGATGGTGTCTTTGCTTTTACTCTGCGGGGTATTTTGTCATGATTTAGAGAAAGATGACTCTGTGATAATAAACAATACCCTGGCCAACAAGGTAACAATCCCTCAAGTGCTCATCAGAGTAGAACAAGGGGCCAGGACAGTACAAGGCAGTACAATTCACAAGGCCAGCTGGTCAGGCCCTGCGACTGGTCCAAGGAGACAACTGCATAAGGACCAGGGCACAGAAGAGCAGGCTTGCCAGCGAAACTGCAAGAGAAGGGACTTGCTGAGCTGGTGTGTGGGTCCAGCTGAGGGAACGGAGGCTGGGCGCCTGCGGAAGCACGTCCCCCCAGGATAAGGTGGGGCAACCCTCTTATGAGTTCATCAGCTCACGCTCTGCAGAACCTGTGCTTCCATAGGAGAGCAGATAAATTCCAGTACAAACAGGGGTGAGGAGGGGGATCAAAATAAGAGAAGACCTGGAAGTTGCCCTCCAATGTTTTGGGAAAAGCTATAGAGAAGCCCCAAGAGAAGAACTAGAACATGAGCAGACACCTCAGGGAGGCCAGCTTCTACCGGACGCAAGGAAGAGAACGCCGAGGAGGCAGCTTCCCTGCCCGTGGAGCCTGCGAGCAGAAGGACCTGTGCAGAGGAGATGCTGGTCTAGACACGGAGGCACTGATCGGTCAGCAGGACTAACCCACGAAGACCCCAGCCAACCTCAAGAATCTGCAATTACGAAGATGCCAGAGCCCAGGAACCCATCGACTGGTGCCAAGGAACCTAAACTAAGAGAAAAGGATCCATTTGTAAATCAAAAGTTCTTAAGGCACATTAAGGAAGAGCACTGACAGTCTAAGTGATTACAGAATCCTAAGTCAAGTAAGACTTGTTTTCAAAGAATGAATTTTAAAAGGCAAAGCTGACTGCTACTTTTAGACACTCAAAGACAGCAAGAAGGCCTACAGACTGTCCTGGATGATCTCTGCTACGTGTTTAAGGAGGTGGTGGTGCTGGGGTGGAGTGCTCCAGCGCACCCACCCCCTCCCATCAGCAGGAAACTTGATTCTGTCTCTTCTATTTATTTGAGTTGTTCCATCTAAAAAACAAATATGAGACCCCCACCTTACCTTCAGCCATGGGAGCTCTTAAAGTCTTGTGGCTCTAAAATCTGATTCTTTTGAGAAATCAAACCGTGGCATGAGTGGTTAGTAATGTACAAGTATGAAGTGAATAGAAATAGGCTGAATATAAGCCTTCATATAAACACATTATTACTGTAACACTATGGTGACAGGTTTAGTAAGTGATACTCTTGAAGTAAATGTCCCTGAACTTTTTGATTAATGTTGGCTAATGAAATGACAGAAGATGATACCAAATTAACAGCCTGTGAACCACCCTGAAAGTGAAAAATATTCTTGCTTTAGTAAAGTTAATAAACTGTACACGGATGCAACTTGTCTCAAAATGTGCAGTGGGGAAAAAACATTGATTGATATTAATGGGTGTGGTGGGGGAATAATTGGCAAATAATGTTTGTTTGGACAAAGTTAAATAGGTTTTTTTCCTTTAGGACTATGCTGAGCCCTTAATATTTTAATTTGTGCTGTGACTTACGAAGGAGAAGGAATTGACCGGCATTCCCAAAACTCATTTGACCATGGCATCTTTTTTCCAGGGGCTTCTGGCTATACTGGGGTTTGGGAGAATAAACTTTGGGAAACATGAAGTTAAGTTATGTTAATAAAAAATGGTCGCATATGGGCAATTTTACATGGTCAACCTATTCCACAGCACTGTGGAATTACATGAGTCCTACGATGGTGACGGGTACGCCTGCCTTCCCTCTCGCACTGGGGCTGAGCGAGCTACATGTTGGGACTGTGTTGGACACAGGCTCTGCTTTCACCCATGGGCCCAGCACAGTATCTGAGACACCTACTGAGGCTTAATAAATATCTGCACAGGAACTGAATGGGTTCCACCAAACAGGCATTTAGAACCTGGCAGACTTTGCTGTGATCCTCAACAGTGGTTTAAGATGGGAGGCGGGTTTCTCCAAGAAGAACTGCAGTGTCCGAGGGCTAAGAGCATGTGCTCTCTGCTGAAGATACAAAAGAAAGGAAACGGCTTACACCGTGGCTTGAGTGAGTCAAGGACAAGAGAATCCCCTGAACGCCAAAGCTGCTGTCTGACGGAGAAGCTGGTGAAGGCCTTTGGAAGCTCTCTGCTGTCCCCGTTACCTCTGAGCCTCTGATCTGGTGGTGGACCTTGTAGTGGCTCCCGAGGGCTCCTCCTCTTCCTCCTCTTCCTCTTCCTCCTCAGACTCCTGGTCTTTCTTGTCCTCAGGGGCTTCAGAAACTGATTTCTGGCGTTTTCTTTCCGGCTCTGAAGATTCTGTTCAAATAGAAGAGTAACACCTGGATTGTACAATTCCCCAAGACACTTCCAGAGGAGAGTCATGGAGTTCAGAATGTAGGATATTAGGGACTTGGAGGCAGAAGAAGTGGTTTTCCATTTCCTTTTGTTTCAGCACTTGCAATTCACAACTGTTTAACTTAATCTCAAACACATTTGGGATAGTTTACTTAGGCAGTTCACAGCCAGCATTCATGAAAAATTCACATGTACTCAGAAAAGCATCTGGGATGTACCATTTCTGACATGGGATTAGAGCCATTTCACACATATTTATGTAATATTAATACTGGCTGTGCCCCACTGGATTTTTCCTCATCCAGAGAAAAACCCTTAAAAAGGTGATTTTAAAATGGTAAGACCCCACAATTAAGAATGTGTCAGAAACATACCAGCATCATCTGACAGAGTGAGTGAACGCTTGGGCTTTCTTCCTCTCCGCCGCACACTTGCTACTGTTTTTTCTTCACCATCATCCTAGAAGCAATAAAATTAAAGTTGAAAGGATGGTTAACTGCACATATACTAAGTTGATTCCTAAAGGACATACCCTGATAAGAAAATTGACACTTACGTTGCTTATACTTCTTTCTTGTAGGGTAGTGGTTTCTTTATTGGACTCATCTTTAAGAAAAGGAAAATGTCTGCATTAACACTAGCTTAGTGTAAAATTAACTTTCAACAGTCTGGCTTGTTGTCTCTGAATGTACCAGTGCTGACTAATGCACTGTTTTACAATTTATCATTATTTTGTATCAGGAAAATAAAGTTTGTGTCAAAATACCTAGCAGAAAGTACATTTGAATGCAAGTCAGGACCTCCAAATTTGCACTTCAGACTTGTCACAAATAACCTCCGCAATCTGGGAAAATTACTTAAATTCCTCAAGCCTCAGTTTTTCATCTGTAAGATAAAGACCTGGGTTTGACCACCTGTATGGTCTGTTTTAGATCAAATATTCTGCACCCAGAAAGGGAGGAGGAAAGGGACATCTGGGGAGTCCTCAAAACACACCAGGACCCGCAGGTCAGAATTATAGATCTCACTGAGATCTCAACGTGGCTCCCGTTCTGTCACGACCCCACTTTGGTAGTTAGGAAAAACGAGACTTAAGTAACTTGATTTAAGCAATTTGTTCAGTCACAGAACTAATAAGTAGTGCGAAAGCTAGTTCTCTTGACTATAAACAGTTACATCAGAGCAATTAGAAAAGTACACATTTAAGCCTATTTTAGGTTGTGTATGCCTATTCTTTATATATTTGCTTTCTGTAGATGTTACAGTTTCCTGACAACATATCTTGGGAAAAAAAATGAAGTTTACTTTAATGCACTGTTTGAAGTTGAAGTTATGAGGATGTTCCCTAGACACTCGACAACCCAAAGGTACTTCTCACTGGTGGTGAGGTCCATGTATTACCCTTTTTGCAAGTTCAGTACACTGATGTAGACAGAAGAATTACACCAAGAAGGCTGACACCGAAGAAGCCTGTCTTAATGGGTCATCATTACCCAGACTCGGAAAATCACTGCCAAAACCCAAAACATTAATCCCACAGCTCAAATTAGAGTCCTTACAGGGCATTCAAATTATAAAGGTTTCTTGTTATATGGATTAAACATATTATAAAATTATGAATAAAAACTGGTTAAAAACCAAACAGAAGCAGAATCTTCCCTTGAAAAAAAAAAAATAAATCAACCTTAATTTTCCAAGAGACAAGAAAAACTGAAATACAATCACAAGATCACACACAGTTAACTATGTGGAAAGGTTTCTAAATTACATTATTTGTTTACCTTGATGGGAATATGCACTTTCCTGATCTAACCAGCTATTTATTTTATCCAAAACAGTTGTCACATTCATCTTTTTCACCTATGCCAACCCTTTAAAACCCACCAAAAGGCCTTGCTGCCTTTTTTAAAAAAAAAAGATTTTGAGAGCGAGAGAGCGAGCGAGCAGGTGTGCAGAGGGTAGCAGCAGAGGGAGAAGGAGAAAGAATCTCAAGCAGATTTCCTGATGAGCCTGGGATCGTGACCTGAGCCAAAATCAAGAGTTGGATGCTTAACCAACTGAACTACAGGCGCCCTGGTCTTCTTGTTTTTATGTAAAAAAATTTTAACCATGAAATTAATATATACACATTGTAAAAATTCTGGAAAATTCGGGGAATGGTAACAACATGGAATGTTCCTATTATCCCACCACCCAGAGCCAATCATTGTCAACATTCTGGATTATTTTTCTCCTTGGAATGAGGACAAAAATAACGGAAACAGTTTTATCTCTTGCACTCTGGCTTTAGAAGCTACACAGGCTGCTTTCAGAATTCTTCTCCTGAGAATAGGCTCTTGAGTAAACTCCCGTCTTCCTGGTAAGAGTGCCTAGTTCCCAGGCTGATCTACTTCCCCCTTAAACATATCCAGTAAATTATGATTTGGACACAGCAGCGTCATCCCTATTTTACTCTTTGTTGCCTTCACCCTCCTCTCTGGAGGCTTCCAAAACCAAGAAGGGCTCAGATCACAAGAAAAGCCAACAGCTGTAGTCTCCCATGGCTACAAGGACAACCGTTTTAACCAAGTTCATTGAGAAACAATGAAACTCTAAAACCGTCCCCACAGCCAGCCGCCCTCGCCCCTTCCTTAGATCCCACACAGAGCAATGCTCTAGGTACACACCTGTCTGTGTTAATTTTGGTTTGCCGCCAGGTGGAGACTGTTCTACCTAAATTTAAACCAACAAAAAACTGAAGTCAGCAGTTAGTCATCATCACAAAGAAAGTCATTCGTTCTGCAAGGCAGGTTTAGGACCTCTATTACGTAGGCAGAGTATTTGGAACCTACCTTTTGCCACTGATTAAGACTACCAAGTGAATATGGATGCCATGCTTCTGAACACATGGTCTCTCGACAGGAGAATTAGGGCTGCCACGAGCCCCTTCTCCAGCCACCCTGCCGTGACGCTGGGAGAGGACCATGGGAGGTGACGTGGTCCAGCCACTGTTCGTATCCCCCACACTGTCTTACATTCTGGCAAACGCGTTTGCCCATGGAGCTATGGTTTTGCTGTCTTGTAATAATTCTATTGAGATGAGTACTGTTATGCTACTTTACGTTCAAGGAAATCGGAGTCTCAAGAGGGTTACATGATCAGCCCAGTATCACAATTCTGGGAGTAAGGGGCAGAGCTGAGGCTGGAACCTCATTTGCTTTTGGTAGGACACTGGACACAAATTTGTCCTTCTAATAATGCTGTCATGCAATGAAGTCTTGATACAATGATTTTGTTGACTACACACTTCAGGGTCAAAGATAAAGAAAATTTAAAAAGATAAAGTGTCCCTGAGGACTTTTCTGCCTTGAAATCAGTGTACATTTTGTTATGAAAGGAACTCCACAGACAGTAGTAAGAGGTGAGACACACTGGAGGTTTCCATAAAGAAGCCATTATCTAAAAACCGTATAAAACAACTATTTTCTGTATTTTAATCAAGGATGACCACAAGAAGTTAAGTCCCTAATTTTTATATAAGAAAACTCACATGTGAGGATGGGATCAGACTGAAGAACAATATGTTTATGTAAAGACATTAATTGAAATCTTATTTAAATGGTTATTCAGTGTTTTATTTAAGGGATTATTTTAATGCTTTTCAAATATTTAAAAAAAAAAAAGTAGTGGGAAATACGAATACTGCAGTATACACTCTCCAGGTCAAGGGCCAATACCCCCAGAGTCCTCATCTGTCACAATTACTTACAGTGACAATGCTAGTATCCGTTTTGCAGTCTTCTTCTAAAAAATAAGAAATAAAATCTCACTTAGAAAGTCAGTTTGAAAATGTCTTTTTTAAAAAGCAGGCCCCAAACCCAACATGGAGCTTGAACTCACGACTCTGAGACCAACAGTGGCACGCTCTACCAATTGAGCCAGCCAGGCGCCCCTGAAAATGTCCTGCATGTGAACCGAAAACACAACAAATACCTACTTGTTTTTAACGTTGTTTCTAAGGGGTGTTTACGAGGTCTTCCTCTTTTCCTTTTAATAATTACTGGCTGATCTTCCTAAGGGGGAAAGGAAAAAAAAAAAGCAATGAAAGTTTTCAATATGAGATTTAGAGTTCCCTCCTCAGAGCTCTCCGATCCCAACTCTGTCACTTAAAAAAATACATGACCCTGTGCTTCATTTCTCTGCGTGCATTCCATCACCTGACAAACACTGAGAACTGTACTATGAATCCACGCAGTAGTGAGGAATGAGAGACGATGAGGTGACGGAAGTGAGCGCTTCGTGTCCACTTTGACTTCTGCAATCGGTATGCATGTACATTTAAATTTGGATTTAGTCCTAGTCACTGGTGACCAAATGCTACTCTTTATGAAAAATAAAGGAGGCTACTGAACTTCTCACACATAAGTGTGAGAAAACAAAAAGAACTATTAAGAAGTTGTATCGGGTGGAATTTAAGAAAAAAACTGATGGACATAGGGGAAGGGAAGGAAAAATAAAAACAGAGAAGGAGGCAAACCAGAAGAGATGCTTAGCTTATAACTCTAGGGAACAAACTGAGGGTTGCTGGAGGGGAGTTGGGGGAGGAGGGGGTAACTGGGGGGTGGGCACTAAGGAGTGCACTTGATGTAATGAGTGCTGGGTATTGTATGCAACTGATGAATCACTAAATTCTACCTCTGAAACTAGTAATACACTAAATGTTCACTAACTTGAATTTAAATAAAATCTAAAAAAAAGGTATCAGACAGGCAAACTTGGTAATGGTTATCTAGATGTGCCCGGTGGGTTCTGCCCCCCACTGGGCTCCCTGCAAATCCCGAGGCAGGAAGGCTGGAGGCTGGCCTGCTCGTGCAGCCTCCCAGGAATCCCCCACCTGGCCTCACGGAACTGGGTCCCATGGGCACCAGCTACAGGCCTTCCGCACACCCCCCTGCTGTACTGCTCCCGTTTCGTCCTGTGGAGACTCCAGGGCTCAGCAGCCCCGGTTCTCTGACCTAAACACTTGCCTGGCTTGGCCGTGCCCCGCTGCCAGGACAGGAACGTGACTTAAACACTGAGGTAAAGCTCTGGGCTGCTCCTAGGCGGTCCTGACAGAACTAGGTCTCATACAAATGTTTGGATGAAATGAAAATTAATCAAAGTGACACTGATGAAATGCACAGTATGAAAGGGTGTCCCACTGCACTAAATAAATGAACTCCTTTAAAGCATTTGACAAAAACTTTAGGGAACAGCATTTAATGCAGCTTATTTGTCGCCAGTACTTAAATATCTGAACAGGAAGATATGAAAGACATCCCCTACCTCCTGAGATTTCATGTTGTCATCGTCATTCTGCTCGGTCTTTTCGCCAGCAGCTTCACCACTGCTGTATTCGTCTGCAGAGACAGCAGAGCTCGGTTCAGGGCCGGGACCACAGTCAGCCGCATGGCCACCAGCCCTGCCCGGGTGGTCTGCACAGCCCCAGTCACACATGCACACACACACAAACACACACACACACACACACACACACACCCATCGCAGGCCTACACCACCCAAGTTAATAAGCAAGAGTCTGGCTAACTGATAAGAAGCACACTCTGGGTTGAGTTAGGATCCAAATTCAAAATGATTCCCAAGCCCCTTGAGTATGAAGTGTATTCTCAAGGGAGTGCAAACGAGTCAACCACAGCTGAGGCCATGAAGCCCGGTGAGAGATGAGTCTCATCTCACAGCAATTCATCTAAGTCTGTGTATTACTCACCCTTTTCGTCCGTGGCCCTTGAAGCAGCGCTGTTTGTCTTGGAACTTGCTTTAGAGAATTCTTCCAAATCTCCAGTGTTCTCCTCCTGTGGAGAAGTGGAACAATAGAAGCAGCTTCTAAACCCTGCCTCCACTTGTCCTCCCCTAAGTTTTCCTTTCTATTTAAAAAACAAATTTCGAGCAGTTTTTTATGTTTGTTGCAGAATTTTTAAAAAGTAACTATTTTTTCCAGCTAGTGAGGCTATACAAAGAGATACCAATTCTGAAGGCAGAACAGCATGAGATAAAGCTCAACCATAAAGCAACAAGGGCATTCTTTTTTCCCCTGCAAAATAGAATCAGTCTTTTCCTCCCTCATCCTGGATTTTATCTTTTTGAGAGAAACTCCGAAGAAGGAACTGATAGGAATTTGCAACAGATTTCTTTTCTTTATTGGGTGGTGGAGGAGGGGACTAGGGGGAAGGGATAAAGGGGGAAAGTACCGAAGAGAATTTCAGGGTATCCGGCTGGGCTGATTTAGAGCAATGATCTCTCAACAGTTGAGTCATTCAGCCTTAGTTGCAAAACAGTTTTCAGCATGAAATACCAAAATGTTGTACTGTAATACTAATATAGTATGTAAAAAACAAAAACAACAAACCCACACACAAATTAAAATATAAAATCAGAATTCTGTCTTATACACATTGAAAACATTATCTAGATGTGATTTTTTAGTGAAAATGGTTGGTATATTTTACTTAAATTCAGCATTAAAAAACTTACATGAAACTAAAGGGAAAATAAAAAGAGAACCCTTCAATATTGCTGCCTCTCTCCAAATTTAGGAGTACTGTCTCAGGATTCTTGTTCTAGATAGGGCAGGGGGAAGGATGGGGTTAAAATCCTGTTTCCTCCCTTCACCACGACCAACTGAAATTCATGACGATACACGACTCTCTCCTTGGTTGTTAAAATTCTTTTACTACTTTTTATTTAGTTCATCAGTCACTGGTGGAAAACAGAGACTTTGAACTGGTTTTAGTAAGCTAGAGTTCAACTGCATATATTTTTATAAGCTGACTTAAATACTTCTGGAACATGGTGGAAAAAATTAAATTAGGGAAAGAGAGAAAAAGAAGATGGAACTAGTTCGGAATAGACAATGAGCAGCACTGAGTCTCAGAAATGGAAGCACGCCTAAGAAGAGGTATCTACCAGGAAATGAAGAAATCTGGGCCTAGAGAGCAGGAGCAGAAATAAAAATTTATGAGCCACCTCCCTGAGTCATCAGATGAAAATAAGACCATATGGGGCGCCTGGGTGGCTCAGTTGGTTAAGCAACTGCCTTCGGCTCAGGTCATGATCCTGGAGTCCCGGGATCGAGTCCCGCATCGGGCTCCCTGCTCAGCAGGGAGTCTGCTTCTCCCTCTGACCTTCCTCCTTCTCATGCTCTCTGTCTCTCATTCTCTCTCTCTCAAATAAATAAATAAAATCTTTAAAAAAAAAAAAAAAGAAAGAAAATAAGACCATATGAAAAAAAGGCAGTGAGTGAGGCCAATCCTTGGACTACTTATCTTTTAGGGGCAGGAAGCAAAGTAGAGAGAAGGCAGGGTATTAAAACTTTAACATAATATGTATCACTGTATTTCAATGTTTTGGTGCAAGCACATCTGTGGTAAAGCATGTGACACTTTGGAAGGAAGCACCTAGAAGCCTGAAGTCAATGACATCACTGACCAGAAACCTGAGCAATGGTTATATATAAACTGTGACATTAATACACTCTTATAGTTTAAAACTATAAAGTGCAGCATTTTTTTTTTTTCAGGAAAGATACCTTTTATAATAAAGTAAATATTAGAGATACATAAAGTAAAAAGAATACTAGAAGGGAAAAAGAATATTATAGTAAGTGTTCACAGTGATGCAATTAGGTTACCCCCCCAAACTTAAAATTAATACAGGGAAAGAATACCTTTGTATCTTGTGGTTCAGTTTCAGAACACTGCCTCTGTGCTGTTTCTATTTTGGAATCTAGGACATCTGGATTATCATCTGTAAATCAGTTTGGACAGAATCACAAAGGAATAAAAGCTAAATGAAAAATGAAATGCATGGTTCTATTTTAAGACAGTTTAAGACTTCTTTTTTATAGTCTTGTGATACAGTGAAGCCAAAAAGTTATTCTAAATGTATTTACATCATGTGATTTAAGCACTGAACACTGACTGTGGCCCTGGCAAACCAAAAAAGTAAAAATATAAAAAATAAAATAAAAAATCCACAAATACTTAGCTGACACCAATAAACCAGCAGGTTCTATGGAAAAGGCTTAGGGCATACATAATTCCTAGAGATACTTTTAACTTCCTAAATGAGTTAACACCTAGGAGGTATAGCTTAGTGATTGAGACCATGGGCTTAGGAATCAGATTTACTTGGTGGGAGTCAAGTCACATCTAGCCGAATCTTAATTTCTTTATAAAATGGTGATAATGCCTTACTCACATAGTTATTATCAATGTGTATAAAATAACATGAATAGTACCTAAAATATGAACTGAAGAATTAAAAAATAATTACACACTCCTAACCAAAAAAGTAAAGTATTTATCCATTCTTTCTCACATATTACTTAATATTCATTACATTTGTACTTCATGTAAGGTATCAAAGTATGAGTCTCTGTACCATCTGATATGGTAGCCACTAGCTACATGTGGCTGTTGAAATTTAAATTAAAACTGAATGCAATTATATATCCAGTCTTTCATTCACACTGACCACATTTAATTGCTCAAGAATCACACATGGCTAGTGTCTACTGTACTAGACAAAACTATAAATACAGAACACTTCCATCATTGTGGCAAGTTCTATTGGATAGCACTGTTACAGACCATGGGAAAATCAATAGTATGAAGCACAGAAAGGCTATTACATGAACCTTTACTAAAGTGCTTCACTAGCTCTATGGGGCGTCTTGTTGATATAAAATAAGGAGCTCAGTGGCACCTGGCTGGGTCCCAGGCACAGGTTACAGAAGGAGCTTGGGTTTGTGTGAGTTCCAGGGGTTGGGTCATCTGCAGGTAACAATGTAGTTTCTAAATCAAGTTCAGAAAAAACCCTGGAGGTGCCAAGCCAGTCTGGATATAAACTGGACTCCAGAGTTGTAAAAGTAAGCAATTACCCCTCTCAAAAATTTTCTATGATATTGGCCCAGTATTTTGGATGTAAAAATAATATGATCTTCAAAGATGTCTGAAAAAGGAATATATATATTCTAAATACCCAGTTCATCATCTGAAGAGGGATAATGCTTCTTTCTTTTTCTTTTAGGCATCTGTCTTTCTTCCTCTTCAACCTGGAATCAAGAATGACTATATATTAAAGTCAATAGAATTTGGAACCAATCTACTGAAATGACAGCACATTTTATTAGCTTTAGTCTTTGAAATAAGTTTTTTAAAAATCTAGAATAACACTTTCGGCATCTAGATTTGGATGAGACTTATTTTGTTAAGGTTGAGTCTTTTTTTTTGGATTTGAATGTAAATCCATACAAAACATTTAAATCTGTTTCTGGTTAGTCACTGTATTCCAACCATTCCAAAATATGTTTAAAAAAAAAAAATTTCTCCTTTTCCCATCTCTGAAGTCAAGCTATGTCTCACAATCAGTCCTAAATTTAGGACAGCATGTCCTAAATTAATTGGTACTGTTCGTCTCCTCTTTCAGTGGCCCAGCAAAGAGCTGAGCAAAGGCAGTAAGAAATAACATTTACCCGTTCTGACAGTACAACGTGGACACATCCCAATAATTGCCTACACAAGAGCATAAACAGATAAAAGTGATACGGAGATCTGCTTAATTTTTAATACATACAAAGAAGTAAAGCCTTTCTTTGTGCACCACCGAAAGCACTCTGTACAGAACATGAAATACTTGAGTTTCTTATGAAAACCCACCTGTTTAGGATTTGCTTCAACGCTGTGATCTCTTAAGGCTTCTGTGTTGTCTTTTCTGCTCCTGGATATCTCTGATTAATAAATACAAAAAAGAAAAAAAAATATTAATATTTAGTCAGTCCAATACTTATTTTAGGGGTCTGCATGGCAGCGGGAAGGACACTCTATGAATCACTGTGATGGGGTCCTCGGAGCAATCAGGCAAGCTCCGTGATGCCCCTTTGTAGAATATAAGTAAACGGGTTCATGGAGGGATGAAGTCACTGGACTCTGCATAGAGACTTCAGGGCCATTTCCTTCCAGCTCATGTAGCAACACAGTGTGAAGACGTATCCAAGGAAAACAAGTAGGTATTATTTCATAGCTGTCAGATTAGCAAACGTTCACCAGGCTGGTAATACCAAACACAGGGCAAGGTGTGAAGTTACAATTGGTACACCACCTGGGGACAATTTGGCACATTCGGTAAAGCTGAAGAGGTGCCCACCAACTCAGCAATCCCATACCTAAGTTCCAGGTACACGACACTGGGAGACAGGTACAAGATCATGCACAGCCGCACTCTGCAATTGGGAAAAGTTGCAAAAAACCCAAATGTCCACCAACAAAAGCAAAAAAGAGTAACAGTAGTATATTCACACAATGTAACACCAAACAGCAATTGAAATAAAGTAACTAGAGTTATACATACCACCACGACAAAATTTCAGAGCATAAGGCCAAAGGAAAAAATAAGGCGGAGACAGTTTCTCTAATGTGCTACCCTTTTCCTAAAGCATGCAACATCGGGCTACATATTTTTTATGGAGATATATACAGCAATTGCAGAATAGTGGTTCCCTTTTGAGCAGGGTAAGAGATTGGGATCAGCGAGGCATATGTGATTTCAACTGTATCTCTAACATTTAAAAAAAAAATGAAGCACATATACTAAATTTTTAAAGATATGACAAAAGTAGGTGATGAGTACCTGAGTGTTTATAATTATTGCTGCTTTACTCTGATGTGAAATATGGTATAATATATTATTGTAAAAAGACTCTTTCCCCACTCTTGGAATAAGGTATCAACAACATTCTGTGTTCTGTTTGGGAGCAGAATTATCCCTCTGGAGTTGGCAGCCTCCACAGGTTTCATGGAATGAGGCCTGACTCCTAGGAGAAGACTCCTAAATGTGACACAGCTGATCTGCTGACTTGAGATGGCCCATCAGAAGTAAACACAAAGTGCTCAGCACGGACCTTCTCCTACAGCACAAACCTCAGGCAGCTCTACATTCTGTATCCACAATGGGTTAAGTCCAATGTGAAGTTACTGGCAAAGTTCTAGTAGCTATTTATGGCAAGACACCACTTATAAGCTCAGGGCCTTGAACAAGGCACTGGACCTCTTCCAGCCTTGGTTTCCCCAGCTAGAGAAGTAATGCTGTTAATACCTACCAAATGATATGAATTAAGTAAGAAAATTTGTGAAGTAATCAGCACAGGGCCCGGTGTATAAGAGGCACTCAACCAATGGGAACTACGATTAATGCCAACATTAATACTATGAAATTCATTAGCTTACCTTCCTTGTTAGGAGATCTGCTACGAATTTCTTCATTTGCTCTTGAGCCCGAATTTTTGACCTAAACATACCATAGAAAAGGTTATTTATGGATAATATCACCAAAGTCTTAAAGGCAGAAAAAATAAGTAAGAGAACTGACATAACCTGGTTGTCTGGCGGAAATGTGGAAATGGGCTGGAATATGTGCTCTTTTAAATTTCACCCAGAAGCTGAAGAGCACAGAGCATCTTCGTTTTGAAGAAGTTTCGGTTTAACAAATTATCATCCTACTATGTTTTATTCACCTTGTCTTTAAAATGGTTATGGCAAAAGTGTAAGAAGTAAAAAAAAAAAAAAAAAAAAAAATTCTGAATTCTATGAATTCTCTTCCCATCCAATGATCCCTCATGATTTTTTTTCTTTACTTAAAAATGCTGAAGGATTCTGTCATTCTGTCATCTGTCTTTGGCAAATCTTGTCAACTGTACTTTTATTTTTTTAACTGAGGGGAAGTCTTAGACTATCCTACAACATTCTCAATCCTAGCTACAGAATTTCATGCACACTTGGAAAGGCAGTGATACTCTTAGGCTAGGGAAAGGCAGCTGCCAGGGGCCTCAGGGAAGTGAGGTGAGGAGCAGCACTAGCTCTACATATGGAATCCTTTTGGAGAGTAAATCTAAACCAAACCAAGGGGGCTTTTCTTTTTCCTCTTACTTGGCTGACTGTGTATGAGTTTCTAACTATAAAACAGGATGTTTCAAAGGGGTGAGGATAGCCCTCTGATGTCTGGCAATGCGCAGAGCTCCCCCGAGTTCTCTCGAGACACTGGAAATAATGTGTCTCTTCGCAATTTGCGGCCGTTTTACAAAATGTTCTCTCCTGGTAAGGTATCAGGTCCCCTGTGCATTAAGAAAGACATACAATTTCTTTCAAGCACAAAAGAGATCATGACAGCCACAGCTGGGAAAGAATATGTATACGTGTCAATTACAGTTTAGTATCTTCAGAAAAGCTTTCCAGAAACACAAAATGAACTTTAGTTCTTAAAATAAAATGTTTTGTCTATAGCACCAGGATAATTTCAGATTTTGTAATCCAATTATCAAACTTGTTACAATAATAAAAAATAGAAAGTTCACAGTTCTTTGAAGGATTTCATTAGTAATTCCCAGGTGAGTTTCCTAGTCTGAGGTATCTGGGCTTTCTGTTTCCTTAAGTGTTTCAAGACACTGCCCTAAGGAGCCACTAGAATGCAGTGCTGCTGAATTCAGAGTGACCCCCCCCTTTTTTTTCCTGGGGAAATCAACTAAATTTCAGTTAAATGTTGGCCTGAATATCTCAGCTGGTATGTTGCAGTTGAGTGGAGAGCATACCACAAATATCCTCCTGTCTCCTAAAGAATGCACAGACAATCCCTTTGCTGGATGCCCCCTTCCCATTCGCTCTCAAAACACCAAGCCCCACAACTAAACCCAAAACATTATGGTGACTTACATTATTAAATGATTCATTCACCAAGAAAGGGTCCCTCTGTAGTTCGGCTGTTCAAAAACAAAAATGAGAAATAAGGAAACTGAACATTGTTTCTGAACCACAGAGAAACAAATTTAGAATTTTTTAAGGTAAAGTAGGACTATGTCGCTAACTGGCCTAACTGCCTTGTGAACTCTAAAATTCTGACCAATTATTTTCTACAATCTGTGCCTGCCATTATGCCAGAAAAACAACAGAAATTAATGCTGCGTGCATTTTTATAATAATGGCAGTGGTCCATTAAATCCCTGCACCTATTTAACTCTGTTGGTGATCTGAGGCTTAGGAGAAAGGTAGACCTTTGCTGTAACTGTTCAGCTACAAAGTGACACTGGTTCATTTAAAAATAATGCCATCAAGTGAAAAGTTAGATTCTATTCCTTCAAACAGCAATGGTCTATTTATATTCTCTGGAAACTTGAAGTACAAGGTCTACTGTTTCCACTCAACAATGACAGAACACACATTTTTCTTTAAACAACTTCCTTTTACGTAAGTAGATCTCTTACTGAATCGTACCTAAACACAGTGAAATCATCTGGAATATACTGTGGGAACAAAGGACTTCAGGATCCAAAAATGTTACCTTCTTGACAATAACAATGGGATGTTAATTATTTGCACCTTTTTAAAAAAAGGATTTTATTTATTTATTTGAGAGAGAGAAGAGCAAGAACGAGAACATGAGCAGGGGGAGGGGCAGAGAGAGAGGCAGACTCCCCACTGAGCAAGGGCTCGCTCCCAGGACCCTGGGGTCATGACCTGAGCTGAAGGCACACGCTTAACCAACTGAGCCACCCGGGCACCCAATTATTTGTACTTTAACACGGATATACAGGTTTTAACTGATACATTTAGGTTTTGGACAAATTAGTCATTGTTAAGGTTTTAACACGTCAGCATGAATGGCTTCTCACGCCTTGGGGTGATCTTGCAAGGACTGCTTGATACTTCTGTTTATAAGGCTCTTGAGATCACATACTTTGAAGGTAACCGTCCCTTCAGATGGTTTTGCCTTGGAAGGTCCCTGCCCTGACCACCCCAGATAGTCCTGGGTGAGGATTTACACACATTACTCCTTACACACTGCCCTTCATTTTTCCTTGTCCACATAATGCACACCTACTCATCCTTCAATATTTGGCTCCAACCTAGGGGGAGTGACAAGTGTTATGAAAATGCAAAACTTACATATTCTTTGACCCTTCAATTCTCTTTTATGGAAATACTTGGGGAAACACATAACTACACGCATATGAAAGTTCATTGCAGCTTTATTTATGATAGCAAATACTATAAAAACTGGAGACCACTAAAGATCTAACAAATGGGAAAATGCGTTACAGACTACTTTCAGCTGTTAAAACAAATGAAGTCAATCTGTATAAACTAACACCGAGTAAAACAAAGAAATTAAAAAATACTATAGATACCACGGTTTCATTTTTGTTTAACTATAGAATTGTACTTAAGGTGGGTATCATGAGGAGTGGGAAAACGATTATGCACTTCTTTGTGTCTTACTTTCTATAATTAAAGGGGACAGAGAGATTGGTTCAGCTTAAACCCAGGCCCTCCCCCAAAGCCCTCCCCAGCAAAGCTGACCCCACCAGACATGAATGTATCTTTATTACAGAGAGCACCTTCCTCACTGGCATGTTACTTCTATAAACTGCATGAGTGCAGATAAGGACTGCATTCTCTACCTCAATTTCCCTAGTACTCACAAGTGCCTCGCTTACCAATGTTTGTTGGGGGAATAATTTAAAGAGCCAATGCCATCACATAGTAAACATATAGTTGCTCTCCTAGCACCTTCCCCAAGAGCTTAGTTGTGGTCTGGGGCACAATGTGCTTCCAGGGACACCAACTCTACTCTCACCCCAGGAACAGAGCTCCTGATTTACTTTAAATCAACCAGCAAGTACATTCATCTGGCCACTGTAATTAGTTTAGGGTGGACAAAGGTACCTAAGCTGAATCAGAGTAAGTCTTGGGATTTTGGCCAGGAATGAGAGGACAAAGATATTTCTCTAGAGGTTTACAAATGAGAAAGCAATTACCTCTGTTGGGGGCTGAGGGAAAGGGAAGAAATTGGGTCTTTGCAAGATGGGTCTTTGGGGACATCACCATGCTCTTGGATCATGCTCTGCCTGAACTTTGCAGTCTTGTGAATACTATTATGGACTGGATGTTTGAGTCCCCCCAAAATTCATATATCAAAACCCTAAGTCTCCAGTGTGATAGTATTTGGAGGTGGGGCCTTTGGGACGTTTAAATATCATGAGGGTGGAACACTGCTGGGATGTGTCCTTATGGAAATAAGAAGAGAGAGATCTCTTTCTCTGCATGTATACATGCAAGAACATAACCAAAAAGAGAGCCCTTACCAAGAACTGGACCATGCTGGCGCCCTGAACTTGGACCTCCAGCCTCCAGAACCAAGGGAAATAAATATTTGGTGCTTAAGCACTCGTTCTATGGAATTCTGTTCTAAACAGCCTAAACTGCCTAAGACAGTGAGCTAATACATTTCCTATAAACATCTGTAGGGTTTTTTTGACTTGCAACTAAAATCACCCTAACTGCTCTATGCGGCTGGCGTGGACATTTCAACACTGGAAAAAAAAAAAAGAAAAAGAAATGGCATAAATTTGGTCATATGCTCTAGAGTTCCTATTACTTTTTCCCCTACTTAATGTGCAGATCAGAAGAGATGATACAATATTGACTAGAATATAAACCAGAAATAATTATCCATTGTCACAATTTTCATTTCTAGTTCCCTAACCCAGTGGTTCTCAAAGTGTGGTCCAAAGACCCCTGTGGCTCCTGAAATCTTCCATCAAGAGCTCCACAAGGTCCAAACTATTGTTAAAATACTAAGGTGTTGGGGCGCCTGGGTGGCTCAGTTGGTTAAGCAACTGCCTTCGGCTCAGATCATGATCCTGGAGTCCCGGGATCGAGTCCCGCATCGGACTCCCTGCTCAGCGGGGAGTCTGCTTCTCCCTCTGATCCTCCCCCTCTCATGCTCTCTGTCTCCCATCCTCTCTCAGATAAATTAAAAAAAAATCTTAAAAAAAAAAAATACTAAGGTGTTATTCACCTTTTAAATTCATGAGTACACATGCTATTTTCCAGAGGCCATGTGAAGTTCCCAGAATTATCTGAAAAGGCTATTAAAATCCAACCATGTTACACTACATCAAAAACTAATGATGTAATGTATGGTGATTAACAAAATAAAATAAAATTAAAAAAAAATCCAACCATGTTAAGTGTGATGCTTAATTTTCTTCATATACTTCAACCAAGATAACAACAGCAACATATTGAATACAGAAACAGCCCCAAGTAACCAGCTGCTTTCTATTATGCTAGACTTAAAGATATTTGCAAAAATGCAAAACCATGTCACTTTTCTTCCTACATTTTGTCATTTGGGAAAATTTGCTATTTTTCATGAAAAAACTGTTATTTATGTTAACCTATAGTGAATGAATACATTGAATGAATACATATAACCTTCTCAGTTTTAGTTTCTTATGTGGTAAATGTCAACAGGTATAATCCACATAACAAAAGTTCTCTGGGATCCTTGATAATTTTTAAAAAGTGTAAAGTGGTCCTGAGTTTGGGAGCTGCGGCCTTAAACCTTCCTGACGCTGAGGCTCTCTCCTACAGAACATGAAGAATACCCCGAAGACAGCACACGGAGACTGGGAAGAGCCTGTATGAGCCGGAAGCAGCATCAGTACTCACCAGGGCCCAGTCAGAGCACAAGGGCCAACAGGCAGAGGTTTGGGTGGGCGCATGGGCTGCAGGCTAGCTTTTGGAAAGCAGGTGCAAGAGCACCTGGAAGGGCAGGAAGGCACGTGGAGACACGTTTTGGGGAAAGAGCAAGAGTTTGCTCCAAAGCAACTTGCTTTCTGCCATATTTATTTGGAGATAAGAGATTTAAACAATTGCCTTACATAAAACTGACAACTGATGAGAAAAAGTATATGCTAAAAATGAAATAGTAAAGAATCCTCTCCAACCTCTTTTAAAAGGTGAGATGCAAATTCACAAAGCCTGTCAGTGTTTTATTATGAATCAGCTATTATATTGATTTTATTTTTTTTAAGATTTATTTGAGAGAGAGAGAGAGAGCAGAGCAAGTGAGAGAGAACATGAGTCAGGGAGAGGGGCAGAGGGAGAAGGAAAAGCAGACTCCCGGCTGAGCAGGGAGCCCGATGCGGGACTCGATCCCAGAACCCTGGGATCACGACTTGAGCTGAAGGCAGACGCTTAACAGACTGTGCCACCCAGGCGCCCCTCAGCTATTGATTTTAAGCTGTAACAAAAGGTAAAACCACAGGCCAGGAAAACAATAATGTGAACCACCGCTGAAAGCAGCTTACCTACTCCACTTGGCTTTCTCCCACATGGACTTGCTGGTGCTGCTAGAATTTCACGGTTTTTCTCTTCCTCTGATGGTACAAATATCTAAAAAGTCCAAAGCACCATAAAAAACTAAGTTAACTGAGGTTTTTACAAGAAGACACGACTAACCTCAACTTAATTAAAACATCTAGCATCTTGTAACAACATAAAAGACTACTTTCAAGTCTGTGTAAAATTGAAATGAATACATGCCCACTTTTAAAAACAACAAACGAACAAAATCAATCTCCTATTTCATCCATCAATGTTTCTCCCATTGCTTTAAAAGTAAAACTGCAAATTAGTGTGACACACATGGCCCTCACTGATCATGCCCCTCCCTCGTCAGGTCTGCATTTGTCCATAGCACACCCTGCATCACTGCAGTGCCCATGGTCACAACTGACCCTCCTGCTCCGTGTCCAGAACATGCGTCTTTGCCTGCAAGACTCTTGTTTCTTTTTCCTCTGGTAAACTTCTACGCTACTTGTAAAACCCCACTCCAATATCTTCTTGCAAGCCCTCCCGTCTGTGTACCCATTGCTCCTGCTGGTAAGTTGAGTCTCCTCTGTACTGTACATAGTCCCCATGTTTACTGCTACCTTGTCTCTCTTATACTCAGAGGGTGCCATGAGAGCAGGCTGCAAAGGGGGCGTGGAGATTCAAGTTCTACTTTGGAAATGGATCATATAAGAACGGACAATGGATTAAATGTGGGGTGACAGCAAGAGACTGAGGGCGACTCCTGGTGTCTGGTTTGAGTAAATGGAACTATGATGGCACTATTTACTGAGATTATTGAGGTTCTTAGCTTTCCTGCCTCGGGGTATGACAACAACGTCTAAGTGTCTCAAGTACACTGGGAACAGGTACTGATGCTGAAGGACACATACACCTGCATGTGGTGAAATGGTACTCACACCATCTGCAGCTCAGCGTAACTGAACTATCAGCCATACCTCAGTTTTCAAGGTGCCTTTCAGTGCCCGTCCTCCCAGAACATTCGACGGAGACTCTTCACTGCCTAATGAAATTCAGAGCATTAAACCAATTCAATAATTTGCTTACAAAACACATGCCAAATCAAAAGGTAACAGAATGTTATTATCTAGCATGCCATGACCCCTTCCTCTAATGTTTTATTTTGCTGTCAGTAGAAAACAATAAAAGGAATATGGATGAAAAATCTTGGATGAAAGGCAGGGGTCATTTACTCATTTTTGGGGAGTGAAATTGTTCCTTGCTGTTAAGACGGCTGCCCAGAAAGAATAACAAAAGATTATTTCTGGAGACATCACATTTCCAAATATTTTTCTACAGTGTTCTGTATCAAGTTTGGCCCTAAAAGAAAATGTTCTGGGGGCACCTGGGTGGCTCAGTCGTTAAGTGTCTGCCTTCGGCTCAGGTCATGATCTCAGGGTCCTGGGATCGAGCACCGCATCGGGCTCCCTGCTCAGTGGGAAGCCTGCTTCTCCCTCTCCCACTCCCCCTGTTTGTGTCCCCTCTCTTGCGTTCTCTCTTTCTGTCAAATAAATAAATAAAATATTATAAAAAAAAAAAAAGAAAGAAAAGAAAATATTCTGGGCCACTGAGATGTTCCCAACAAAGAAAATGTTTATGAACAGACTCACTTTGCTTGCTTCACCCTGACACAGCAAAGTCTAAAATCATGTTAGGAAGCTGTGAGGCAGACAAAGGAAAATGGCATTTTCTCTGGTGGAGACTCAATCCCATCCCTGTTGCAGTCCTTTCTTTCTCTCTTCCTTGTCCCTCTGTGACTGTGGCTTCTAGTTCTTTTACCCGCCCACACAGAAGCCTCCAAAGAAAATCCTTCCTTTCTCTAAGAGGCTGCAGGCTTTTCCTTGCTAAAACCTCTTCTGTTTCTGCTCCTTCAGGGAAACAAAGGTGGGGAGGAAGGAGTAACAGACTGTAGCAATGGTTAAGTCATAAAAATCTGCAGAGGATGCAATTTACCCAGGCTAAATTCAATGGAAAATTGTCAAGTTCCTTATTTCAACCCTTGGAATACTTCCTAACGACCCCTTTCTTAAGTCCCTTTAATGAACAGGACTCAATCTACTGGCCTCGGCTTCCTGAGGCTGTATGTGATGACATCCAAGGTCTGTTCCAGTTTAAAAGTCCAGGACACTAGAATTTATACAGCCAGAGTAGAAAAGTCAACGTCCCTAACCCCTTCAGGTCTAGCCCATGACGTCCCTCTGAGTTCTCACAGCATCTAAGCACCTGCCACTAGAGTGTCACTGCCTACTTAAAACACAAGGCTGGATTCACAGCTGCTCCCCATTTTGAAGAGTTATCTTTGCATTCCCAGGGCCTAGCACAGTAGAAGCTGACCCAGAGTGTCTCAGGTTGGATGGCACAGTGAATGACTGAGTCCAAAGCTTACCCCTTTGAAAGTTATCAAGTATTTCTAGCAAGATCAACACTCTGAAATCTGTCAGGAGGGAACATGTTTCTTTTCTCTTTCAAACAAATGCCAAACCAGAAACTCATTTTACCTGAACAAGAAACTCAGTTAAAAAAAAAGTGCTCCCCTGATCGTAAGTAGCTAGCCAGACTGAACTGACACATATCACAAGTCCATAGCACATCAGATGAGGGCGTGTTTGTTGTTGCATGATTATCCCCGTTTTATACAACAGAAAACTAAAGCTCAAAGGTAATTTTTTTCTAACGGGCCCCAAGTACTATCCAAGTTATTTAAACACTCAGAACCCATTTCCTCATTCGTAAAATGAGGGTGATAAAAAAAATACTCCTTTCACAGGTCTGTTGTAAGGTAGTGTTCATTTCTACTAACAAGAAACCCGAGGGTCAAAGGTTTAGCAACTTGCACATGGCTGGCTGACTTCCTGTCTGCCAGCCTCCTGCCTCTGCTCTCCTAGCATACGAGAAATGGGTCTAAGGTTTTCAGTTTTTAAACCCAAGCTTCTAAGTTCAACCTTCCCATTTGAGAAGTTATTTTATGACATTCTGGAACCAAAATCCTCTCGGAGGACGGTCTTAAATGTACTCTACATGCAATCATCTTTGTAAAATGCTACAATGTGCAATTAGATTCTCACCTATGTCATGCAAGTTTTCTTCAGGAGGGACAGTGACCTTGAGGTCCCCTTCCTCCTGGGATGGCTTCCTCATGCCATTACCATCTCCTGCTTTCTCACTGGACCCTTGAACCAGACGTCTGCCATTGTGATCACTCTTTCTAGTCAAGTCCTGCTCACAGTTTGGAGCAGACAGGGCTACACCGTAGGCAGCTGGAGGGACCGGCACGTGGGAAGGGCCAACTTCTGACCCCTGGCCATTAACACATTCAGTGGTGGTGGTGTTCACGGGGCCCGCGGGCCAGGACTGCTCAGGGCAGGACGGCTCTGCCGCAGCGTCTCTGGCAGGTGGCGCGTCTCCGGCTTTCTCAGCACCGGGACTTACTGCCGGCAAGCAGCGGATCCCGAGGGAGGAGCCCTCAGCCGTCGGGCCCGCCGTTTGCTCTGGTCCCGTCGGATCCGCAGGCGAGTCCGCTCCCCTCCGCACACCCCTCCCCGCCCGACAGGTGCCGTGCCCTGTGGTAGCTGCCTCCCGACTCCCCTGTCCAATCTGAACAGAGCTCAGCCACGCACTCCTCTCTGCTGCATTTACGAGGCGCACACTGCTCTCCCTCGGTCCCTTCCCCGCCAGCGGCACCTCGCGGGGGCCGTCCTGGCCGAGCCCCTCCCCCGGAGCTCGCGCAGCACGTGGCTGACCGCCCGCCGCAGAGGACGCGCTGACCGCCGCCCTGTGGCGCCCCTCCTCGGCGCCCGCCGCTCTGCCCCCTGCCGGCGGCCCGGGGCGCGGACGGCTGTTGGCGGCCAACAGGCTGGGCCCCGGGGCGTCGCCCTCGCTCATCCCGGCGGCCGACGGGGGCTCTTTGCCCTCCGTGTTGCTTGCAGTCTGGGGGTTCTCCTCCTGCTTGCTGAGGCCGGCGGGCGCCGGCACGCACTCGGCCGTGCTGGTGGAAATGACGGCTGCGTCGCCCAAGTCCTCCATCCTTTCCGAGCCAGGCGGCTCGTCGTCCTGTGCGACTGCACCCATCATGACTGCCTCGCGGCCCTCGGAGGTGCTGGTGGAAATCATGGCGGTGTCGCCGATCTCCTCCGCTCGCGTGACCGAGGGCTGGCCGTCCTGCCGAGGGGCGGCGCTAGACACGCGGCCCTCGCAGTCTTCTCCCGAGCTGGTGGAGATGATGGCGCTCCCGTCTTTCTCTTCCAGGACAGTGGCGGGTCGCGCCTTCTCACTTCCGGCACGGGCGCCGCCAACAGAAGCCTCGCACTCCTCTGCTATGCTGGTGGAGATGAGCGCGCACTCGTCTTTGTCCTCCTTGCTGGTGGAGGCGCGCGGGCTCTCCAGTGCTGTGGGTGCGCTGGGCGTGGGGCCCTCGAAGTCGTCGGGGCCCAGCAAGCCTGGGCCCTGAGCGCCGTCCTCCACGGTGGCCATCGGCTGCTGACTTTCCGCACACGTGTCGGTCGTGGCGCTGGAAATGGGCACTTCGAACTCCTCCCCTAGGCTCGTGGAAATCATGGCACACTCGTCTTTCTCCTCACTTCTCACAGCAGGGCCTGGGCTCCCACCTCCTGACACTGCACTGGGCATGGGGGCCTCAAATTCCTCCATGTTTATTCTGGTGCCTTCCATGTTTTCTCCCGCTCTCAGCATGCTGGAATGACCTCCGGCCACATCCGCAACGGTGCTCAACTGAGCGGCGTAGTCGTGCGTGCTACTGGTGGAAATCATCAAGCCCTTGCCTGGACTCTTAACCCCAGCTAAACAAGCGTGGGTGGTAACCCTGTCACTGGCTGTCCTGGCCCTAAGGCCATCGCATTCTTCATTGTCCACTGAGGTGATGACACCTTCATCTTCTTTTCCACCGGGCGACGTGTGACCAGCTTCACATTCTGGGACTGCCCTGGACGCAAGTACCTCGTAACTGCCCCCCACCAAGCCAGTGGAAATTGTGGTATCATCAACTTTTTCTTTTCTGGTTGGCAAACTGTCACTCTGACCTGAAGCCGCACTAGTCATGGGACCCTCGCAACCTCCGGGAACTGGTACTACTTCACCCTTCCCTGAAGCCGCACTGGTCACGCTGCTTTCGACGACCCCTTTCGCACTGGAGCAGATCTCCGCACGTTTCATGCCCTTCTCTGCACCACTCATGCTGTCAACGTTGCTCTCGTTGGCATTGGTGATGGTGGCTCCGGCCTCAGCTCCCACGTGCCCTGCCGCAGTGCCAATCTGACTGTCGCCTTCCTCGGCACTTCCACAAATCGATACCCCTTCATTCTCCTCCTCTGTCCCAGTGCAAGTGGATGCGTGCCCGATTTCATTTCCCCTTCCAGTACTGGT
Organism: Mirounga leonina; assembly: GCF_011800145.1. NCBI lineage: Eukaryota > Metazoa > Chordata > Mammalia > Carnivora > Phocidae > Mirounga > Mirounga leonina. The sequence continues at coordinate 71,797,539 of NW_023270323.1, read as the reverse complement.
CACCACCCCTTCACCTTCCTCATCCTCCTCTTTTGCACCGGTGCTCGTTACAATTCCTTCGTCATCACATGGCCCAGCAGCGACTGATGGCACGTTAGGGGCTTCTTTGGCGACCGTGCTATCCATTGCACCCTCTGCACTGTCTTCTGATTCAGAACTTAGAGCAAAGCCCTCACTGCCCTCTTCTGAGCCTGTGCAGCTCGCCGGCCCCTCTCCGTCGTCTTCTGTTATCCCTGTGCTGGTGACAGCACTTTCGCCTTCCGCCCCGTCATTCACAGAAGCGTCTCCTTCCTGGGGGGCACCGGTTCCAGGTGGCGGGTCGTTACCGACAAGGGCCACGGCTGCCCCCGCAACCACGCGCTCCTCCTGTCGCTCGGCACCTGTTACTGAGCACATGACAGAGGTAGCGCTTCTCCTTTCTGCCCCGGTGCATGTCACAGTCCCCTCAGTTTCTTTTTTGGGGCCCATTCTCGTCGTATTTCTCTGGAACCCATCCACCTCTTCACTGCTTAAGGAACCCCCCCTTATTTCTGTCCCAGCACTTGTCACCGCGCCATCGCTTTCAACCTCACTAATAAAGGTAACAGTTCCTTCAGCCATTTCTGAGCCTCGACGTGAAGAACCGTCACATTTTTCTTCAGAGCCGGCACTGGTGACGGCATCATCCTTCTCTTCTGTCACACCACTGTTGACACTGTCTTCAACTGTACCTTCGTGAGCAGTCACAGGGTCCACTGCCCTTTCTTCAGATTCAGCCATAGCACACTCTCCACTCTCCCCCTCCTTGGTGCTTGTGAGGAAGGGTTCACTTTCGGCAAATCCTTCTGTGACAACGCCTCCACCTTCTTCAGCTGCAGCAAAAACAGTGCATTCGCTGGCTTCTGCCCCAGTGTGAAGAGGATTGTTTCTAGAGCATGCTCCTGTTATGAAGCCTTCGTCGGCCTCAATGCTCGTGCAGGGCACAGCCACCTCACCCTCTCCTGTTTCTGAGGAAGTGGTCGTGGCATGCCCTGCCTTTACTGCGTTTGGGGGAACACCTTCATCCTTCCCTGCAGTGCTAGTGGCGAAAGAAGTCTTTTCGGCTCTGCCAGACCCCGTTGTCCCATTGGCAGTTTTTCTGTTCCTTTGCTGTAAAACTGAAGAAGCAGTGTTACTTCCAGCGCTGGTGTCCACCTCACTACTTTCAGTCCTTCCTTCAACCACAATTGATGTGTTTTCCATTTCACCTGGGCCACTACTACATTTAGGTTCAACAGTCTCAGCACCTTTTTCTGTACTCATGCCTACCACAGGGTCAACAGTGATGCCATGTTTTTTGCCATTTTCTAGGACACCTCTCGCTGTCTGCTTTGAACTGGGCTCTGTGTTGAAGTCACTTTCTTTCCTGGCCATGTCCATCAAGCCGCCTTCTTTGTGAGCATTCCCATTTTCCGTATTCACGTCTATTAACTTGCTACCAACAGGCACATTTACTTTTCCTTGTTTAGTGTGCAGCAGAGCAGGCTGGAAACCTTCTGGAATGTGTCTTCTGCCATCCATGCTTGCTTTTGCCAGTGTATCTACTGTGGAAACTGCCCCACTTTCTTTGCTGTCTCTTGTCCCGGGGACTTCTGATTCCCTAACAGTCCAACTTTGGTTAGGAATATCAGAGTGCTCCACAAGGGAGGTGCTGGCTGTGCCACCTTCTAAAGCAGTCCTTTTGTCAATCAAAGGACTTACATCTGTATCACGAGATTGCTTCTGAGGCATCACAGTTACTGAACTTAAGGACGGTGAAAGATCTGAATTGAGGGAATGTTCATGACCAGCATCTCCTTGAGCTACATGTTCTTCAGTGGGTCGGGTTGTGTTTTTCAAATTCTTTTGTGCCCTATCATTTTCTGATGGGGCTCGAGACAATAGTCTAGGACTAGTTTCAGAGTCTGTATTGGTTTCATGAGCTCCCTGTTGAATGGGTTCTTTCTCCCCAGGGTTCAGTTTGGACACAGCACTTTGGATATGCACTTTCCTGGTCAGGGTGCCTTTATGGTTAGCGTGCTTTTCAGAATTACTAACAACTCCTGTTCCACGTCCTGATTTACAGGCTGGAGCTGCTGTTTTTGAATCTACTGTGGAAGTTCTTAATTCATCCTTTAGAACCATGATAGTGGTTTTTTGTTTCATAACATTTTCAGAGTCAGTGTCTTGCTGAGAACTACTGTTGCTGCTGTCTTGGGTTTTAGATACTTCAAATGCATTTTCAACAGCTGGCTCAGAATCAATTTCCATTGGCTCTTGTTCAGGCGTTAATGTGGTATCACTGCCCCTTTTTGGTTTCTGAACAGAGGAACTATTGGGAGTACTCAAGGAGTTTGCTGCTGATTTTTCTTCTCCTTTGGTCATTTCTTGGGATAAGCTTCCTCTTCGGTTTTCACACAACCTTCTACTTAATTTCTTTTCCACAACCGAACTACTCCCTCTGGTCTTTTCATGATTACCGTCAACTTCTTTACCATCCTTGTCATCTGATTTGTTTTCTTCCTTCTTTTTCACTTCCTTACTACCGTGCTTTAAGCTTCTGCTTTTGTGCCCATCTGATAACTTCCTCTCAGGTCTGGAGGAGCCTGACTCCTTATCAGCCTTATATTTCTCCTTTGCTAATGGTAACTTGGCTCTGTGACTAGAATCCTTCTGTGTACCATGTGCTGAGGAAGCGGCACTGTCCAATACAGCTTCAACCCCAGTTTCCTCAAAAGGTTTGTCTTCAGCTTTAGACTTTCGCTGTCTATCTGGGTCGATCTCTTCTGTGTTCTTCTCCTTATCTGATTTTGGAGTGGCTGCCTGTTTTGTGACACTTTCTTGTAATTCCATTTCAGCTGCTTTTAACTGTTTGCCTTGACTTTTTGGTTTAGACTTTAACGTAAGTTTCTCTTCTAGTAGGCTCTTTGTTCTTCGCTTCTCCTTGTGAACTACCTCTTCTGGTTTTGAATTACTATCTAAATTAGTTGAGTCTGTATCACACTTATCCTCTGAATAACTTTCACTTCTTCTCTGTAATGTGATTCCATGTTGCCTGGAACTCAGAGAATCTTTCTGAATTTTAGAATCACTTGATCTTCTTGATTTGTGCTCTGCCTTAGTCTTCTCAGCTGGTATGTGCCTCTCTTTTTTATTGTTTTCTTTACGAACATTCTCATCTGTTTTTATAATATATTCAGAAACTGGCTTTCCATCTTTGCCTAAAATTGATAATTTCCTTTCATTCTTATGTTTACTTTTTCGTTCAGTTTTATCATCTGAAGAAAGTTTTGTTTGCTGACTTTGCTTTTGAATATTTTCATCCACTTTTAAACCTTTCTCCGAAGAGTGAAGCTCAGTCTCATCACCTGTTTTATGCAGACAGTCACCTTTATATTTATGTTTTGTAGACAATTTGTCTTCTGACAGAGTCTTCTCTTTTTCAGGCTTCTCCTTGGAGGATTTTGCCTCTTTCTTAGGTAGGCTTTTCACATGTGGTATTTCAGAATCATCTTTTTTTAGATGCTTTTCATTTTTAAGTGTGTTTTTCTGTTTCTGGGGCTCTTCTGTGCCAATTTCTGACCGTTCCGCTTGCCTTTTCCCATCTCTTGTATCAGGCTCTTCCTGTGCCCCTTCCACCACAACAGGGGTAGATGTGCGTCTTTTATGTTCTCTTTCTATTTTGGGTTCATTTTTGTTTTCGTCAGCTGAATGCAAAGATTCTGAAAGTCTCCGGGCAGGTTTACTTAGTTCACTTTTTACATGAACATGCTTCAGATCCTTTGAAGAAGACACCTTTTCCTTTTCACAATGCTGTAAGAAAATAAAAGTTAAAATATGAGCAATACTAAAATCGATTTTTATATTCAAACTTAACATTTGGGAACACTGGATATGCTGAATGCTGTCATGTGTCACATGTTACTTAATCTCAGCCAGCAGCCTGTGGTAGGTACTGGTGACCTCATTTTATGCACCAGGAAACTGAAGCTCAGAGTGCCTTCATAACCTGATACCCACGCAATAAATTGAGGGGATTTCATTCTCAATTGAGTACTCTTCCCACTACATCACAGACATCTGTGCACAGACTAGTTATTATTCCTGAGACTTGTCCATGCATTTGGGAGGCCTTTAACTCCAAATTGTTAAAGCTCACTAATACCCAGTAGCCATTAATGCCATTAATAAATATAAGCTGCACGAAATGACAGTGTGATGTTCTTTTTAGTCCCAAAGCATAGTCTGTGATGATGAAGACAATTTAAAAATTTTATACTGAAATAAAGGTTTCCTAACGTTTTAATTTAGGAGTCTGAATTATTTATGGAAACCTCATGAATCCAGGCTACTTGTAGGACATTCTACTTAGAAGTTTCAAATGCACACAATAACTCACTCTAACAGTAACCATATCACATATAAAGCATGCGTATGTTTATGTAACCAAAGGAAGACAGTGATGGACCAGTGCATCTGGCCCTTCCTCCCTGTCCCACGATATGGCACTGAGGAGATTATTAATATTAATGAATGAATGCTGATCAAACACACTTTAGTACAGTCTCACTGACTACTACCAGTAATTACTCTTATTCAAATAATGGAATGAAGTTCTCAGAAGATCTCTGTGTCTCTGGGTCAGTTTATCACTGTACCTTCTTACCATTTAGCATAAAGACTAATGCAATTCTACTAACTCAGGGAGCAGGGCGCAGTGAAATCTTAAAAAATACTTTAAAATTCATCAAAGAAAGAACAAGGATTTTATCAACCCAATTTTACAATAAGTTTCAACCAATTAACGTGAATAAATATTGTAAAACATGCCATTAAAACATCAGGATCTACTCATAAATATATCTGTAATTTGTGAATAAAGAAATCAAGATTACTTATTGGATACGAATAAATAATCTCTAAATTATTAGTTTTCCCTTGGAAATGTTAATATAGTTTGGGAATAGGGGCGCCTGGCTGGCTCAGTTGGTAGAGAGCATATGACTCTTGGTTTCAGGGTTGTAATTTTGAGCCCCAGGTTTGGCGTGGAAGCCCACTAAAAAAAAAAAAAAAGTTTGGCTTCAGAATTATAAACATGGCAGAGAAAATAAGGATTTAAACCCAGTGAAAGTAAAAGTTTATCCCAAGAAAATAATCCAAACATTCATTGAACATAATTTTTACTATCTAAATTGATCAGATCTTGGAAGTAATCTAAGTGCTCAACTCTAAGGAAATGCTTAAATGATGGTATGTCTATTCGATATAACACTACACAATCATTAAATATAGTAATTACAAGCTTACAAGGTAACATGAGTAAGAGGGAATGTTAAAATCATTTTGCAAGATTACATCCACTCTACGAAATTATGTACATTTGTGGATGAGGAATTCAAGAGAATGAAATGGATGGTCTGCTATGCAGAGGGATTTTAGCCCCCCTCCCCTTTCTTTTTTATTTATTTATTTAAAAAAAATATTTTATTTATTTATCTGACAGAGAGACACTGAGAGAGGGAACACAAACAGGAGGAGTGGGAGAGGGAGAAGCAGGCTTCCTGCTGAGCAGGGAGCCCGACATGGGACTCGATCCCAGGACCCTGGGATCATGACCTGAGCCGAAGGCAGACACTTAACAACTGAGCCACCCAGGTGCCCTCTATTTTTTTTTTTTTAAAGATTTTATTTATTTATTTGAGAGAGAGAAAGAGAGAGCGTGAGAGAGAGGGAGCATGAGCAGGGGGAGGGGTAGAGGGAGAAGTAGACACCCCACTGAGCAGGAAGCCCAATGTGGGGCTTGATCCTGGGACTCTGGGATCATGACCTGAGCCAAAGGCAGACGTTTAACTCACTGAGCCACCCAGGCACCACCTCCCCTTTCTTTCTTATTATTATTACTAGCAATTTTGTTATTGCCAATATAAGAAACAGGGGTGGGGAGTTGGGGGGTGAGGGAAAGGAAAGTAGAAAAAAGTAGCTGTTACCTGGATAAATGATTACATGAATCAACTGGTCAAAATGAGGAATTCGGGCCATAATATAGGATGTGGGTTCAAGATGCTGAAAATGAGGGATTTTTAATTTAACTTGGAAAAGATAAAATTGAATTTCTAAGTTTTACTCCAAAGGACTGAATGACCTGTATCTAACAAAAGATCATTTAAAATGGGTTTTATTAATTAAGACACACCTCACTTGTCTTGAGAGTTTCTTTGGAATCTTCTTCAGATTGAGGTTTCTTTTTAGAATTCTCTTCAACATTCCTAAGTGGGAGGAAAGAGTCATACATGAACTTTATTTGAATCAAATGTTTCTCAGGAAGGTTAAAAAAAAAAAAAGCTTAGTTTTCCTTTATTATAAACACTTGATCCATAAATGAAGGCTCGTTACATTTCAATTTAACTCCTATCATAGTCAACAGAAGCAAACATAATCGCCAGTGTGACACAGATAACTTACTCTTGGCACTAAAGGAAAGTATACTTGAAAAAAAATTCCTAATTTGTTGCTTGAAGATGAATATTTTATGGGTTATAATTAGATTTTGAAAGTCTTACCATCTTTTGAGTAAATAGGGTAGTAGGATTTATTCAGATCAATAGGAATGAGGTACAGTAAGAAAACTGAGAGCAGACTCCTCTCACTGAGTTCTGCGAATTACTGATTCTGCTACCTTGAAGTCTATGACAAATGTCCATAATTGCATCCTGATCATAGCTTTTGGCTCCAAGGACTTCAGAGCCACTTCAGCTTTCTAATTCTATAGAATTAAATATAATGCAATGGTAAGTAAGAATTTGGTTCAGCCCTCTGGTTTATGGGGAGATACATGAGATATTGTTGAAGAGAATGCCTAGCAAGCCTGGAAAATGGATGCAGTCACTGTAGACGTTATTGAATGTCCACAGTGGAGATACTTCCTGAGTATTCTAGAGGGTCCACGAACTCTGAACTTCTAGAAACAACTGTGGGTTTATGCATGTGCGTTTTTCTGGGGATCCACTCTCCAAAAATGATTACGATACACTACTTTGAAATACAGATATCAACACAATGAATTATGCTACGGGAAGTGCAATCCAACAGTTTTCATAAACATGCAATAATGACACAAACGTTCAAAGTATGGCTCTTTACTGTCCCTGTCAATGCCTCTCTTCTGAAAGCATGCCAGGGGAATGTTACAATGGGAAAGCTGCCAGATAAAATACATACCTTGAATCTTTCTTTCTTTTTTTGCTTAAGGCTACTTTTTTCTCTAAAACTTTCCGTTCTTTAAGGACTTCTTTAATTCTGGGGGTTTTAGGTTCCACAATCTTTGTTGATGATTCTTCTAAATCTACACTATTTTTGCCTAGGAAAGAAACAATCAATAAACTGTATTTCAGAACAGAGTTTATAAACAGTGTTAGTACTTCTTTCTCATTAAGATTTTCTAATCACTGTAAAAATGCTAGATGACTTTAACACCCTTAAGTTGTGCTGGAATTAAAAATAATATTTTAGATGGAAGAGTCTTACCTTTTTTATTTCAAATGCATATATACATATGTATTTTTGTATATTACACAGGATCAGTGCCCAGACTAAGTTCAGTTTTGTTCAGTGAAATATTCCAGATAAATGTCTGACACTTTAGTTAACCTAAAGCATTGATTAATTCTACTAATATCACCAGCAAGGCTTGATTACTCACGGGTTAACAATTCATTTTCCAGTGATAATTCATTCCACAACCACTGGAAAATAAATTGCTAAAATGTGACTTGTATAAGCTGACACCTGACAGAATGTTTAGACACAGAAATATAATTAAAAAAGTGATTCAACACATCAGATTAAAAAGGAAATCTCCCATACCTGAAAACAGATTATTTTTTTAATACAGCAGTTTTCTGACATGCAATTTAGATCATTATATTTTATAATCATCTCATAAGTAATATACGAATATCTAGAAAATAATGAAGTATATAAGATATTTAAAATATTAACGTTAACACCTCCTATACCTTGAATCTTAGCTTTCGAAGACTTTGTCTTTTCAGCTTTCTGCTTTCGTTTTTCTTCAAGTTTCTCTCTATTAATTTGCCTTCTTAAAAGCCTCTCTTCTTTTTCTTTAGCCTAAAACCACAAAATATTCACAATTATCCTGACCGACTATCAGGAAAAAGCAAAAACACCAAAAAAAAAAGTTTGCCCTTCAAATGTTCTTACAAAATAATGGGCTTTGCAAAGGTGCATATTCATTACACAATTTGAAAGCTACCAGAAGAATAAGAGACAGATGTGCAAATTTTCTATTACTCTTTCAGATTGTCATGAGTTTAAAGAATGGGAAAGGTATCATTTTGAGAAATGGTGGTTTAATAAACCAGTTAGTTTAATTATAAGGAGAGCTGTGGGGGGCACCCGGGTGGCTCAGTCAGTTAAGCATCTGACTCCTGATTTTAGCTCAGGTCATGATCTCAGGGTTGTGAGACTGAGCCCCATGTGCGGCTCTGTGCTGGGCATGGAGCCTGCTTAAGATTCTCTCTCTCTGTCTCCCTCTGCCCCACTGCTCTCTTTCTCTCTCTCAAAAAAACAAAGGCAGCTGTGAAAATATGTATGAACATCAAGTATACATAGGCAAATCTCCATAATTTTTAAATTATTCTTAAAGGAGAAAGTTGTGCAGATTTAAGAGACAGCTAGTCCTACAACAAATACAACTTGCTGGTTATGCTCTCAGGACCCAGGTTTTGAATGTGGGACTTTTGCTTTCCTATTTAAAAAAAAACAAGAATCCAGTCATTGTGGGTTACTCCCACCACCCCTTTCCCGCTCAGAACTCAGTCTCAACGTGCCAAAAATCCTAAGTATAGGCGTAACTCCTGATGAAGCAAGTTTCTCAAGAGATAAGCCACTATCTATCAGCATTTCTATTTCCTTCAAATAATTTTCTGTGCAATAATATTTCCTCATTCTAAAATGTGCACTCCATATTTTAATGTTTCTAAAACTGTTAAGTCATCTTAAAACATGTACACATATGAGGTGGCAATTTTTTTCTGTAAGAAGCTGTTAATAATCCAAGGACCCATCTTGTAACTAGAAAATATGTAGACTGCACCCCCCTCTTCATATTATGTTGATGGCTGCATATCCTCTTTGTATGACTCAATCCACACTGGATTCAAACATGTCCATACTGTGAAGCATTCGTTACCAAGTTCTCGCTATTGATCATAATGACACGAACACCTATGTCCCCTGTTTATGTCTGTTCTGCCTCATTAAATGACAGGTTCCTGAAGGCAATACCAACATGTCCGTTTAGTGTGCTTCCCAGTACCTTGCACACAGACTAGCCAAGTTTGTCAACCCAGCTGAATAGGTTAAAAGAGCAACAGATCGAGTCTGACTTACAATTGACTGGCGCCGTTGTTCTACAGTAAGCTCATCGTCAGAGTCACTGTAATACTTTGAGTAAAGATATGGTTTGTGAACATAAGAGTGCCGTACACTTTTCGCTTTTCCTTCACTGGGATCACTGGTTTGAGTTTTTGTTTTGTTCTGCTTGTTCTTCTCCTCATCTGGAAGAAAGCCAATAGGAAAAGGAGTGCTTCGGTAAATGACCAATACAAGCCACACCATGCTTTATCAACATCAAGGGGCAAGAACAGCACCCATGGAGTTCAAGTGTATTTGTAGGTCCAATGGGAAATACCAGCAGGTAAAAAATCAGAAATAAACACTCTTAAAGGCTGTAATCCGTATCTTATTTCTTACCATTAGCTCCTCACACATAAAGAAAGCGAAGAAAGACCAGATCTTGTCGCCATTTACGGTTCCTTGCAAATAGTTAATTCTCACTTGTATGTCAGTGGACTTGGTATGAATGTTCCACCACTAAAACCATGAAAGTGAATAAATTTACTTGAAGCCTCACTTTAACGTGGGCTTGAGATTTTTCTTTGATTTGAGATTTTAATGACAGTAAGAGTCAAGAGTCGATAACTGGCCCTGCACCAAGTATACACTAAAACCCCTCTACCTTGGGGCGCCTGGTGGCTCAGCCAGTTACGCGTCTGCCTTCAGCGCAGGTCATGATCCCGGGGTCCTGGGATTCATTAAGCCCCCGAGTCAGGCTCCCTGCTCAGCGTGGAGCCTGCTTCTCCCTCTCCCTTTGCCCCTACCCCGCTCATGCTCTCGCTCTCAAATCAATAAATAAAACCTTAAAAAAAATTAACAAAACACCTCTATCCTAGGAAGGTGGGTATGTTGCCCCATGACACAGCTAAGTAGGAAACTTGTAAACAAGGTTTTCATTTCCTACCACTTAGGACTCTCAAAATAATCACCTTATTACTTTTTGGATCGCATACATAGAAAACCCAGTCCTGTCCAGGAAAATACTTGGAAAGCCCCATAAAAGCACCTAGAATGAGAATTTTCGTCAGCTTCAGAAAGTGGGGTGCTCACAGGATGAGTGGCATTCATCGTCCTACATAGAGCCTACAGAACTGACCTCATGAGGAGGTATGAAAAGCAGATGAGTACCTATGTTGCTTTTTGAAATGGTCATCCTGGGGCTACTAAGAATGCAAAATGGGAGACTGAAAAATATTTCCGTGGAATTAGAAGCATCTACTTATTCTCCTCTAGGTGTTCTATCCAAAAGCCAACAGCAAATTTACAAGATGCTACTTACAAGTAGTTGCAAATATTTGATTTTTAAAAAAAGGTCATAAGCAGAACTTAATCATGTGATACAGAGCAGCACAAAATGTTGGTTAGAAGCCCAGACTCAGGTCTGAAATAGGCACTGGAGCTCAACAGCTGCGTGACCCTGGACAGGAGCCCTCCTCTTGGTGACTTTGTTTCCTCACTTGGACCCACTTCCCAGGACTGTTGTGAGGATTACAGGAGCTAGTACACAGAGCAGTGTGATAACACAATGCCTGGAATACAGTACGTGTAAAGAGAAGTATGGTCTTGCCCTGGGACAAGGCAAGACTGTGGTCTAGCTCCTGGGAGGTAATCTCTAAGTCTCTGGGATGTCGTGTCTGACAGGTGTTTCTGTTTGCCTGGGGGTCTTGGGTCAAGCTAAATCATCTCACAGTATGATCTAGGTTGGAAGATCTGGGCCATGGGGTAGCCTGACCTTCGGAGGGGCTGGGGACTGAGATTAGACACTATGTCTCCATGATGGAGCCCCAACAAAAACTTTGGATATCAAGGCTTATGTGAGCTTCCCTGGTTGGCAATTAGCCATATGTATTGCCGGACATCAGGGGCAGGAAAATAATGCTCTCCGTGACTCCACAGGAAAAGGCCAACTGGAAGCTCCATGTTTGGAACTTTCTTGGACTCTGGCCAATGTGCCTGTTCACTTGGCTGATTTTAATGTGTGTCCCTCAGCTGTAATAAACCATAACCACAAATTTTAAAGCTTTCAGTGAGTTCTGTGAGTCCTTCTAGAGAATTATCAAAACTAAGGGTGGGCTTGGGGACCCCAAATTCGCAAATGGTATCAGAAGTAAGGGCAGTCCTGTCGACCATCTCCCTCAACATCAGCCATACAAACCCAGACACACACCCACACATACAGCACCTTCATATACACGGTCTCATCCGTTTCTTGTAATAAGCCTGAAGAATGGAGTTAAAAGATGGAGAACCAAGGCTTGTTGAGTAACTTACCAAGCTTGCTCAGACAGATAACCTCGGAGCTAGGACCCAGAAACAAATCTTCCAACTACAAAGTCCCACGCTCTTTTGCCACTAGACCAGACTGTCTTTCACGATATAGCCATCTGAATATACAAACAATGCTCGACGGAAGCTTCACAGAGGCATTATTAAGTAAAATGCTTTACCATCTGATGTAATCTCTCCTTCTTCCATGCTATCAGACATTACAACTTCCTCCTCGGTGTCTTCTTCAAAAGAGGAAAGGTCACTGGTATGGACAGAGCTAACTGTGATGTCTGTAAGTCCATCCACATCAGAATCTATCAAAGAGCAATCTTCAAGAAGGAAATAAAACACGAAGATCAATCATGTTGTTACAAGAACATATTCAGCACCCAACTCCTAAATTACATTTATAATTTTCTGCATTAAGTACATGTCAAAGATCTTCAACTGTAGAAATAAAAATCTCTCAAAAAAAAAAGAAAAGAAAAAAAAGAAAGAGAAATCTCTCATTTGTAACCAGCATCAAGGTAGAGCTGTTCCAAGAAAATACAAAGGCAAACTAGTATTCTGTAAAAATAACTACTAATATATGATGTAAATGACATACACAAAAGCAAATGTTAAGAAAGTATAATATTTACGAATATTTTAAAGATTAGGATATACAACTATGAATTAAGTTGCTTGGAATAATGTATGTGCATAAATTACAAGTTAAATTATAAGGTTTAGAGCTTCTGTCTTCATTTACTTTGTGAGTTGGTACATCGGCATAGAAAATATACAAATGTTTATTCTTCATTTTTTAGCAAAGGGGATATGAATTTTCAGGCTTTTGAAACACAAGTATCAAATAAAGCTATTAAAATTTGAAGGCAAATTTCACCCCCCTCCCCGACACTTTAATGTGCAAACAGTTGAAGATTTTTGTGAGTTTTTATATACCTTCTTTTGTCCCTTCAATGCTTTTAGCTTTATTACTGTTCTTTTCTGAAGGGAGTTTTGAACATTCTACTTCTTTTTCCTTTGCTTGCTTTTCCTCTTTCACTTTTTGTAGGTCCTCACTCCTTTTTGAGTGATCAAATTTCTTTTCGGTCTTTTCCTTCTTTTCTTTCTTCCTTTCTCCTTTGTCATTGCTCTCTGGCTTCTTTTCACCTTTGTCTGTTGATTTGTTTTTTTGGTCACTGCTTTCCTGTTGCACATCTTTATTTAGCAGAATTGAACTATTGCTCTCTTTTGTGTGGCTTTTAATTTCTTCAACTGGACAAGGGAGATCAGTAAATTCTTCAGACTTAGGGGCTGTCTCCTGTCCTTCCCCTGCAGAGTCAGGTGTAGATTTTTCTTTATCGGCTATGTCCTCTGAAGTTCTCTCTTTTTCAGTACTAGTGTCAATGCTTGGCTGAGAAGGGAGTTTTTTGGACGCTCTCTCACTGGTCTTGGCATTTGACGTTTCTGTCGAAGCCCTGGCCGCACTGGCTTCTTGGTTAAGAGAAGTTATGGTTTCCAAGATTGACATGGCATCATTGGCTACATTAGCGCCGGGTCCAGGAGCTGGGACACCTTCGAGGGAAAGATAAGTGTTAGAAAAAATTTATGCAGGGGCGCCTTGGTGGCTCAGTCGGTTGAGTGGCTGACTCTTGATTTTGGCTCAGGTCATGATCTCAGGGTCCTGGGAATGAGCCCCATGTGGGGCTCTGCACTCGGCGGGAAGTCTGCTTAAGGATTCTCTCCCTCTCCCTCTGCCCCTCCCTGTGCTTGTGCATGTACATGCGCTCTCTCTCTACAATAAATAAATCTTAAGGGAAAAAAAAAGAAAAAGAAAGAAAAAATGTATGCAGAAGGTAAGCCCCTCTGCTGAATTAAGCCCCTGTCATCTTTACAAGACACATATGCTGTACAGGCCATTCATATTCCTTTAGACTTTTGGATACCAGTACTAATACCTAGCACATTCTAAATTCTCTACTGTTCTAATACTGAATCATAGGAAGGCCACCATGCAAATCTGAGAATAGTCTAATTCTCTTTAGTTAATTATTCTCTCTACTGAAACACACACACACGCTTAATACATTAGTAAAATGTCTATTACTTTGCATTAATCTAAAAAAGAAATGCTCTATCAGTTGAGAAAAATAGGTGATATTTAAAATAAATATAATGTCACTAGAGTAGCCATGGAGGGAGATGTTTTAAGGAACTACACATCCCTAACTTGATACTCGGTTCAAGAAGCAAAGCAATGGGACTGACCAAGAGGAAAAGCAAGGCACCTTGTGTAATGAGGGAAGAGTCTGGTTTCTCGTCCTCGGGGGCTGTGCTGCTACTTGCTTCCTCTTTGTGATTTAGTGTGGCCAAAAACTCATGCACAGCTTTCTCCACTTGAGGTCTGAATGTGTGGTTGATCTTTGGATCCACAACCTGAGAAATAATTCGGTCAATACCAGACTCCAACATTCCTGATCTGAAACACAAGATAATTTTTACAGAAAGGTAAAAAACAATTTTGTATGACTTGCATTAATTACTTTTAGGTAAAACTGTATCTACTACGTATATGTTCAACCTTAATTTGCTCCAATCCACATCTCAGTATATGGAAAGAACAGGCGGTGGGAAATACACTACCACCCTACGACAAAGTCAGTATACTTTGTATCACTGGTATCACTAGTGGAAATACTAAAGCAGACAAAACAAAAACCAAAACACCCTTAAAACTGGACACAATACACTATCCAGAGCCCACACTTACAGGTGATGCCTACCTTACTCCAACCCTGGCAGGGCATATGGGAAGAAATGTTCACTAAAGCTGAGTTCTGGGTATAAAATAAACCTATGGACTCTACAACTTACTGTATGGAAAGAGTGGAATGAAGAGTGATTAGATATGTTTAAGATAATCTGGAGATGCTTCACAAAGAAGACATTTGCACTGAGCCTTGATTTCCACAGAAGCAAAGAGGAAGAAAGAGCTTAGAGAAATATACACAAGAGACAGAGGAGCAAAGGGGGCAACAAAGTCTGAAATGTGCAGAAAATCACAAAAGTGTGAGTAAAATACGAGGACAAGGATTTATTTAAGAAATGTACCTAAAACTTGTTTCTTCCTAAAACAAAACACAATAGACCACCTGAGGAGCCAAAGTTCCCAGGACAGCGCTGCAAGAGCCCGGTGCTAGTTCCTTCCAGCTTCTAGGCCTCACGCTCTCTCTGCAGAATGGGGGAGGTGTTTCTCCTTTTACATTACAATGCTATTTTTGAATGCAGCTCAGTCTGGAGTAGAGGATAGATTTGATTTCCATTTCCTGAGGCACCTTGCAGCCTTGTGATACTATAATTCTTCTTATGTGGGCCATAGAGAAAAATGAGTCAACACCACACAAAGTAGGTAACCTGCTTTTTAAAGTTCTAAGATAAAAAAAAAAACAAAACAAAAAACCCCACAAATCCTGCAAACATTGTTACATCTTAGAGGTGCCTTCAAAATGTAGCAGGTGGAAAAGAAAAGGACAAGCAATCTTAAAAATGTTTTAAGGCACAATGCAAAGGCATTAGATAAAAAATAAAACCCACCCACCCTAAAATTACTGCTGCAGCCTCTTCCTCTGCCTATATTCCGGGTCCTCATCTACTTCAGTCTAGTCTCCCACCGAGGTCAGCTCTGATCTGAAAGTGGAGGACGGTCCTACGACCACACTGATCCTTGTGGGCTTACTCGAGTGTGGTGTGGTCACAGCTGCCTCACCAGAGGGAGAAGCCACAGCCCTGTATCCATCCAAAGGTAAGGCCAAAATGCCAGCAGGTGGTATTTTCCTGATTAAAGCTACTTCCTCATCTTCCTTTTAAATTGTTCAGTTAAGATCATTATTTAGAGCTATCTAGCATTTTAGACTCTGTTGTTCAAATGATTGCATAAAAAGAATACTACTGAGTCAGAATATCAATGATTAAGCTCAACAATTCGAAACTGCTGATATTAGCCAGTTTTTGTTCTATAAAAATGGCAATTGTGTAGATGGTTCAAGCTAGTGGTCAAATGAATATTTCTCAATGTCTGTATGAAAAACTGTTTGAAATTGTATTTATAGGGGCAAGTCCCTCCCTACAACAGTAGTTAGACACAACTCTTTCTTTAAGAAAGCCTGAAAACGTTATAATCAGTAACATATAACTTTACTAATGGAATAAGAGAATATTTTATTTAAAAATAACATAGCTACAAGAAAATTTACAAATGTCCCAAGAAGAGCAATGACTAAGTTATCCAACTTTAGAACAAGTTTCCCCTGTTCTAAAATGTCTCTAGAAGCCAGTCCCCATCCCCCATAACTGCTAGTAATCACGAGAACCCCTTACTGATGGGGTACAGCAACCCATCACCAAACAAGATTCTGTGAGAATGTCTTATATTGGTCCCTAAGAATTGGAAGGGCTTGATTTTACAGGGGCAAGAAAAGAATAACTGCCAACTGCTTCCATCTTTCTAGGTTGCTTGGTAATGAGGAGTACTCTGTAGAAGCAGAAGTAGGTGGTGTGCTCTTGACATTGTCAGTAGGCTTCCCCCACCCCCAATCCGCATCTTTTGATCTCTCCTGAGCTCTTTTACAGGTTCCTCAAATATCCTCTAAAATGTAGACAACAAAGTGATTGTTAAATTTCCCTCCTCTATTCTGCGGTGCCCGAGCCCGCAGGCTCCTGGTTTCTAGTATTACCTGGGGCTAAATGTCTTTGAGTCAGAGTGGGAAGTTCTGCCTGTGGGGCTTCCCGCATGTAGAACTATCAATGGAGTATGCACACTATTAGGCTTGCGAGGTTCCTACAGGACAAGAGGGTATGAAAAGGTGGCAGGTAGAAGATGGATTTGTTTAATGGTTTAAAAGTCACATTTCATTCTAAAAGATGAGCTTGAACGTAAATATTTGTCAAGAGAGGAAGATTAGGCACTCTTTAAATAGCTTAGTTGCCCCTTCAGTGGGAATGGTGAAGCAGAGATATAGGGTCCAGGTCTTCTTGTCTTGGCAAATATTTATATTCAAGAACAAGACAGTATTGTAAATCTGTTTTGGGAACACTTTTTTTTTTTTTTTTTTTTTGGTCCCTCTAAACATTCCTGCTCTTCTCATTCTCTTTATCTTATGTTCACCCAAAAGTGGCTCTGACAGGTCCAAACACACTTTTTTTAGCCATATCATCACTAAAAAGCAGTTAAAAGTCACAGTAAAGTGCAAAAAAAGGGGGGGGGACTGTATTAGAAGATACAAGACACAGCCTCAAATCAGAGGCAATTATTTTAATTGCAATGATCTAGAATGTCTTTTTATTTGTCAAAGAGGAATAAAAAAGCCTGATCTTTCAGGGTCAAGAAAATAGTTGTGAATGAACGGTATAGGATATTCTGGCACTTACCATCTATTAATATTCTACCCTAGGGTTTTTTTTGTTTTTTTTTTTAAGTCACCTTGTCATTCTCTTCCTTCAGGTAGTTCCCCAGGTCTACAGGAGAAATCAGACTGCTAAAACTTATGGGGAAAGGTGAAGTGATTAGAGCCCACTCTAAAATGACACTGCATCACGTATGAAGCGGCCAACCAAACTAGATAAAACAACATCAGACTTCCATGTAACGTCCCTGCCTATCACTGAGTAGACGGACATCGTCAAGCTGGCCTAGGGGCCCTGTGCTTCTGAGACTTACTTGAGCACTTGCTGCCTAATGTTGTTTCTTAGCTGGTTCTTATTGAGGTGGGGACTCCATGTATGAGTTGCCAAGTGGTTCGCAACAAAGTTGTCAACCCTTTGCCTCAGGTTCTGGTAGGCAGGCTAGAGAGGAAAAAAAAACAACAAATGTTAAAAATCTTCAATGTTATACAATATCAATATTTATAGCCTCAGGAATTTGAGTATCTTTAAAGTATCAATGTGTTTTAGATTACAGATTCAATGTGGCAACTAAGTTTCTCAGCTTATGACCACGCTGCTTCAGGGAAAACAGGCATTCAAATACTGCTTATTTTGTCTAAGACAAGATGTTTGGAGATGGGAGGAACACAAAGAAGAAAGACATACCTCTTATTTGTAGACAAAGGACTAGAAAGTAAGACACAAATAAATATCAGTGTAAGGTGATTTGGAGGAAAGAGGGAGAGAAGCAGAGGAAGAAGTCTTTGTTGATAACGTGGCATTTGAGTTGGAACTTCAAGGTTCCAACTCAATTGGAAACGTGGGCCTTGCACACACAGCCCACAACAGAAGCAAGGAGCAACTGGATGAGAAAATGTGGGGTCAGGAGCATTTGGGGGCATCCAATTTGTTTGGGTAAGAGATTATAAAAAAGCAGAGATATGAGGTCAGAGACAGCTTGGGGCTGGGGGTTGGAGGGCTTTGGGTACCTGTATAAGAAGTCTGGGTTTATGGGGTTGAGAACAGGAACCCACTGCACATGAGCAGAGTGATATGTGATAGTTGAGTTTTCTGATGATTAATCTTCTGACAGTGAGACAGTAAAGAGACACAAAATATACTTAGGAAACCATGCAGTAACTCCAGTGATGAAGGTCTGTACCGAGGTGGTAGAAATGGGCTGAAAGGCACGGAACCAAGAGAAGTCACAGAGGGGCAACACTAGACCTGGGCATTAAATTTGATGTAAGGTAGCAGTTCTCAAATGGGAGTGATTTTGCCCTCCACTCCCACCCCAGGGGACATTAGATGATGTCTGGAGTCATAGTTGGTTGTCACGACTCAGGGAGCTGCTATTGGCATTTTGTGGGTAGAGGGTAGCGATGCTGCTGAATATCCGAGAGTGCAGGGGGGAGCCCAGAACAACAAAGAACTACCCAGCCTAAAATGTCAACAGTGCTGAGGCTGAGAACCCCTAAGGTAAGGGAAGCAGGAGAGAGGACACAGACTACGCCACTTCTTAAAAGGACACTGCCTAGAAGGAATGTTGGACCACTCCAGGAGGACCGCACACTCCATTCCTAAAGGCTGCCCCCCCAACTCATGTTCTTTGTGTCTTTCATGTGGCTTTTAATGTAGAGGTGTTTGGGCATCCCTGAATGACTTCCAGCAACACTGTACAGCTTCATCTTCTGCCATTTGCTGCTGCTCTCTTTACCCTTCAGAGCTCATTTTCCAGAGGAGATTAATTCTCCTGCCTTTCAATCTTCTGTCCTTACCATTCCCTCTGTTCTCCATTTGGCAAACTTCTCACCTTCGGAGCTCAAGGGTGAGCTCTGTGATGTTATCCCGACACCCACAGTAGGCTCCCCTGGCTTTCCCCCATGTTCCTTCTATATATACCACCTTTCCAACAATTCTTGCATACTGTATTTGGGGGGGGGGCATTTATCTCTCCATTGAGTGGGAAGCCTGCTCCTTCCACTCCCTTAATCTTACCTTTCACACAGCTTTTCACACTGGTTGGCAGATACGCAATTAAAAAGCAGTTGTTATATGAGATGGCTAGATAACTATCTCCAGCACAGATGATAAGGTTTCATCCCTTTGTGATGTCTGCTCATCCCTCCCAATTTCCAGACTTTTGCCGATACCTATTTTCTATCCTACAAGAGACACTTAAGATCATTTCTCACCCTGCCCCATTCATCCAAAATCAATGTGAACTAAAACTAATTCTTTCCCCCCAGTGACTCTAAAATATAATTCTTCTCCCCAGTATCCCCAAATCTCAGAACCACCGGGCTCAAACATCACAGTGTATTTAGCCCTCTAGTTGCTCCACAGCAAGCTCCAATTTGAACGACAAAAGGTAAATTCTGTCACCACATTCTCCTTCCAGTGAAAAGCGTAGTGACTCCAGCAGTATTTTGGATTCCAATGTTCCTCTCAGAAGCTCTCTCTTTCTCTTTTCTTCTTTTGCAATGCTCTGGGCAAAAGCCTTGGGAGTCATCCTTGACTCTTTGGTTTCTCTTTCACCCCAGCTTCACACCTCTGGCAAATTCTGTCAGCATTAGCATTAAAATATACTTGGAATCTGGCCAGTCCCACCCTCTTCACTGCTACCACTCTGGTCCAAGGCACTCCTCAATCTCTCGTCTACACATTTGTCATGGATCTCCCTGCTTCTACTCCTGACCAACTAAAGTCTATTTTTCATAGAGCAGTTAGGGTAAATCTTCCAAAATTAGGGTGATCATATAATTTATTATCTAAACCACATCAGGACTGAAGAGGACACTACTAATAATTACCTAAAGCCAACCCATCTAACATGGAAGTTGGATCATGTCCTTAGGCTCAAAACCTGCCCGTGGCTTCTCCGCTCCAGTAAAACCGCAACTCTTACAATGGCTTCCAAGGCCTGTCAGATCTGTGAAGGGAGGGCAGGAGGGCCACTCCTATCTTACCTTCTATCACTTTCCCCCCTCACCAGGTTCTGCCTCAGGCCTTCCACACTGGCTGTGGTCTCTGCTTAGAACGCTCAGCCCCATATAGCTAGACGGCTTCTGCAGTTCCTTAAGGGACGGCTCAAGTATCATCTTACTGAAATGTTTCCCGAACAACTTATTGAAAACAAATCAGCAACCCTTTCCATCCTCACCCTGCTTTATTTCTTCCATAGAACCTATTACACATTATTTCCTGTCTGTTTCTCTCTCCTGGGATGCAAGCTCCCCAACAGCAAGGATGTTTCATTCACTGCTGTATCCTGGCACCTAACACAATGCCTGGTACATAATAAATATTTGTTGGGTGAATAAATTTATATGCTGTCTTTGATATTCCTTTCAAATCTAAAAAGAAAAAGAAAGGCAATAATCACAGTGACCAGGAGCCATTTGTAACTGAGAAAGTATCCAAAAATTGGCCTTTATTACCTGGGGAGAAAGGTGTCACATTTATTTGGTTGGTGAGCGCCCTGCCTGGGACAGAATGATGGGCCTCTCTTGATCTTCCCTCTCATTACTCTCCAGTGTGACCTCAGAGCAAAAGAGTCAGAACAGCTTTGTAACCTCTCGGCTTGCTCCAGGGATCTGGTAACTAGTAATCTAAGCAGAGGAGCCTCAGCATCAGTTAGGGATGTCCAAGGTTCCAGTTCTTTGGGTAGGAGGGCTGATTTGGTCTACTATGGTCAGATCCCTCTCTTGGTTGGTTAAGGACCATCAGTGATCCCAGGATAGTTCGGAGGGTTTTATGGTCTTTGGGAGTGGCGGCAGACTTTGGTACTTCTCATCTTGCTTTAAACACACTGGGCTGGATGACAGTTTTGCTCTTGGAAAGCACCTGACAGGTATCAAATGTCTTGACTCTTAAATATGCATGTGACTGACACTCCAGTTACTGCTAACCTTACATAGTATATACTGCAGATTAGAGTTGGACACAAAGCAGGTCAGTCTTCAGGGTTCAATGATCAAAAGCATCATACCACAAGTGGTCTCAATTATAAGGTGTTCTTACAGCTGAGACTCAACAGTTGCATTAAAGTGATGCTCCTCTGCGTTAGGGGATCTTATGTCTACTCTGGCCCACTCATCACATTGGGAGGATGTTAAGCTCATACCAAAGAAAACCTTGGCTTCTGTATTTTTTTTTTGAGACTTTCAAACTTAAGTCTTTTTTTTTTTTTTAATAAGAAAAGGGAGTATAAAATGCTATAAAATAAGAAAAAATATTTTAAATTAAATTAAAATCTACATAATTGTTTATAAAGCTAAGGAAGAGGAAGAGGGAGACAGTCATGGGGGAGAAGCAAGATAACCAGAAACAGTAGGCACAGAGGTAGAAAGACAAAGAGAAAAAGAGAGGGGGGCAGGCATCAGGAGTGAAGAAAGAGAGAAAGGACATGAGGGGTGAGGAAAGAATTTCCACCATACCCAGGCATCCTCTTCTGCCAGGGGAGGGGTATCATTTCAGTTCTACTCTTCTCTAGTTTCAAACGTTAAAACAAGGGACTTTATTCTGTGGCCGCTGAACTCCTTGAAACTATGTATTAGGTTGAGCCACAAATTGCCTATAGGCGACCATTTCTGAATTACAAAACTGTATTTTAATATGTATATGTGCATTTTTCTTGGGAGAAGGTCCTAGCTTCATTAGATTGTCAAGGCAACTGTGCTTCCTTCCTTCCCCCCAGTAAAGGTCTTCAGACTCCACTTTGAGAGGATCTGGCAGGGACAGTACCGACACACAACAATAACATTTAGTGGGGAAGAAAAAGCTGAGCCTTAGCTATTGTATCACCTCCATCAGCATATTTAATTTTCCAATGTGGGTACACAAGGATAACATACAGATCTGTAAGTTTGTGAGAACAGCAAAGTGAGATCTCTACTTGCTGGATACAAATAACCAGCTTTATTTGGGTAACATCTACCTGGACTTGTCTAATCAACCATCGAAAAAAAAAAGGGGGGGGGGAATTAGGGATTATTTTCAAAATGATGGCTGTGCATATTCCCTATAACAAAGTGAGAAAACTATACACTGCCTAGGTAGAAGAACATACCCAAGTATACTGAATTCTCTGTGGTGTAAAAACCCCAACACTGTGAACAGGTGCATTCTACTCCTGGCCTACAAGGTGGACCAGAGTCCTTATAAGAGAAGATGTCCCCAGATTGTCCAGAGGCTTTTCCCAGAGGAGACAACAGAACTGTGTGCAGTTCTCATCAAATCCTGATGAACTTTGAGTCACAAGGAAGAATCTGCGGAAGCTGCAAACACCCCTTTCTCAAAGAAATGAGGTTCCTCAAAAAAAGTTGAATGTGCTGAGAAAACCCTCACTCCATCAAAACTCCAATCTGATGGACCCAACCAGATATAAGCCCAAACCCCCAATTTTCCAATTGTTTCCTTCAAGAATTTCCAGAATTCCAGACTCTGTTTTCCATCCGCCTCACTGATTGCTCTTTCCTGGTGTCCTCTGCTCATTCTTTGCAGAACCAGCTAAGCGTACCCAATCCTGCTACCAGCCCTTCCACTCTGACATTTGGTACAAAATCCTTCCCCTTCCAGCCCCGAACTCTTTCCATACAAGGAAGCACTTTGCTGACCTTTCCCCCCTTCCCATTATTCTCCAGAACTCACTCTTCTTTCCTGTCCTTTTTCCCCTTCAATACCCGCTGTCACCTCTCGTCCACCTTTCACCCTATCTCCAGCCCCTTGTCACTTCAGAGAAGTGACTTGACCTACCCTACCTTCATCAGGCAGTCACTGGTGGAAACAAGAGTCCCTATCTCCCTAAAGCACCTTTTCGCTGTCTAGGTCTGCCTCCTTACCGTTGCAACCCCCCCCCCGCCCCCCCCAGTGCCCAGCAAGGCACAGTGCAAATAAGTTGATTCATGATCACTTAAATTTTTTTCCCAAAGACAAAGACAGGACTCTTACCGCCCAGAAACCTTCAAGAGAGGACGCAAAAATAACTTGGATACAAAGTGAGCCGCGAAAACAAAAATTATCCGAGATGAAAGCCCTGTTCGCGTTAGTGTTTCAAACGAGTCTCCCTGGGAACAATGACTTAACGTTGCTCACCACGATATTCCACGCGCATAAGCAGTGCCTGCACGTAGTAGGCGATTAACACCAGTCGGTTAAACGCACGAAGGAGCGGCGAATGAATGAAAGCACCGCGCCTTGCACAGCGCCCGGTGCCTCGCAGCCGCTCCAAGCGGAAACGGCGGCAGGCGAAGCCGCAGAGAGGCGCGCTCAGGGGAGCCCCGGCTGGGGAAGGCAAAGCGCAGTCTGCCGACGGGCCAGGGCGGCAGAGTGCCCGACAGGACGGCCCTCGGGGTCTTCCCCTTCCCCCGCAGCCCCCGCGCCCCGAACCTTGGTGTCCACGTCGGCCAGGCAGTCCCTGCGGAACTGGTCGAAGAGCCCCTGGCTCTTGAGGTGGTTCACGATCATGGCCACGAGCTGCGGGTCTCCGGCGCCGGCCCCCGCGCCGCCCGCCGCCCCCGCGCCAGCCCCGGGGCCCGGCGGCGGCGGCGGCGGCTGCGGCTGCGGCGGGGGAGGTGGCGGCGCCGGAGGCGGCGGCTGCGGCTGCGGGTTGGTGGCCATGGAGGCCTGGGCCAGGGAAGGCGCGGGCCCGGCGGGCGGGCGGGCGCTCCTGGGAGGCGGCGGCTGCAGCGGTCCCGCCGCCCGAGGGAAGCCGACGGGATGTTGTTACGGAACCAGCGGACCCGGAGCAACCCCGGAAGTGAAAGGGAACCAGGGGAAGAGAGGAAAAGGCGGTGACAACAGCGAGGGAGGTGCGGCGACGGGGGCCGCGAGGGGCCAGTTCCGGCCGCCCGCGGGCGCCCTCGCGAGGCCGGGCTGCGGC
Organism: Mirounga leonina; assembly: GCF_011800145.1. Lineage (NCBI taxonomy): Eukaryota > Metazoa > Chordata > Mammalia > Carnivora > Phocidae > Mirounga > Mirounga leonina. The sequence continues at coordinate 71,773,568 of NW_023270323.1, read as the reverse complement.
GGAAGCGGCGGCGACGCAGCCCAGCGAGCCGCGGGGTCCGGGCCAGAAGCCAGAGCCCGCACTCCGCGGTGGTCGCGCGTGCGAGCCACGCGACTCCGCGAGCCGGGGCCGACTGGGCGCCCGCGCGGAGCTGGCCGGGGGCCTCACGGCGGCGTTTAGGCCTGACGCTCTTGCTTCTGTTTGGCGGAGCGGTCGCGACCCATAGGCATCCGTAGACGTTTATAGCGCGAAGCGTCGGTGGAGCTGCTCATCCCAACTGTCCTGCCCGTCTTAGCTCTCAGCCGGTGGCCCGGCCCGCTTCTCTTCCAGGCAGGTAGCTGCAGCGGCCTCCCGTGTCTCTCGCTCTCTCTCGCCATCCTTTTTCTCCGTGGGCGTCCCCCCTCACTCTCCGAGTGTGCCTGTGGTCCTTCCCCCCCTCCTGCACCTTCCTGCCCGTGAAGACAAACCCGCAGGCGTTTAGCTGTGAGCGTTTGCTGTCGATTACTTGGGTAGCAACAGGAAACGTTTATAAAGCTCGCACCGTGTGCCCGGCGTGGCGCTAAGCGCTTCTTACGGTAATGCGTCCACTCCTTCACTCTTCAGAGCAGCGCTGAGCTGCGTCTTAGTCCTGAGCTCAGTTTGCAAATCAGGAGACTGCGACGTTAGGTAAAATGCCCAAGGTTACACAGACAGCACGCAGATCGCCCGATTCTGGACTGAGTTATTTCTAAAATTACTGTGCGTGCACGATCGAAGTAAAATAAGCATTTTTCCTAATTATTCAGTAAAATGTAAAGTTCATTGGAAAGTGCATCTCTTGGTGAAGTGGATATTGTTGCTTTTACAGATGCGTATGTCTGTGGATGACTGTGTCTTATTGCTGGAGGGCTGAGAATCACTTCTATTTTTTTTTTTTAACTTTTATTCTTATTTCTAGTTTTTACAGCTGTATGCCCCGAAAAACCGTGTTCATATAACTAAGTACTATACCTGGGAATGGAGTTTTATTGTAGCAATGTCACTCAGTTCTTGATCTCAAAAAATTAGGTTTGATGACTTATGAGTTCACTGTTCAATGCAGCCCTCCTTCCTTTTTGTTGAAAGCAAAGAATTTGAAAACTACCTGACTTGCGGAAGGATTTGTTTATGTAGTCCTTATTGTTCCACTTTTTCAGTTACTGGGAAATATACCAAGTAGACTTTATTAAAGTATCAAATGACTATGAATGAGACTTTTTTTTTTCAGTGAGATGTACCTTGTTTAACCTGATATATTCAAAAGTTTGGGGGAAATCTAGACATTGTTCATTTTCTTAAATGGTTTCAGATAAAATGCTTTTTTAAATTTTGTTTTGCTATCCCATAGTTCAGTTTTGTTTTTGTCAAAACTTTGCAGCTGATGATACCGCTCATTCAAGTTGAAACTTTGTCAGGCATGGAAAATGTTTGTGGTATACCCTAATTAACAGAGCCTGTTTTCATCATCAAACTAGCCAGATCCAATTTACTTTCTGTGAGAAACAGTTTGCCTCATTGTTTCAATTCAAATAAAGTGTCAAGCGTTTTGAGGATTATAATGAAGACTGCAGAGAGAAAAAGTCAGAGATTACTAGGAGCAATGAAGATTAAAATAGTGTAAGACATAATTGTTTTATCCATTTTCAAAATTAATAGTGAAAATAAGATACGAATATGATGTTTCCCTTAATTATCAACAATGCAATACAGTATGTTGCTAAGTAGATGTTATTTACTACGCATGTAGTATGATAAAAGGCATGGCCTTTGGTATATATGGGTGCATGTATCAAATTTATTCAGCTTTTGGGGAATAACTAAGAATCATCCATAAAAATTCAGCAAAACTCCATAAATTTAGTTAGTCACAGTGATCTAACTTTTTAAAAATACAATGAAACAATAAGGCATTTGCTGCTAAAAATAAATTGGTTCAGTGGCTAGTGGCTTCTCCCTCTCCCTCTGCCCCTCCCCCCTACTTGAGCTTGCTCGCTTGCTCTTTCTCTCAAATAAATAAATAAATCTTAAAAAAAATAATTTTTTGTTTCGTGAATAACATTTAGAAAATCCTAAATATTTTCTAAAATGTAGTAAGTTGAGAACTGATTATAATGTAAATAGATGATTCACAATTGATTTTATAAAATGTGTGTTAACTGTCTTACTCAGTAACACACACTGAATCTAAAAGAAATAGCTATTTGTATCCATGGCTTCAAGTTACACTGGGTACGCACAGACTAGATACAATATAACTTGAACAATTTTGCAGCTTTATAAGCTAGTTACATTGAAAAGAATGAGGGTCACTGATCTGTACTGCTTTGACTGCTCAAAGGTACTTTTTATTCTTGAAGACAGATCTTAGAGATGAGTATTGTGAATACCTGGAGGGGAAATGGCATATATTTAAATCTTAAAAAAAAAAAAAAAGCCTGTTTTAGGCAGTCATCATTTCTTAACAATGACCTCTTTGCTTTAATCACTCCTGTGACTGTTTAGAAACAGTAATGTAATTTTTGCCGATAGTAAGGGTGTGAGGTCTTAAAAAAAAAATTGCCATTGTTCCCCTATCCCACTGTGTCTGATTTCAGAACATTCCAACAAGGATCAAATGCTTTTCTCGGTGACCGTGATTGAGCTCTCCTGTTGTTTCCTAAGTCTGATGCTAAGGTGACAGTTAACAAATTTTATGAATACTTTGGAAATGAGGGGAATGATACAGTATGTTGCTAAATACAGAAGTTATTTATTATGATAGCAACTTACTGGGACCCATTTGTATCCTTGGACACCACACTCCTGCCAAATGTCTGGGCCCTGTGATTTCCCCTCTTCTACAGACCAGCCTGCCTAAACCCCTCACCCCTACCCCATCCTCTAAACCCTGTCTCTGAGGGCTAATGCAGTGAAGGCCAGCCATTGGTTTATGACTATCTCCTAACCCCCAAGGAAGCCCATTGGCTTACTGGGCAGGTTCCTTCCCTCACCTCCCCAGGGCTTCCCCACTCCAAATCAGGCCCTAGGCCTTGCCTTTCATAATTAAAAGATTGACCAATATCATTTCCTAAATGACCCTCTGTCAACACAAAGCCCAGTTGAAACCTTGAAAGTTTCCGTTTCCAATGACAATAGAACACGTTTTCAGGTGGGGTTCAAGCACCCATTAAGTTCTTGTAACAGTTTTTGTAAGGTTGTGTGGGAGAGGACAAGTATTACTTGCCTTTTCACAGCAAACTCCCAGCTCACAGCTATCCCTCTATTTCTGCTGCAGTATAAAAGGAGATAGTAGTTGGGCAAAGCGTTATCAAATGTGAATGTGAGAAGTGGGATTGCTTTTTCTCTTGAAGGAACTTGAAAGAATTGCCACTTGCTCTGGGGTCAGGACATGGAGGTGGGTGGCACAGGGGGATGGTAAGGTAGAGAAGGGGAGGGGTCTTCCAGGGCAACATTTGGCACACTGGGAACCTCCTTATTCCTTGCCAGTCTGGGAGTGCTCAAGAGTGAGGGTGCTTTGGAAATGGGGGCTGTGTGAGCATGTTATCTGAAAGAGCTGCAGAATTCAGGAAGGCAGCTGAGACCTAGCTGGTAGGAAAATGAATAATGGGACTGGGACAGCAAGATAGTAGGAATGGCAGCAGAGAACCGGGTTGGGCTACATAAGCCCCCGGGATATTGGGGCAGGAATTCCAGAGGAGAGAAATCAGGAGGGGTGGGAGAGGGGTGGGAGACAGGTAAGGGACACTTTCTGGTGAAGTGGGACGTATCAGTCACCTTAGTTATTCATACTTTATTTGAGAGTCCTGTGTGGGTAATCAGGTAGATTAGCAGTGGTTCTCAAACTTTAGCATGAGTCAGAAATCTCCTGGAGGGCTGGTTAACACACAGTGCCGGCCCCATGCCCAGAGTCCAATTCGGTAGTTCTGGGACACGGCCTGAGACTCTGTTTTCAACAAATGCTGATGGATCACCATGGAGAAACATCAGACTAGACAAAACACACCCCACAGGCCTAATTCGGTTTACCTGTCTTTATAAATATTCACTGGAATGTAGCCACGCCCACTGGGTTTGCTTTGTTTCCATTGTCTGGCTGCTTTGGCGGCAAGGCTAGAGTTGAGATGGCAAAGGTGAGACTAGTTACCATACGGCCATTTATAGAAAAAGTTTGCCAACCCCTAGGCTGGAAGGAGGCAGGCAGCAAAGGTGTGGTTGTGAGACTTTCCAGCTGGGAAGCCTGTTCTCGAGAACTGCCATTCCCTAGATAACAAATTGCTACTTCTCTAAACAGAGGATAATGCCTAATTCACAGGGTAGCCAAGTCATATAAATGACAGTGGTTTGTAATATGCAGCCCAGATGAAGGGAATCATTAAGAATGGGTGGAGTTTGTGGGGTGCCTCTGTGGCTCAGTTGGTTAAGTATCTGACTTTTTTTTTTTTTTTAAGATTGTTTTTATTCTTTAGAGAGAGAGAGAGCGTGCACAAGCAGGGGGAGAAGCAGGCTCCCCGCTGAGCAGGGAACCTGACTTGGGCCTCAGTCCCAGGACCCTGGGATCATGACCTGAGCCAAAGGCAGATGCTTAACCGACTGAGCCACCCAGGCGCCCCTAAGCATCTGACTCTTGATTTCAGCTCAGGTCTTGAGATCAAGCCCAGCATCTGAGATTCTCTCCTCTCTCTGCTCCTCCCCACTAAGATAAATAAATAAATAAAGTCTTAAAAAAAAAAAAGAATGGGTGGAGTTCAGACAGAGAGAGAAAGGGAAAGCTCTGCATGTTGAGGAAAGATCAGGCTATAAAGGAAAAGGGTCAGAGTGTGCCATAAATGAGAATATAATCAAGGTAAAAAACCAGGTCTTTAGTATGGTACTGGGTACACACTTTGAGTATAATAGATGTTCATTTATTATGGGATATTTATTTCATCTGTGTTAGAAATATTCTGTGATATAGTCCATCAGTTAACATTAAACTGTCCATTAAGGGGCACCTGGGTGGCTCAGTCGTTAAGCGTCTGCCTTCGGCTCAGGTCATGATCCCAGGGTCCTGGGATCGAGCCCCACATCGGGCTCCCTGTTAGCGGGAGGCCTGCTTCTCCCTCTCCCACTCCCCCTGCTTGTGTTCCCTCTCTCGCTGTGTCTCTGTCAAATAAATAAATAAAATCTTTAAACAAAAACAAAAACTGTCCATTAAGATACATGCAGATTTGCTGCTACTTTGTGAAGAAATTGCTCTTGGCCTTGGGGGAGGGAGGTGGTGGGTATACCAAGATAGAATTCTAAAATATGAATTTTCTCATCTATTTTTGGGGAACCCTGATGGCCATTTATCTTTCTCTTAAATGATTGCCTTTTTGCCATATTTTTGTTCCATGTTTCCCAGTGTGAACATTTTTTTTCTTCACAAGAAGATACTCTTTTAATGCAGGTAACATCGCTTTTTTCATATTTCTCTGCTCTTAAGATTTAAACTGGTAATGATAGCAATCAGATTAGCAAAAGTAAGATTTATTGGGGTGCCTGGGTGGCTCAGTCGTTAAGCATCTGCCTTTGGCTCAGGTCATGATCCCAGGGTCCTGGGATCGAGCCCCGCATCAGGCTCCCCGCTCCGCGGGAAGCCTGCTTCTCCCTCTCCCACTCTCCCTGCTTGTGTTCCCTCTCTCGCTGTGTCTCTCTCTGTCAGATAAATAAATAAAATTTTTTTAAAAAAGTGAGATTTATTATAAAGTTAAGGAGCCAGTGTCTATAAATGTTACTGAGTTGCTGGCTATTTTGACAATTGTGGTGACATTATAGCAGATGGCTTGAAATAAAAGATATTCTTTATGTGCTTATAAAGACGGAAAGGAGCTTTGCATTTATAGTTTTCATGACGATTGTCTTTATTTTATTTATTTATTTTTAAAAGATTTTATTTATTTTTGAAAGAAAGAGAGAGACAGAGACAGAGCACAAGCAGGGGGGAGGGGCAGAGGGAGAAGCAGACTCCCTGCTGGGCAGGGAGCCCCATGCAATGCGGGACTCTGATGCTCCTGGGACTCCAATGCGGGACTCCATCCTAGGACCCTGGGATCATTTCTGGGATCATGACCTGAGCCAAAGGCAGATGCTTAACCAACTGAGCCACCCAGGTGCTGGATTGTCTTTATTTTAAAAATAGCTTTAGTGTGTGTATATGTTTCTTGAATATTCTAGATGGTAGATGGTGCCCTGAAAACTAAAAGTCACACCTCCAGGAAGGAAATTATGAAAAGGAGAAATGAAAGGAAGAGCCGTAGAAATTATGTGATATTATCTGAATACCTTAAATCCAGTGCAGGTCTAGGTGGAATCTAGGCAGAAATTCTGAGGAGGAGAAAATAGTGATTATAAGCAACAAATTGCATACTTAAATAAGAATATTTGACCTCGGAGTAAGGAATATTTTCAGAGGGGAGATGGCTGACAGGCATCTATGAAAGGGAGGGATCCAGAGTGTCTAGAATTGGCACTGTCTATGGAGAGGATGTATTTGCTATGTAGGGCCAGAATAATTTTCCCTTCTTCTCTGTTAGGTTATTTGGCTGGTCAAACAACTAAATGGACATGAGACAGACTTAAAGGAGAAAAACAAATGTAATTCCATGCATACAAGAGCTCCATGAACATGAGACCTGAAGGGCAGCCAGGTAACAGAAGCTTATATAACATCCTAGCTAAGAAAAGAGGTAGGGGTCAGGGGATAGGAAGGGAAAGAAGGCGAGACAGGTTTGGAGAACAAATCTTGCCCCGTTCGGCAGGTAAATTTCTTAGGGAAGAAGGGATCTTCTAGCCCCTTTCTTCAGTTGCCACTAAGGTGCTCAGTCCTTCAGAGGAAGGTGAGGCCACTTTGGGGTGAGGCCCTCCTTCATCAGCAACTAGCATGGTGCCTGGCAGCACCCACCCAGCAGTTGCCTGCAGTCTGGCCTCCCCCTGGAGCTCACCTGCAGCCTCTGAGCCCTTAATCTGCCAGACGATGAGGTGACAGTCATGGAGGGTAAGATCAATGCCCTCAGTAAAGCAGCCCGTGTAAACAGTGAAGCTTTCTGGCCAGGCTTGTTTGCAATGACCTTGGCCAATGTCAACATCCGGAGCTTCTGCTTCAGCATAGGGGCTGGTGGACCTGCCCCAGCAGGAGCTCCTGCCCCCTCCACCACTGCTGTCCCAGCTGAGGAGAAGAAAGTGGAAGTAAGGAAAGAAAAATCTGAGGAGTCTGATGATGACATGGGCTTTGGTCTTTTGGTAACATGTCCACTAAAAAGCTGAACTCTTTTTTTTTTTTATTCTTATGTTAATCCCCATACATTACATCATTCGTTTTAGATGTAGTGTTCCATGATTCATTGTTTGTGCGTAACACCCAGTGCTCCATGCAGAACGTGCCCTCCCTAATACCCATCACCAAGCTAACCCATCCTCCCAACCCTTTCCCCTCTAGAACCCTCAGTTTGTTTTTCAGAGTCCATCATCTCTCATGGTTCATCTACCCCTCCGATTTCTCCCGCTTCATTCTTCCCCTCCTGCTACCTTCTTCTTCTCCTTTTTTTTTTCTTAACATATATTGCGTTATTTGTTTCAGAGGTACAGATCTGAGATTCAACAGTCTTCCATGATTCACAGCGCTTACCAGAGCACATACCCTCCCCAGTGTCTATCACCCAGTCACCCCATCCCTCCCACCCCACCCCCCACTCCAGCAACCCTCAGTTTGTTTCCTGCGATTAAGAATTCCTCATATCAGTGAGATCATATGATACATGTCTTTCTCTGTTTGACTTATTTCGCTCAACATAATACCCTCCAGTTCCATCCACGTCGTTGCAAATGGCAAGATCTCATTCCTTTTGATGGCTGCATAATATTCCATTGTATATATATACCACATCTTCTTTATCCATTCATCTGTCGATGGACATCTTGGCTCTTTCCACAGTTTGGCTATTGTGGACATTGCTGCTATAAACATCAGGGTGCACGTACCCTTTCGGATCCCTACTTTTGTATCTTTGGGGTAAATACCCAGTAGTGCAATTGCTGGATCATATGGTAGCTCTATTTTCAACTGTTTGAGGAACCTCCATACTGTTTTCCAGAGTGGCTGCACCAGCTTGCATTCCCACCAACAGTGTAGGAGGGTTCCCCTTTCTCTGCATCCCCGCCAACATCTGTCGTTTCCTGACTTGTTAATTTTAGCCATTCTGACTGGTGTGAGGTGGAATCTCATTGAGGTTTTGATTTGGATTTCCCTGATGCCGAGCGATATTGAACACTTTTTCATGTGTCCGTTGGCCATTTGGATGTCTTCTTTGGAAAAATGTCTGTTCATGTCTTCTGCCCATTTCTTGATTAGATTCTTTGTTCTTTGGGTGTTGAGTTTGATGAGTTCTTTATAGATTTTGGATACTAGCCCTTTATCTGATATGTCATTTACAAATGTCTTCTCCCATTCTGTCGGTTGTCTTTTGGTTTTGTTGACTGTTTCCTTTGTCAATAAAAAGCTGAACTCAAAAAAAAAGTGTCTTCTGGTAATAGTTCTCTTCCTGTTATAGGCTTCCTTTCCCATGTAAACTTACGCAGCTGAGGTGGAGGTAAAGAGCTTTTCCTGAATCTGCTGGGTTTTGATTACCTTTGGTTCAAAATAATCCTCATGCTAAAGGAGCATATTTGGGATACACTTGTTCTGAACCCCTTCAGCTATTAGGTGCCAGCCATTAAGTTCAATTAGATGATCTTAGTTGTTCCTCTTATGACTCTGTGATCATTAGGTAACATTTGGGGCATATTTGGCTTCACATTTGGATTTTACTATGGAGGGGCACCTGGGTGGCTCAGTCGGTTGAATGTTCAAGTCTGTTGAAGTCATGATTCCAGAGTCCTGGGATTGAGCCCCACATTGGGCTCCCTGCTCAGTGGGGAGCCTGCTTCTCCCTTTCCCTCTGCCTGCTCCCCCTGCTTGTGCTCTCTCTCTCTCTGTCAAATAAATAAAATCTTAAAAAAAAAAAGTTTACTATAGGAAGAAAAGGTACTGTTCAACACATATAGGAATCTCTCCACTGGGTGGAAATACCTCTTCCCATGAATGATTTTAAGTTTTTATTTTAATTCCAGCCGCCAGAATGATTTTTATGCACAAAGCTCTAAGAGCTTGGTTAATTGTGAAATTACCTGGATTCAGATCCATTCTTTGTGTCCTGATACTCACCTTCTGGCCTTGCAAAACTGAAGGCTGGGCCCACACTGTGGTGACCCAGTTGAGCCATTGCCATGGGGAGCAGTCTGGGTGGCCAGCTGCCTGTCTCAGGTTGCATCCAATTTTGTTGGCTTTAAATTCAAATGGCACTGATTACACTGGTGACTCATGTTCTTTGTAGACAATGAGGACAATATAGAGGTTTATTGACAACAGCTAACAATCCAGGGTTAAGCCCTTGATCTGAGCTGCACCAATTAGAACTGTCTTTGGGACGTTTGAAGGTAATTGGTGTCCCTCTCTGGTGGCCATGCTGTAAACACATATCTGGAGAAGTCAACCACCAGATCCTGTTCCACATGGACAGAGCCAGTCTGTGGGAGGAAAAAAAAAAGAAAACAAAACTACCAACCCACAGAGTGAAGCGCAGATGAGAGATGGACAGCGAAGGCTCTACCTGCTTTCCACATATTCCTGCAGCCTGGTTACTTGTCCTAGTCATCATTTGGTTCTGTGAAACAAATTGCAAAAGACATCCTAACTGATGAAAGTCCCGTTATTTAATATGGAGTGTGCCTTGCTATGCTTATGGGAGGGGACTAAAATGGGAAGGGATGGTGGAAAGTGGTGGCAGGTGCGCAGGAGCCTAATGAACACCAGCGTTCGTCAGTGTCCACCCCTTTGTAAAACCACCTTGGCCTCACACTTCCTGCTAATTGATGCTGGTGTGCATCACAGCATCAGTACAAATGTGATATTCTTCAAGCCAGATGAACTGTTCTTTTCATATTAGTGCCTCAGTTACTCAGGGAGGCTATGGGTTGAGTGGGGACAACTCTTAAAATGCAGGAACTTTCTTGCAACAAAGATGTGACTCCAGAATGATTTCCATGGAGCTGAACCATATGCCTCAAGAGATATCAAAGTTAGTTGGAAAAAGACAAGATAAATGCTCACTTCTTGAAAGAAAGCTGAATAAAATATTCATCAGTAATTATTTTTGGCAATGAATACTAAACCAACAATGGTGCTTCTCTGGATTTAAGTCAGGAGCTTGTTCAAATGTTTTACACACTCTGTGACAAAGAGTGAGATCATAATTAACAGGTGAGATTCAGGTAACCATTAAAAAAAAAAATGATAATAAAACCCCGACTAGCTGGGGTGCCTTGGTGGCTCAGTAGGTTGAGTGTCGCTGACTCATTTTTTTTTTTTTTAAGATTTTATTTATTTATTTGAGACAGAGAGAATGAGAGAGAGCACATGAGAGGGGGGAGGGTCAGAGGGAGAAGCAGACTCCCTGCCGAGCAGGGAGCCCGATGCGGGACTCGATCCAGGGACTCCAGGATCATGACCTGAGCCGAAGGCAGTCGCTTAACCAACTGAGCCACCCAGGCGCCCTGTCGCTGACTCTTGATTGCAGCTCAGGTCTTGATCTCAGGGTCGTGAGATCAAGCCCTTTATTGGGCTCTGTGCTGGGCGTGCAGTCTGCTTAAGATTCTCTCTCTCCCTCTCCCTCTGTGCCTCCCTGACGACATTTCTAAAAAAAAAAAAGAAAAAATCCTGAATAGGTGTCAGAATTCTTTTTGATTGAATGTAAACTTGAATTTCTACTATTTTAGGTTATCAGAAATACACACTTTGATGTGGTAAATATGTTGAACAAGTTACAGTGGTGGTTAAACAGTGAGTTTTACAATAAAGAAAGTATCTGTGTTCCCCAAATCTAGACATTTCAACAAGGAAGGAAGAGAGAAGAAAGTGAATTTTTATTTATATATTCACATTTTCTGTTAATAGGCAACTGAACAGATGTTCTCTACTATCTTGTTGGTCCCATACAGATATTTGCCTAATACAGGAAGCCCAGTGGGCATGGGCCCCATTCTCAAGGAGCCAAAGTGCTCATTGTAAAGACAAAACATGCTTGGCAGGTACAAACCTGTTTGTACAAATACCTATTTTTTAAGCTGCAATTTAAATTATAATATATATTTGAAGTAAAATAAGTGCAGTCGGATCATGTAATAAATGAGGGAAAAATGGAAAAAAAAAATAAATGTGTACATATATGGAAGGGTGCTGGGGTGGGCTGAGTTCAGAGGTGAAGCAAGCACTCTGTAGGAAGGCAGGCTTGAACCTGGTTTTAAGAGAGATGACGGACACTGGATGGGCAGGGGGTGTGGAAGGCATGGGTAAGTAAGTAAGCAAGCTTAATTTTCAAGATCAGACATAGGAAATATATAGTCATACAAATATAGAATATTCACTCCTGAAGTGAGCATATTTCTTTATTTTGATTTACATAAAATAGTACATAGCCCTTTGACTAATGAATGCAGAAGAACAAATTTAAGTCTAAAGCAAAGGCAGATTTATTCCAATTTCCTAGACTAAATGTGTAATATATGAAATAGATTATATGAGTGAAGAAGTTTATTTTTACAGGCATGACTATGAAGGGGTAGAGCCTGGGGGCTTTGAAGTGACAACTGGGTTTGCATTTCAGCTTTGCTGTTTTCTAGCAGTATGACCATGGGCAAATTGTTCCATGTCTCTCTGTGCTGTTTTCTTATTAGTTAAATACAAAGAATAATATAGCAACCATAGGGTTTGGAAGAAGATATGATTGAGAGATTCATTCATTCCACAGGTATGTTTTGGGCTCCTACTACATGTCAGGAAATGTTCTTTTTTTTTTTTTTTTTAAGATTTTATTTATTTATTTGAGAGGGAGAGAAAGAGAAAGCACAAAGGGAGAGGAAAGAGGGAGAAGCAGACTCTCCGCAGAGCAGGGAGCCCAATGTGGGACTCGATCCCAGGACACTGAGATCATGACCTGAGCCAAAGGCAGAAGCTTAACTGACTGAGCCACCCAGGGGCCTGTCAGGAAATGTTCTAGATGTCAGAGAGAAAGGAGGTAAGCCAGACAGACAGATCCTTGTCATAACAGTGTTTCCATTCCAATGGAATTAGCTGGTCAACAACTAAATGCATGAATAACATATCAGACAGAGATAAGGGCCCTACAGAAGATTAAATAGAGCCATATGATCGAGGTGAGGGGATAGCAGCTTGTAGGTTAGGGATGGTCTTTCTGGGACCTGAATGTTCTAGGGAAGCCAGCCATGAGAAAATGAAGAGGAGCAGCCCTGGCAGGGAGAACAGCTAGTGTGAAGGTCCTGGGGCAGGAATCAGCTTTATTGTGTTTGAGGGCAGAAATAAAGTCATTGCAGCTGGAGGATATTGGGCAAGGGGTAAAGGGGTAGCAGATGGAATCAGATCATATAGGGCTTTGACATCAAGGATAGGAAATGTGTTTTGTCTTTTAAGTGCAGGGAAAAGCCCCTGGAGAATTTTAATCTGGTGAATGACATGATTTCATAATGGATGTCAAGTGCTCACCACTGGTCCTGGTGCAGGATAACATTCAGTAGATGTTAACTGCTGTTAGCACTTCATTTAATCCTCACACCAGCCCAATGTGATGGTTACCATGAAAGGAAATCATTCCAAATCTGATCCGGGGCAGAGATTTGTGGGCTGATGTGATTTTTAGCCCCCTTGGGAAGGATCTAGCCTTCCTGATAAAGCGCTGGTGTTTTTTTTCTGATGGAGTTTAATGGGATTTAGAGTCCTTCTGGGAAGTTAGATTGACTCTATTCTGCTAACTCTTGTTCTTTAGGTGCACCCAATAACTTTTAACCAGATATTCAAAGGTGCAATGCTCTTTTAAGCCTGATGCTATCCTAATAATCTGTAAACCACACATTCATCTTTTAAACCTCCAGTCAAGTAGTGTTCGTTAAATCACGTTTGTTTTCCTCCCCAAAGAAAACCTTTGCACTAGTGTTCTTGAAGTCTTTTCCCTTGCCAACAACTTGAAATAAAATGTGGATAAATATTCACACTCAGTTTACCTGAAAAGCTGGTTTGAAGGTATCATCAATACCACCATTCTACAGATGAGGAAACTGAGGCTTACAAATGTCACGTGACTTGATCAATGCCACAGATCACCACCCAAAAGCCTGTGAAGGTAGGCACTCCACTGTACTTCCTCTCAGGAAGACCAAACTTAACCTAGTGTTCTAAGAAGCAACAAAGCGAATCTGAACCCAAGGGAAAGCATCATCCCTGGTTACCATACTCCTCTTTCTTTTCTTTCTTTCTTTCTTTCTTTCTTTCTTTCTTTCTTTCTTTCTTTCTTTCTTTCTTTCTTTCTTCTTTCTTTCTTTTCTCCTTTCTTCCTGATTTTATTTATTTTAGAGAGAGAGAGAGTGTCAGCATGAGCAGGGGGAGGGACAGAGGGAGAGGGAGAGAGAATCTCAAGCAGACTCCACACAGAGTGTGGAGCCCCATGTGGGGCTCAGTCTCATGACTCCAGGATCATGACCTGAGCCGAAACCAAGAGCTGGCTGCTCAACTGACTAAGCGACCCAGGTGCCCCTACCATACTCCTTTTTCTTTTATAGAAATCCCATTATTATCTGTTTAAGTTCATATTGATTTTCAAAGACTAATATGCTGTGATTCATTGTGACCTCCTCTCCTCCACCAAGAGAGAGTGCATATATATAGAATATTATATATATATATATGTAATTCATCTCCACTCTCACTCTGCTTTTTCATTTTTAAGAGTTCTAATTTGTTCCTTCATTAATTGAACCCAGTCTTGATTTGGATGGACCTTTTCTCCAGTTGGATTCATGAAACCTATTCTTTTGGTCTAGGATGTCACTCACTTGAATTTTCAGCCCACGGAACCCAGATCTTTCATTCATTAGCATTCTGCGTGCAATGCCAATCTCACAACCAGGTTGTGTGGTCTGCCAAAATGAAGTAAATTACGCCTTAGCCCTTGTGAGAAGAAACCTAAATGAGATCACCGAGGGATGCTAAAACACTCTGGGTTATTTTGGACCGGGATAGGGGAGGTCCCTACTTCTGACTACCCAGTATTATTTTCTTAGGCTGGAATCGATTCCATAGGTGTATTGGAGACAGTTCAAACAACAAGCTTATGTTAAATTTTCAGGAAATTTGTGAAGTAGTTGATGCTAACTTGGTAGCTTGAAATTGGCCACAGTGGGAATATTTATACCACAGAAATTGGAAAATGCCACAAATGAGGGTTTGCCCCTCCCCAACAGAGTCCGTTTTTATTTTTTATTTTTATTTATTTATTTATTTTTAAAAAGATTTTATTTATTTATTTGACAGAGAGAGACACAGCAAGAGAGGGAACACAAGCAGGGGGAGTGGGAGAGGGAGAAGCAGGCTTCCCGCGGAGCAGCGAGCCGGATGCGGGGCTTGATCCCAGGACCCTGGGATCATGACCTGGGCCAAAGGCAGACGCTTAACGCAGAGTCAGTTTTTAAATACTTACCAGCACATCACTCAAGTGCCCCTCAGGTTCACCCTTTTTTTCTGCCCAGTTACAGACCAAGGAGAAGATATAGAAAGACAGTGGGACAGTTGTTAGGATAGGTTTTTGGCTGGCATTAATTTTCCTGCCTGTATTTTTCTCCATCACATACTCTGCCAAGAGTTCTGTAGTCAAATGGACCCCACATTCCTGATAGCAAATGAGGGTCACTATCATCCCCCACCTCCCGTCCTGAGCCCAGGGTTGAATCCCAGCTCATCGCTACTTGCTCTGTGACTTGAGCTAGTCAATTATCCACATCTCTAGGCCTGTCTCCTCATCACTGTCATGAAGAGAATACCGCCAATTCCATGGTTTGTGTGTGAACGTTTGGGGTTGGTGGGGGGTGGGTCGTGAAGGGTGCCCATGAACGGCTTTGCTTAGAACTTGGTGCATAGTAAGCTTTCAGTAAATGATAGCTCTGATTGAAATTCTAAATGAAGCTCTAACTGAAATTCACTGTGTATTCACAGACACTCGGACAGTGCCCAGAGGCCCCGCATCTCTGGCGATGTCTGAGGCCCAGGAAGCAGCCTCTCTTCCATTATTTCTCCCACAAGGTGGCGGTCTCTGTCTGAGCTCCTTGGGGCTGGGAGCCCAAGTGCAGGTGGGATTCCCTGGGTTCCAAGTCACACCAGCCACGTACTTTCTCCCTCTCATGGAATGCCTGCCTCCAGTGATACCTCGAGTGCTCTGAGCTTGACATTTTCAGCTACAAAGAAGTGGGGAGAAAGAAGCCTTTCTCGAAATATGTTGATTTGGCCTGGATGGCTTTTCACTGATATGCAGGAGTATTCTGTGTGGGGCAGTGCAAAACCCTCCCTTTACTCACTGCAAGGGTGTTTTTCATAGGTAGGAAGCTAAAGTTTTGGAGGGTGTTTCTGTTCTCTTTTGTCATCTTGGTTCCTTTTTTCTCATTCTTCAGTCGTGAAAGCAACATGATAGAGTAAAATCAACGTGGGGTCCGCAATCACACAGACCTAGATGTGACATATTTTTCTGCTACTGACTGGCTGAATGACCTGGGGCTGCTCATTTGAATTTCTAGCCCCCAGCTTCCTAATCCATAAAATGGGGGCATCTCTCTCTCATCTACGCATCTATCTTGAGTTAGTCCTATACTTCACAACCTGGCCACACATTAGATTCACGTAGGGAGCTGTTCAAAAGTTATTGATGCCTTAGCTCCACTCCAAAAGACTGATTTCAGTTGGACTGGGTTTCAGCCCCAGCATCAGCTTGTCTTAGAAGCTCCCTGGGTAATTCTGTGAGCAGTGAGGGTTAAGAATTGCTGAGATCCTCTTATTAAGCGTCTCTAAGCCTCAGTTGGCCTCTATGCTCATAACCTGGAAGTCCCTGGACCTCAACAGCTCATATAAATACAACAGTCTCTTTGTGCCCTTTGCTAACAGTCACTTTGTGCCCCGCAATCCTCCACCTGCTCAGATTAGCAGGCAGTGCAGTCTCTTCCCTGCTCCACCCTTTGTCTTCAGGGGCCTTTCATGAGATGCCCAGAACTGCCACTGGGGCTCTGCTGGGGAGAAGAACAATAATGTGGGAAACAAAGAAGGAAAATTATTAAATGTCCTTACTACTTATAGCCTACTGACAAGTCCTTGAAACAGGCAGAGTGACCTTCCTCTAGGAACTCAGCTGCCTCGATGTTAATACTTTGCTAAAGGCAACAGGTAATCTTAGCCCAACCCCCGGGATCCTGTAAGTCTACTTTAACATATAAAAATTCCTTTGGAAACTTCCTTTATCTCTATCCCCCAAGGTACATGTTGGCAATCATCCCCAATGCATATGGCTCACTGATATACATATCTGAAGGGTCTCATGACTAGGGTTTTACTAGGCAGTAATAAATGACCTTTTCTCAACAATAGCTAGCCCCCTCAAGGTCCTAGAAACCTTGCTTCCAAAATTCCTTAGAGACTTAGGCTATCCCTAACCCCCTCCCAACTTGAAAGCATATAAAGGGCCACTCCTCATGACCCCAGTGTGGCTCTTTCTGCCCAAGAGTCCTGTCTACGTTCTTTAATAAAACCACCTTTTTGCACCAAAGACATCTCAAGAATTCTTTCTTGGCCGTTGGCTTTGAACCCTAACGTCTTTCCCTACATCAAACAATACCTGCCATCCTTGTCCCCACACTGAAGCTGGGCTGTCTCTATGGTCAGCAGAAATGGTCCCTCAGAACAGTGCATGATGGGGGTGCCTGGGTGGTTCAGTTGGTTAAGCAACTGCCTTTGGCTCAGGTCATGATCCTGGGGTCCTGGGATCAAGCCCCCCATCAGGCTCCCTGCTCCTCAGGGAGCCTGCTTCTCCCTCTCCCTCTGACTGCTGCTCCCCCTACTTGTGCTCTCTCTGTCAAATAAATAAATAAAATCTTAAAAAAAAAAAAAAGAACAGTGCATGATAGTCCTTCTCTTGGTTTACCTTTGGCTAGGGATACCCCACTCTGATTGGCTTGGGTTGCCAGGCCCATGGCCCATCAGATGTCAGCTTTTCCACTTCACCCCAGAGCACCCATATTTCCTAGGTCACGGCCCAGTACCCAGAGAGCAGTGTCATGAGTTACAGCATCATCCACTCATGGCTCAGAACCAGCATTCTGCTCCAACAAACTATGCTTGGGGTGCTCAATCCATACTCTTCCCTCTTCATGAATTTCCTCTTGGAGACCCTTCTTTTTCTTCCCATTATCTGGCCTCATGTGGGTCCCCCCTTGTCCACCAGATGTGTTCTAATACATGTAATTAGTAGATAAACACCAAACCCTCTTCTTCCAGAAGGCTTCTTCGCCCATTGTGTAGATTCATACAGATTTAAAAATGTAAAAAAATAAATTAATTAACAAAAAATTTAAAGAAATGTATGAGAGAGGATCCATTATCACTACTTATCAGTCTCTCTCTTCTAAACACAATCTTTCCCCAAGCACCCTCTCCACTAAAACAACCCCTTTCCCAAAATCAGTGGGTAGGAATGAACTTACTTTGCATATGTGTAACCCAGAGGGATTACCGAAATGGTTATTTCCAAGACAAAGGACAACTTGCCCCAAAAGTAAGTTCAAGGTTTTAGCATGAGAAACCACACAAAACACTCCAGATGGTAGTTTCCTTAGTTTCAACCAATTTTAGGATTCAGTCTCTTCTGGGCAACCTGGTCCACATAAATGGGGTTGATATGAATGGCAACCTTGCAGGGCGGTTGAGAATAATAAATGAGATGTGGAATGAGCAACTTGCAATGTCTTATTATTATGTCTGTTACTAATTAGTTATGCTAATCAGCATCTAATCAGAGTTGCCCCTTTGGACAGCGAGTACCCCATGACCGAGTCATATTCCCTCCTCTTACAGCCCCCCCATGCAGTCGTCAGTGTGGTGGTCCTGACCCCCGACCAATACAAGCCCATGGTCACAGGTTCTCACAGGATCACCAGTGAGAGAAGTCACATTAGCTAGAGCGATGGGGCTCTTCACTGAAAGGCAGGCTATGGGCCCTGTGTTATTTGCTCTCTCTCCCTCTTGCTCTGGAAAACGACTGCTTATATTGAGCTAAAATCTGGTGGACAGAAAAAGATGGTTCAGGTTTCGTCATTTATGATCCCACCTCCAGCCTTCAGAAGAGGAAGACTCCGACGCCAGCAGGGTAGGCGGCCTGCCTGTGTTGCCTGGAGCAGCATGATGGGTGGGGAGATTGTAGAGGTTGGCGTGCTCTCCATGCGAAAAGATACTGGATGCCCTGAGAGAGAAAGATCCCAAGGAAGGGATGCCAAGCGGCATGGCCGGAGAGAGATGGGGTCAGAAGAAACGGGGAGGAGTTGAGGAAAGAGACAGAGATGTGGAAGCTGTCTCAAATTATTCTTCAGTGCTTCTGGAGTAGGATTTGGGTTTGTTGGTGGGTGTGTTTCTAGATGCTTCCACCAGCTGAAATGTCTGTCAGGGGGCCCAAATGGTCTGGGTTGTGCCTATTCCCCTGAAGCTCTCATGCATCAGTTGTACATTCTCAGTGCACAGAGCTTTCAGAACAGTAACACCCTGGCCATGGTTGTCCAAACCCCACCGTGCTGGCTTCCTTCCTGGCCCAGATTGCCTCTTCTCTCACTTCAAAGGTTGTTCCAGACCAGAAGGTGTGGAGGGAGCCAGAGGAGGAGGGAGACCACGGGCCATCTCCTTGGCCCAGGGGGAAAGCTTTAGCAGGGCACAGGGTAATACAGAGATCTCCAGATGTATGTCAGAGGCCTCGGGCTCAAGATATTTCCTGCCTTCAAGGTTCATCCATATTATCACAATTGGCAGGATTTTGTTCTTTTTCGTGACTGAATAATATTCCATTGTATATACATACCACATTGGCTTTATCCATTTGGCCATCAGTGGACACTTGGGTTATTTCCATGTCTTGGCTCTTATAAATAATGATGCAATGAAAATGAGGGTGCAAATATTTTGTTGAAATAGTGGTTTTGATTCCTTTGAATAAATGCTCAGATGTGGAATTGCTGGATAATATTATGGTTCTATATTTAATTTTTTTTGTTTCTTTTTTATTGAAGTATAATTAACATACGATGTTATATTAGTTTCATTTGTACAATATAATGATTCAACAATTCAATACATTACTCAGTGCTTATCACGATAAAAGTGTACTCTTACTATTCTTAATTTTTTGAGGAACCTTCATACTTTTTCCAGAGTGGGTGCACCAATTTACATTCCCACCAACAGTGCATCAGGGTTTCCTTTTCTCCACATCCTCACCAACACTTGTTGTTTCTGGTGTTTTTGATTTAGTCATTCTGACAGGTGTGAGGTGATACCTCATTGTGGTTTTGGATGAATATTTTTAACTTTCATAGTTACCATATTTATTTTAATATCTGTAAGGAAAAATACAACTAGCACATCAAGTGTATAATTTCACTGATCTATTGCCTAGGATGAGGGTCAATACAGTCAAGTAAGTGGACTTACTTAAAGGAAGAGAATAAGGAAGTGATAGTCCAGATGGTATAGGAATATGGCAGTCATGATTGGCATTTGGGGAAATGGGCAAAATGGCATCTTCAGGTCCTCCTGGCTCTAACATTCTGGCATTCTCACCCCTCCCTGTCTTTTCTCCTGTTTTCTCTGCCTCCTCAGAAGAGAGGGCATTACAACGTTATATTTCCAGATTCAAAATAGCACAGGGTCTGTGCCCACTGGGTCTTCTCAGTCTTCCCCAGCAAAGAGCTCTGTTTTGTCAGGGGCCAGCTCTGTTTTCCCACCTCTGGTCTCTGATGAGGTACATGAAATGGCAGGAAAGCAGACCAAACTGAAAGCAAGAAAAATAGGCAGGGCTTTGCAGAGAGTGTGTAGCTGGACTTCAGTTGGGATTAGCCAAGGGGCTCTCCGCTCCATTAGCAGAATACCTAATGTGCTCATGTTTGAAAAAGCAAATCTGCAGAATTAGCAGCCAATAAATTGTTACTGTTGCAGACTGTTGATTCTGTGTTCCTCCTTTGTAACCATCAGGGCTCACTTATTTTTATTTACTTCTTGGCATGAAATCATTTCCTATGTTTTCTTTTTAACTCACTCCTAATGGCATCATGCTTGTCTGTTTTCCTTGTCCTGGATTCTGAATGATTCTTCCATAATTATCTTTTGTCTAATGTTAGACATGCATTGGTTTTCCATAGTTGATGAAGCGTGGCATGCCATGGTGGACAGACCTCGGGTGTTGGGACAGACAGACCTGGATCTGAATCTGCCTTAGCCACCTGTGATCTGTGGATTGGTGCTCCTGACTTCAATAAGCCTGGGCATCATTTTCTTTGACTACTCAACAAGAATTACGCTTCTCTCACAAGATTTTTGTGAAGATTTAAGAGGTACCCTATATGTATATATAACCCTGGCCTGAGTCTGTTGAACTTTAGACGCTAAATAAATATCAGTTCTTTTATCATTTTTCACAAGCTCGACAAGTCTTTGAACCAGACGCTACAGACAAGGCCAAGATGAATATGACCTGGGTCAGGATGGTACATAGGTTTTATTTCATGTGCCAGCCCTCATGGAAGGTGCAGCTTCAGGGAGAACCTTGTGGAGATGGATGTTAGTGGTCAGCAGGGAAGAGGAGCGTCACTGATTAACCATATCCTCCGGCGCAGGAAGGGACAGTGGGGGACGCGCCCATCCCACGTTCACCATCATGGACACAAACCCTGCTTTGGGGAAGTCAAAGCTAAGGGAGTGTGAAATTCCTGGAGAAAGAATGAAGAGCTATCAAGCACAATAGCTGTTAAGTGTTAGGTGCTTTTACACGTGTTACGTCTAGAATCCTCTCTGCAAACTGAAGATGATTGAGTTATTATCCTCATTCTATAAATGAGGAGATCTCTGCTCAGACAGGCTAAGTAGATTTCTCAAGTTCTCACAAGGTAGGAAGTGGTGGAAATGAGACTTGAACCCAGAACTCTTATTCCAGAGG
Organism: Mirounga leonina; assembly: GCF_011800145.1. NCBI lineage: Eukaryota > Metazoa > Chordata > Mammalia > Carnivora > Phocidae > Mirounga > Mirounga leonina. The sequence goes on along the minus strand of NW_023270323.1, from coordinate 71,752,440 downwards.
CCTTTTATTTGCAGTTACTAACTTGTTAAACTGGGGTGTTCAAATAGAGTCCATTAAAAAAAACTGAGGTAAAATTAAGAAATTTAACATTTGTCAAAGTGCACTAATTTTGTGTTCAGTTTGTGAACTTTTTAAATACACCAGGGTAATTTAAATACACCTGTATAACCATCAGTCAGATTAAGATACAGAACTTTCTCACCTTTCTAGAAGGTTCCCTTGTGTGCTTTCTCAGTCAATAACCTCTTCACCCAGAGATAACCACTATTCTGATACTTATCCTATATGATTAATTTTTACTGTTCTTTAACTTCACAAAAATGGCATTTTATAGTAATTTTGCTTTTGTGTCTTGCTTTTCGTTCAACATAATGTCTGTGAGATTTATCATGTCATATTAGTACTTTTTTTTTTTAACCATTGTTACAAATACATCACAATTTATTTATCTAATCTCCTCTTGGGGGACATTTGGATTATTTGCAGTTTTTGCTTATTATGAATAAAGCTGCTATCAACATTCTTGTAATGTCTTTGGGTGAATATATACCCTTATCCTCTTCAGTCTGTACTTACTACTATACCGAACCACAGGTTCGGTGACTATTTAACTTTACTAGACATGAGGCTTTGCCTTTTCCAGTGGAAGCTCCACAAAGTCAGGGGCTTAGGTCTCCATCTATGCTACATCCCCAGGACCCACAGCAGCTCCTGGCCCAGAGTCAGTGCTAATGAGCTCTTTGTGAGCTCATGAAAATATTTGCATATTGTGCGTTTTGGTTTTCAGCTTTGTATTGGGGCTGTCATGTTTCAGTGAATGGAGATCAGAATCTCTCTCCCTGTGCCCAGAACACCCATCTTAAAACAAATGGTTTAAGATTTGTTTATTTTATTTTACAGAGAGAGAAAGAGAGTGTGCACGTGCAAAGTGGGGGAGGGGAAGAGAGAGAGAGAATCTCAAGCAGACTCCCCGCTAAGCACAGAGCCCGAGGTAGGGCTCGATCTCATGACCTGGAGATCATGACCTGAGCCCAAACCAAGAGTCGGATGCTCCACTAACGGAGCCACCCAGGCGCCCCCCACCTTTAAAAAGATTTCTTTATTTTAAAAACAAATATTTTATAAAGCCTCCTTAAATATCCGGAAACAAAGGTCATTTGTAACATTTGAATGTTACAACCTGTCTACACAGGTATTTTCTTTTTAATCAATATGGCGTTCTAACTATTCTACAAAGGAAAAATTAAAGAAAGTAATTTATAGTAAGGTAATGAGGATTTCAATATACAAATGCCTGGGGATGACTGCATCAGAAGACACAATGAGATACACAGATACTTGCAACTCTATCTGTGATCCATACAAATGCAGAGTGAGGTGAGAGAGGTCTCATGATCTTGTCACTCCTGTCTTGAATTGCACTGTTGTTGGTAATGTAATTTTCCAAGTGGTGACAAACTCTTGGTAATATTTCTAATAAAAGAAAGTACAATCTTCCCTCAATTGGTTCTGGAAAATTAATTGTCTGTTAAAACTGTGTAAGGATGCTTTCTTTCTTTACGTAAAATAGAGTTGGGGTCTAGATTCACAAAACTTCTTCAACTACTGGAACATTCTGTGGGATATATGTGGCATGACACATATTCTTCATTGAACAGAATTATCTTCGTGGTCCTCAACCATGAAATGCCTGTGAGTACCCTCTTATCACAGTGCCAACTATCCCCCCAAATTTCCAAAATATCCTTGGTACCACCCCCATGAGGACCACGGTTCTAATTCAATACCTTCATTCTATGGATGGGGAAATCTTGGGAAAGGGAGAACTGCCCCCTGGATCGTTCAGGGACTTGGAGGTTATGCATGGACCACAGTCTCCTGACTTCTTGATCTAAATGAAGATTCTATCCACAATTGCAGTTGGAGCTGGGTCACTGAATCAAGTAGATTTGGGTTCAAATCCTAGCTCTGATCTTAGGCAAACTGATTAATCTTTCTGAGCTTTTGTTTCATCATTTGTGAAGTTGAGATGGAAAATAACATTTACCTTAAAGACTTGCTGGGAGGATTAAACAAGATTATGAATACAAATCCTTGGCACATGTAGCTATTATTATACCCCTTTAAGGCTCATTTATTTAAGTACCAACAGAAATTGGTGCATCACATTGCTGTAGAAATTCTTCCTTTGAACTTTTCTCTGCAGAGAAGCACTAGTTTAGCTTTATCTTTTGTTTCCAATGCTTCAGACAATCCTTTTCCAGGGCCAAGTGTCCTTCTAAACCCTTCCCCACCAAAGCTGTCCTGAGTCAGAGTCAAGACAAAATGTCTTATGCTGAGTAGCTCAGAGCATCCTGATACTAAGAAGAACTTTGGGGCTATAATTTGGGTTGAAAAGGGGGAAGACAGAAGATGACATTTAAAAAATGTTTTTAATTTAAATTCAATTTAATTAACGTATAGTGTGTCATTAGTAACGTGGCCCTTTTGCAACTTTGCAGCCTCCACAAAGGTGGTCATAACTTTCGTGCATCCCCTTCAACATGGAAACCAGAGCCTGCAGGACAGACACAGTCTCTGAAGGACTCCTGGCTCTGTTGACTCCCTGACTCCACACCCTAAGATCAGTTTCTGGTTGTCTGCTTTCTCGCATGCTCTCTGGAGGATGGCCTCTTGTACTCACAAGCACCTCTGGACCAGCCCCCAGCCTGGCCAAAGCAGCAGACTTCTCTGCTCCCTGGTGGGCAGAGCCACACCTTCTCCAAAGATGTCTGGACCCCTCCCAAGTCTGATTCTTCCATGGGTGTTCATCTGAAGCCATAGGGTGCCTTATGAAGTCTCCTTGTATCTTACGGTTACTCTAGCATAATGGTTCTTTGTACTCAACTTGCTCTGCGTGAGTTACTATGTGTTTCTGTCTCCTAATTGGACCTAGATTGTCTTAGGAGGTGATCCCAGGAAGAAAGCAAGAGAGTGGAGAAGGAGAAAAAGCCAATAAAGAATGTGTTAATGAGTGGCTCACTATTGTGAGCACTTGGGGCTCATTTGCGCTTGTGTCCCCCTGAAGGCCTGGATGCCACACACTTCAGCATCATTCCAGCAAGAGGCAAGGGGGCTGAATAGTATATGGTATGTATCTACCTATTTTCATCCCTCACTGCTTGAGCGTTGCTCTGTGGGGACCTTCATGTCCTGGCACTTCTGTTCTGCCTTGCATACTTCTGTAGCCAGGGAAAGCCCTTGGGTAGAGAGAAGCAATTCCTTGATGGTAAGATGTCTGTGTACTAGCACTGAAGATGTGGGTCCTCTAGGGTGGACCGTGGAAATGTGCGTGGGCACTCACGTATTTACTAGTGACATGTTGCAGGATGCTGGCTGACAAAAGGAAATTGATCAGCTGGATGCTGAGCAATGGCACAGACTGATTTGAGGGTGAATTTTCTGGAAAAGCCAGTTGCAGAGAATCAAACTTTTTTCTGACTGGTATAATTTAATTGTACAGTCAGTGTTTATTATAGATAATTTTTTTTTTTTTGATCTTGACAATCTCACTGGCTTGCTGTCTGCATTGGAAGCACCATTTTCTGTTTCAAATATAATAAGCCAAACCTGGCTCCCACTGCCACGTTCGGGAGGTGCTGATGGCTATCCAACCAGCAAAAAGGCAGCGGTGTTTGTATTTTCCATTTTGCCCTTTACGAGAGCATTTCAGCTGAAGCGAAAGGCTTTTTTCTTCACCCTGGGTTTTTAATAGAAATCTTGGTGGCATGAAGCCTTTTTAGTTCTGAGCGCCAGCTTGTAAAGTTCAGTGGTGACAAAGCTCTGTTCTGGCACGGAACGCAGTGGGTACCAAGGCGAGAGATGCTAATCCGCAGGAGCACCAGCTTAAAAATCTAAGCAGGAGACAAGTATATTACAAAGGGTCATGGACAGTGTTTGTCTGTGGGTGATGTGGGCCGAAGGTCATTTCCATACTAAAAATTTTAAATCACTCACATTTTGCAATTAAGTCAACCAATGTATATGGTTTCCCAACTGGCAATGTATTTTTTTCTGTATTTAAATGCTCGATGAAGAAAGAATAAGGAAGCTTAAATGAAACTTCTCTGAGATAGGGTGGTCAGTGACAAAAGCAATATGCAGAACAGTGTTGTACAGCTACCCATTGTTTGAGAAAGAAGGAAAAAAAATATTATAGAGCCGCATTTGCTGATATTTACATAAAAAAATCTAATAAAAGCATCAGAGTGTGGGTAAGGAAGACAGAAACAAGGGTGACATTTTTCAGTTTATAACTTTTATATGGTTTTGATTTTAAGATCATGTCAATGTATTTCCTGTTCAAGAAAAGAAGTAACAAAATGTCTAGTGAAGAACATAGTCATTGGAAAGCAGACCTCTGTTCTTTGATCACTTTTACAACCTTTGAAGGTAGCTTCAGATGGGAAAAATGCATTCCATAAAATTCAAATTCAAATGCACGTAGTGAATCCTTTGCAAACATTTAGGGCATGAGTGGAAATTTTTTACATCCACGCTCATGGAAATTTTTTTACATCTATGCTGCTATTTACCATCTTGCCAGCAGGGGGAAGTGTTTCTCTGTTTTTCTTTGTGCCTTCTTCCAGGTCCCCAGCTTCAGATGCAAAACCAACCAAGAATTCTCCAATTCAAATCTATGCACAAAATGCACCACATTTTCTAGATTCATGGTGTTACTCTCTCATCCCGAAAACCTTTTGGGGACTTGGAGCTTCCAGCAGGCTGCTAATGATTATTCAAAAGGGCTGATTATTGGGCTTGCTGGTGTAAAGTCTTTTTTCCCCCCTTTTCTTCTCCCTTGTCATTCCACTGGGCCTCCATACATCACTTTCCATAATCAGGTATTAGGAGAAAAGCCTTAAATTATGAAAATTCACAGCGCGTGCTCTCTGTCTCTCTCTCTCTTTGTTTTACTTTGCAGAAGAGACCCAGGATTTGGAAGGCAGAACAAACAAACAAATATGAAGAGGGCAGATTTTGGACCTTCATGGATGGTGCTAAAGTTAAGAAAAGCTAAAAGAGGAAGAGAATGAGTCTTGGGGTAGTGTTCATCTCTGTGCCTGACTGGCCCTGTACCTGCTGGGACTCCGGACATCCTCACAACAGGAACCATTTTGCAAAGGATGAGATGATAGCTCTGGGAGGATGAGCATCTCATCCCAAGTTTATGTTGCTGCAAAATGATGGAATTGGAAGTAGGTGCCAGACTGCGTCCAAGGAGGAGACACTGAAGTGTTTTTTCCCTACACCATGCTAAATAAACTGCGGCAGTGCCTCCCCTGTGCGCTCTTTCCTGACTCTACCCGCGCCCCCCCACCCCCCAAGTCTCTGTCCTGCTCTCTCGCCTTTCTTAGTGTCTCTGAAGAGAGGAAAGGGAGAAGGAGAAGCCGCCCCAGAGCTCCTCAGAGGTTCAGGGGAAGCTGTTCTTGGTTGTACACTGGGAGTGATTCCTTTCAAAAAGGCAGCAACATTGAACTGCCCAAGGTCAGAGAGTCCCAGAGCTGTGGACTTGGGGAAGAGCCAGGGAAGCATGACTGTAGCCACCGTTCAACACTAGGAGGTGCCATTTCAACAAGGAGGTGCAAGCAGCAGCCGGGCATCTTTGGGTGGGTAGTAGAACCCAGCTAGAATTTTCTTTGGTTGCTTTATTTTCCTTTAGTTATGATTCATTTACTACGAAAGATTATGATTTTCTGTTGATGGTGGTGATAAGTTGTTCCTTTTAAATACAGGCCTTTAAGCAAAAAAGTCAACTTAAAGGAAAATAGTTGAGTAAATAATAGGATAGGTGGTATGTAGATGTGGCAAAATGATGAAGTGGCTCTAAACGGTTGGAATATGGAGGATGCCATCTTGGATTATTTCGACATGGGTCTTCCATCTCAGATAATTTAGGACTCTAACAGCATCATTTAAGAGTCACGGGAAAACTGGAATTGTGTCATTTCAGAACAGAAAAGGATGATCTAGTCCAATCTCCCCAGTTTAGAGTTGATGAAATGCAGGCTGAGAGGGAGGTGATTGGCAGAAGGTCACAGAGTTCTGTTGGCTAATAACGTGTGTGCGAGTGTGCACGTGCGTGTGTGTGGCATTGCAGGGTGGAGGCTGGAGGGGGCTGGAGCCAGGAGAGAAGGTCGAGATAGTAGCCAAATATAGCTCTGCTTTAAGTAATTCGAGTTGTCTGGGCACCATGGAGGGAAAGAGGGAAGAGGAGGGGGACACAGTCTTTGAACAAAGTGATAAACCCCTAGATAACAAGAGGGAAAATATCCTGAAAATCCAAGTTTCTTTTGCTTGCTGCAGCTGCAGGCCAAGAGCTGGTGGGTTTCCCTCAGTAATCTCAGC
>NW_023270323.1:71674706-71745953 GCF_011800145.1 Mirounga leonina | reverse complement strand
CCCCCCCCCCCCGCCCCCACCGGAACAAACAAAGCTCCACTTGCAGGGTCACGAAACTGAACCCAGATGGCCTTGTCCTTGGGACAACATAGCTCTGACTGTGACCATCATCTGTGAGGAAATAGGTGTCACAGGGAGAAAAGACTCAACTCGGCCTCAGACGCTTAAGGAGGGGTGCTGTGGGGGGCTCTGCCCCCTGGCGCCCCCTTCACTGTGAGGTCTGCTCTGAGTCTTGCTTTCCTATGTGTACAACTGAGATTACAGCAGTGTGGAGCAGCCCAGGATTAAAGACAGCCTCCCTTGGGATGGGGCTGGGGAGCCCAGTGCATTGTCCAGGATAGGAACTTAACATATATTTGTGGAACAGATGACCACAAGGCTGGATAAACCAATCAATGATCAATCCGTGGGGCTTTGCATGGTGCCTGGCATAGAGCCAGCCTACTGTTCACCCACATTCTTATGTGGACAAGTCGATTTTTCAGTGTCCCTATTTTTTCATGTCTAAACTTCACGTAAGAAACTGTGTTCCAGGGGCGCCTGGGTGGCTCAGTCTGTTGGGCATCTCCCTTCAGCTCAAGTCATGATCCTGGAATCCTGGGATCGGCCCTGCCCCGGGCTCCTTGACCAGCGGGGAGCCTGCTTCTCCCTCTGCCCTGCCCCTGCTTGTGCTCTCTCTCTCTTCTTTCTGTCTCAAATAAATAAAATATATATATTTTAAAGATTTTATTTATTCATTTGAGACACACAGATACAGAGGGAGAGAGAGCATGAGCGGGGGGGAGACAGACGGAGAGGGAGAAGCAGGCTCCCTGCTGAGCCAGGAGCCCGACGTGGGGCTCGATCCCAGGACCCTGGGATCATGACCTGAGCCGAAGGCAGACGCTTAACCATCTGAGCCACCCAGGTCCCCCTCAAATAAATAAAATCTTAAAAAACAAAACAAAACAAAACTGTGCTCTACAGATATGTTGTTGGTGTTTGAGAGATGAGTCTAGTGAGTGTGGGGGGTTGCCTTTTCATTCATTCACTCATTAAATCATTTATTTATCCAACCCACGGATATTTATTAAGCATTTAGTGCAGAAATAGTCTAGGCTTCTTCTTATAAGGGTTGAGACCTAGTTGGGAAGTCAGGTAACAACTACATAAAAGAAGTCGAAAGTCGGGGCGCCTGGGTGGCTCAGATGATTAAGCGTCTGCCTTCGGCTCAGGTCATGATCCCAGGGTCCTGGGATCAAGCCCTGCATCGGGCTCCTGGCTCAGCGGGGAGCCTGCTTCTCCCTCTCCCTCTGCCTCTCTCCCTGCTCATGCTCTCTTTCTCTGTGTATCTCTATGTCCCAAATGAATAAATAAAATCTTAAAAAAAAAAAAAAAAAAAGGAAGTCGAAAGCCAAGATAATGCTTTCAGAATATCATAACTGCTAGAACAAAATAACAATTAGATGGAAATAGTAATGCTAAGACTATTGATGAAAGCTAACATTTATGAAACACCACGTGCCATACCTGTTGTGAACATTTACCTGTATGATGCATTTAATCCATATCATCATCCTAAAAGAGGTATAATTATTGTCTTCATTTTATAAAGGGAAACTGAGGCACAGAGTTAAGAAGTCATGAGGAAAGGTGGGATATTTCAGACAGCGTGGTCAGGAAAAACTTCAGGGGCGGCACACTTAAGCGGGGGCTAGAAGTAAACATTTCTTGTGTATCTCCAAAATCCATCATTCCCTTTCTAATCCCCCCGCTTCCACCCCACCATTGTTTGGTGAGGCTATCATGCAATTCACTGTCGTGACAACTACCTTCTAGGAAAACTGGCCCTCCTTGCAGCCAGAGTGGTGTGACAGGTGTGGGGAAGACAGAGGGATTGGTCAAATGCACTCATTGCTCTCTTGACCTTACCAGGGTGTGGCTTATTAGTGGCCTCTAAATCTGAAGGGTACAAGGCTTAGACCTCTGGGATGACATAGCATGGATTCATAGCTTGCCACTCTGCACTTGCCCATGGGGAGGCCTGGTATGCATCTTCTCTTCCTTAGGCATTAAGTCATGGCTTTTACTGTGGGCGTGGGGCAGAAAATAACCCAGTGGTGGCGGCAGTAATCAGAATAATCTCATCCGTGCACACAAGACATTAAGTTTCAAGGTTTTTCGCCTCCGCATCCCACCTGGGTATCCCAACGACCTCGTGAAGGTAAGACTGTTACTCATATTTGGAAGATCAGAGACAAGGAGGCTGAGAAATTTCAGCAGCGCTGCCAAGCCCATACAGCTGGTGGGGGGACAAAGCCAGTGCTTGAGCTTTGAGAAACGAAAAATCTGTCAATTCATCTGACCATAGGCTATAGGGATAACATCTTTCTTCACAGCAACAAGAACTACCATTTATTGTTTTCAGTGTTTATCCTGTGTTGGATTCTGGACAGGGAGCTTTAAACATGTGAACCCATTCAGTCCTGTTACATACTGCATGAAGAGCAGTTGGCAAAGTGTCTAGGGTGTGGTAAGAACTCAGCGTTAACTTATATGGCTCTATTTTTGGATAAGTGGAAACGGGCCCAGAAAGGTTAAGTAACTTGTCCAAACTTACCCTGTTGGTAAACATGGGGCCATGTGGTTATGAGGTCCAGCTCTTGCCTCTGATGCCCATTGCTGGCCCGCCAGCCTCAGTGTGTGTTGTGGGCAATGCACAATGAAGTTTTACCTTTTGCAACTTGTCTCTGGCAACACTTAGACGTTCTTCAGTTTCATTTAAATTACCCTTCAGAGCCACTAAAGCCTTGGGTCTTCAGCCTTGTGAAGACTATTGAGACTGTAGCCACCTCTGTGGTTCCCTCGAGAAGCCATTCATTTTCTCTTCACTCAGGAGACACTGAGAATCTGGGGTGCTGGACAAGAAGGCTTGTCCCTCATTGTGTCTGGGGGATTCATGTTTCTTGGAAGGGATGGTAGAATTCCTCCCCTATGAATGCCATTGGATTTGGGATTCAAGTTGGGAGGGTTTCCTGTTTTGAATTTTACCAAAGTTGCAAACATAAAGCTGTTTCCTAAGTAGACAATGTCCTGGCACTCCTCATCTCTACTCCAGGCTGCAGCTTTATGTTTACTTTCCCTCATTTCAAACAGAATTTATCTGTGGGGCCTTGTGCTCAGCAACACAGAGAAGCCAAATGGAGGTGGATCTTGACTCTTGTTTCCTGGCCTCTGGGATGTGGCAGAGAAAGGGCAGGTAATTCTCAGTGGAAGCTTTTTTCAAGGAGGCAGCACTTTAGCCAAGGTTTGGAAGACATTTGGATTTTGATCGAAGGAGGAGGATGGCCAGCACAAGAAGCCATGTATCTGACAAGGGGTTAATATCCAAAATATATAAGAAACTCAAACAACCTAACAGTTAAAGAAAAACAATACATCTGATTTAAAAAATGGACAAAGGATCTGAATAGACATTTTCCCAGACAAGACTTACAAATGGCCAGCATGTGTATGGAAAGGTGAGCAACATCACTAGTCACCAGGGAAGTGCAAGTCAAAACTACAATGACATATCGCCTTACCTGTTACAATGGTCATTACCAAAAAGACAAAAGATAATAGATGCTGGCGAGCATGTGGAGAAATTAGAACCCATGTACTCTGTTGGTGGAAGTGCAAATTAGTAGAACTGCCATGGAAAACAGTAGGGAGGTTCCTCAAAAAATTAAGAAGCAGTCTAAATTCCAGGTGTATCTATATAAAGGAAATGAAATCAGCATCTCAATATCTGCACCCCCATATTCATTGCAGTATTGTTTGCAATAACCAAGATATGAAAACAACCTAAGTGTTTGTTGATGGATGAATGGATAAGGAAAAGGTGGTGTATAACTACAATGGAATATTATTCACTGAAAAACAGAAGGAAATCTTGTCATTCGTGTCCATGTGGATGAGCCTGGAGGAGTTATGCTAAGTGAAATAAGCCAGACACAGAAAGACAAATACTACATGACCTCACTGATACATGGAATTAAAAAATGTAGGACTCATAACAGCAGAGAGTAGAATGGGAGTTTCCAGGGGTTGGGGGGAAGGGGAAATGGGGAGACGTTGGTCGAAGGGTATAAAGTTTCAGTTATGCAAGATGCGTAAGTCCTGGAGATCTACGGTGCAGTATGGTGACTGTGTTGATAATACTGTCTTGTACACATGAAATTTGCTGAGAGTAGATCTTAAGTGTTCCCACCACACAAGAAACATCTTAACTGTGTAGGTGATGGCTATGTTAATTAGCTCGATTGTGCTAACTGTTTCACAATGCATAATACATCAAAACATCACAGTGCACACTTGAAATACATTTAATTTTTTTAAAAAGGTTTTTATTTATTTATTTGACAGGGAGTGAAAGCACAAGCAGGGGGAGAATCACACAGAGGGGGAGGGAAAAGCAGGCTCCCTACTGAGCGGAGAGCCAGATGCTGGACTCAATCCCAGGACCCCAAAATCATGACCTGAGCTGAAGGCTGATACTTAACCGACTGAGCCACCAGGCGCCCTGAAATATATTCTATTTTTATTTGTCAAGTTTACCTCAAGAAAGCTGGAAGAAAAACCCCCCAAATACCACAAACTGGGTGGCTTGAACAACAGAAATGTATTTTCTCAGCGTTCTGAAGGCTGGAGTTCCAAGATCAAGGTGTGGGCAGGCTTGGTCCTGGTTTACAGATGCCCATCTTGCGCTGTGTCCTCACAGGGCTTTTCTCTGTGTGCATGCATCTTTGGTGTCTCTCCGTGGTTCTGAATTCCTTTTTATAACAGCACCAGTCAGTTTGGGTCAGGGACCACCCTACACATTTTTACTTAATCACCTCTTTAAAGGCCCCACTTCCAAATACAGTCACATTCAGAGGTACTGGGGCTTAGGACTTCAATATATGAATTTCGGAGAGATGCAATTCAGCCCATCACAGACATCAAGCCAAACTTTTTTAAAAAAGATTTTATTTATTTGACAGAGAGAGAGAGAGAGCGCTAGCACACGTAAGCAAGGGGATCAGCAGAGGGAGAGAGAGAAGAAGGCTCCCCACTGAGCAGGGAGCCCGATAGGGGGCTCGATCCCAGGACTCTGGGATCATGACCTGAGCAGAAGGCAAGATGCTTAACCAACTGAGCCACCCAGGAGCCCCAAGCCAAATATTTTACATAATCATTTTTAATGCTTTTAATAATCCCATGACTAGTATTATTAGTAACTTCATTTTTCAGATATAAAATCTGAGGCAAAAAGAGGTGAGGTATCTTGTTTCTGGTCACATAGGTGGTAAGTGACAAAGTCAGGATTTATCTACATCCAGGTCTGTCTGATAAGAGTCTTCACTCTTTACCACCCAATCTGCCCAAAATGGAACCCAGCTGTCTTCATGATGGGTATGTTTGGGTTGTGGCCAAGGGCCTGCTGAACCTTATTATCAGCTCCTCCTAAGTAGGTGTGGAAAAACAGAACTAGCAGTGAAAACACAGGCAAGGTTTCATTATTTTTTGTGATAGATATTTCCATCTTGGAAGGGAGTGGTAGTTTTGGGAGGGGCATGGCTGGCATTGTCCATGGGGTTGCATCATGGGATTGGCATTCTGAGCTCAGCTCCTTGAGCCGGCTCCATCCCTGGGGATAAAGAACAAGTTATTTGTCCTGAAGTCCAGCTGACTGAAGCACAAGAATCTAAAGTGAATAGGAATGGTGTTCTCAGTCGAATTGTGTCTCCTCAAAAAGGTATGTTGAAGTCTTAGCCCCAGTACCTGCGAATGTGAGTTTATTTGGCAATAAGATCTTTGCAGATGTAATTAGTCAGGATGAGACCATACTGAGTTAGGGTATCCCTAATTCCAATGATTGGTGTCTTTGGAAGAAGGTCATGTGAAGACAGAGGTTGGGGTGATGCCTTTATAAGCCAAGGAACACCAGGGTTTGTTGGCAACTACCAGAAGCTAGGAGAGAGGAAAGGGATGGATTGTCCTTCACAGGCTGTAGAAAGAACCAACCTTACAAGACTTCTACCCTCCAGAATTGTAAGAATACATTTCAAGGCAGCCCTAGGAAATGAATATAGATGGGACGGCAGAAACAGTCATGGAAATAATTGCTCTGGGTGATAATAAGTATGACTCTGAGAGAAGAATGGAGATGCAGGCTGTGTCTGGGGACTTAGAGGAAAGAACAGTTTTAAAGGAGGTGGGAATTATGGTCTCCAAATCTCTATACAAATGGGCAGATTATAAGAAAGAAAAGAAACTAATGACAAAAAGTGGTAGGTATATTTTAGAGTCACCAAGACTCGGGCTGGAATTCAGTACTGGTAATGCTAAAATGAAGCCATATACCTATTAGGTGGGGAGGTAAGTTGTATTAATAAAACCCACAGAGATATTCGGGGAAATCAGGGCGTGAGAGGGGAAACAAGCCAGCAGAGAAGAGGATGCACGTACAGATATAGATGCACAGAAATGCTGTCCTTAAAGGTGTGATAAGAGCCCTGTGAGCCTCTGAAGGAAGTGGCCAGATGTCTCTCTTGCCCGGTCACAAAGTGCTCCGAGGTAGGGCACCATAGTTACAGGGGCTCACGTCACCTCCCCAGCTGACTGCTGCGACTTTTGGCTGCAAGTGGAAAAGTGTGACATATTTTTATCTTGTTTTTCTGACAACTTCCCCTCCCAGGGGGCAGCGACTAAGGAATTTCGACTCTGAACCTAATTACGAATTGTTAATTGGTTGGTAAAGTGGAAGTGACAGAACTGCAGGAGGAAGCCAGATGGGATTCCTCCTTTTGGGTTGACCATGACTTCATAGAGGTTCTGAGCTCCAGTGAAAAGAAAAGGCAAACATAGTCAGGACTGTACCCTAGACTTCGGGAGGACAGGTTTTTACAAATTAGGAGGATATCCTTTTCTTCAATTCTTATTGGTAGATGATGCAAAATTCCAGAGGTTTTCTTACCCTTCTCCCTCCCTCATTCCTTCCTTCTTCCTCTCTCTTCTTTCCTTTCTTTTCTGAATGCCATGCGTTTCTACCTTTACATGATTCATTAAGGGATATTAAACTTTAGTATTTAGAAATTGAAATTAGGTACTACTGGAGTTTGTGGAAGGCTAAAATTGGTGTTCAGCGAGAAGTCAAGCAGCCTCAAGAAGCTCCCACAAATGGGGGCACCTGGGTGGCCCCGTCGGTTAAGCGTCTGCTTTTGGCTCAGGTTATGATCCCCGGGTCCTGGGATCAAGCACCGCGTTGGGCTCCCTGCTCAGTGGGAGTCTGCATGTCCATCTCTGTCTGTACCACCCACCCGCTCGTGCTCTCTCTCTCTCAAATAAATAAATAAAATCTTAAAAAAAAAAAGAAAGCTCCCATGGATGGCTGCATCCATGGCACTCCCACTATACTCTGGGAGGACTATTAGTTATTATGTATCACTGGGGTAGTCTGTTGGTTGTGCTTTTCACATGCTGCAATTCATACTTGTTAAATAATAAATGGCAGCTTGTTTTGTTTCGTCATTATTAATTTAGATTATTGGACATTATCAGATGAACCTCACAGTGTTTTGTTGGCCCTCTTGTGGGAAATAAAAATATTTGCATCACTTGCGTTTTGAAGCTACTGTTCTCTAATAACTATGCCGTAAGATGAATGGTACTGTGGATTCTAATGTGAAATAGCAACCTGCATGGTTAAAGCAGGTTAAGGCAGAGGGTAGACATCATCTTCACTGCCCCGCCCAAATGGTACAGTATACATTTAGTAATAATGCTAGAGTCAGACTGACCAGCTTGAATCATGGTCCCACCTAAATTGTTTAAACCTCACTTTCTTTATAGAATGAGAATAGCTGAACCTACCTTAGGATTAAACATCATCATGCACGTACAGTGTTTTAACAATGCTCAATAAGACAGGAACTAAAAGTTACCAATGTTTGCAGAGTGCTTACAGTTTGCTGGGTATCATACGAAGTGCTTTATATATATTGACTAATTAATCCTCAGAAAATTGTATGAGGTAGATATGACTATTATGCATGCCTTTTTAAAAAAATTCAATTAGCCAACATAACATAGTACATCATTAGTTTTAGATTATGCATGCCTTTTAGATAAGGAAAAAATCTGAGGCAGAGGACTTTTAGATAACACTCAAGATCACACAGTTGGTCAGTAGCAAAATGGGGATTTGAACCCTGAAAGCATGGTTTCAGACGTACTGCTGGTAACTACCACACTACCTGGGAAGCTAACGAGAATCATCCATTTCTTTACCGAACGGGTCGTACAGTGAGATCAGAGCCAAGTGAATGGTCTCTATTCATTTGCAAACCACTTCTCTCCTCACTTGCTGTGGCATCTGGACAGGCAGTGTCTTACTTACTCCCAAATCCCCAGAATTTAGCTCAGCCCTTGCTCCACGAGTGGCTGAGTCAAGGCCTTCCCCTCATTGACCTTTTCAATCACCATGCTGATGATGCTAACTAAATATTGTTTTGTCCGGGAACACCACCTGGACAGAAGTCATCCTAGATTCCACTTTGAATTCAGTGCTCCTTGAGGTGAACATTCTTAAAGTTTCATGAGGTTAAGCCTCCTCCAGATTGACGCCATCCAGTTGAGCATCTGGAAAATGTCATTTTCTACTACTATTTCTTAAAATTCATGGAGCTCACTGATGATAGCTTTTTAGTCTTGAAACAAACCTTAGTGATAGCCTATAAGAGAGGAAATAAGGATCCAAAGTAGTGATGTTACTGTCTGGAGCTTAGTCAGGGGTAGATTCCAGACTGCACACCAGGACTCCCATGCTGTACTTTTCAATTCGCATGTAGTAGGAGAATCTGGGATATTACGGAACTTCCAAATGGGCTTTGCTAATATGTCGCATAACATTTGGGCTAAAGCTGAAAAATCCAAATAAATATTCACATATTGCTTTTTTTTAACTAATGGAAACTGTGGCTTTAAAAGGTTATTTTAGGACTTATGTAAGGGCATTTGTAGAATGCTCATGGACAATAAAATCATGATAATATCACCTAAGGCACTTAATGTTATCTTAGTGAAAGTTCTGTACAATTGGTCTTTTGTTTTGCACACCATAAACCAAGTAAGTATTCTGCAAAAGATTAAAGACATCCAAAATATTCAGAAGTGTATCATTTGTGGAAATTTCTAAGCACCCATGAAGCAAACCTACAGTGCTTTGGACAAACTCAACTGACTCCACTAATGGAAAGCTTAGAAAAGAAGGTTTGAGTAAGGTTTGAATCAAGACCCATTAAAATATTACTTTAACAGATGAGCCATTTGTGAAATTGGATTTTCAAACAAATGACTGCACCATATTTTGAAATGAGTGGCTTGCAGGTTTGCTTGGAAAGGAAGAAATTTGTGAATTAAGGGGAAAGATATTTTCTCAAGGACTCTATTAATAGTGGCCAAAGATAGCAATGATTATCAATTAATCAATGCCAGGCAATTACTAGATATATGACCCAAATACAACCAGTCACTCCTTCTTCAGAGCTACCTCTGTCCTTTGCCACATAATTTCAGAATGGCAATAATCTCACTCTTAAAGCGTTTGTAGCCTATGAGCTATTATGGGTAGGAACACTGCCTCTTTAATTTTTTTTTTTTTTTTAAACTGGTGAGGCAAGCTATTCAATGTCACATACGGAATGAGTGGCAGATCCAGGATTAGAACTAAGATTCTTTGATTCCAATTTCTATGAAAATAAACAGAAATCAACCAAATGAGGAAAGCAAAGGCTATTTATACTGAACCTGATATCGCAAAAGAGTGGTCCAGCATCACGTGTGTTTTGGCAGAGACTCAAAGGCAGGCACAGGAGTGGGAAATCATTTTAGTGGGAAACAAAGAAGGCTTCGGGTATGTCCTGATTGGAGACCGCGGGCACAGGGAAGCTTCAGGCAGGCTCCTTCGAGGCCGGGCATTCTGTGTGATCTGGTGGGGTGCATATTTGGCTTTTTCTCTGGTTGGGCCTTTGTTGGAAGTACGGATGAAAATTAGGATCAGTTATTAATCAAGACCTGGCTGTTTTGGGCTGATTGTCACAGGATTTATTGTTTGGCTTCCTGGACCAGTTGCTAGAGATAGCGGTCTCACTTCCCACAAGTCTGACTTATAGGTAGCAGGTTGGCTTCCTGAGCTGGTTATTGTGGATCAGGGGTTTGTTTCTCAGGCTGGTTGCTGTAGATTGTGGATCAGAATTCATATGAGTTTAGGTGAGTCATTTTTATACTTGGTTGGCCATGTATGTGTATATATTTGTACATGATATATATACAATGACGGTAATCTCACCCTTAGAGTATATGTAGCCCATGAGCTACCATGAGCAGGGACCATGAGCCTCTTTAATTTTTAATTTTTATTTTTTCCAGATGAGGTGAATTATTTCATGTCACATAGGCAGTGAGTGGCAGATCCAGGGTTAGCACTCAGATCCTCTCAGTTCTGTGGAAATCAAAAGAGATCAACCAGATGAGAAAAGCGAAGGCTATTTATCCTGCACTTGCTAAGCAAGGGAGTCGCCACCAAATCTCGGTTGTAGATAATATATATATCATTTGTATACTCAGCCTGTCAGTTCGGTTCTCTTCCTTCTAAATCAGGGGCGACAGGCCTTCGGTAAAAGGACAGATAGAAAGGACGGTCGGCTTGACGAGCCGTACGGTCTCTGCTGTGATTACTCAACACTGACATTCAGCACAAAAGCAACCCCGGACAGTATGTACACAAGGGCATTTGACTGTGTTCCAACAAAACTTTATTTATAAAAACAGGGAGCAGGCTTGATGTGGCCGTAGGGCTGCACTTTGCCGACCCCTGTTCCGCAGTAAAGGGTGCACAAAACCAACAAACGTGCATTTGACTGCTGCCTCCTGTGCTGTGACTTAAGTCCTTCAGCCCCGTTTTCATGCTATCGGGGCCGTGATCGTTGTGGTCTAGTTTCTCAGTGGTTCCTATTCAAGAAGCATAGTTCAACAACCAAAAAATTTTTAAAAAGTTCCATTATTTTTTTCTTCCTCTTAAAGGACGATATGTGGTCCCATTTAATAACTAAAGTGATCCTTCTTTCTTTCTTTCTTTCTTTCTTTCTTTCTTTCTTTCTTTCTTTCTTTCTTTCTTTCTTTCTTTCTTTCTTTCTTTCTTTCTTTCAGAGAGAATGAGAGACAGAGAGCACAAGAGGGAAGAGGATCAGAGGGAGAAGCAGACCCCCAGCTGAGCAGGGAGCCCGATGTAGGACTTGATCCCGGGACTCCAGGATCATGACCTGAGCCGAAGGCAGTCGCTTAACCAACTGAGCCACCCAGGCGCCCCGATCCTTCTTTTTTTAAAAATAATTTTTATTAACATATAATGTATTATTTGTTTCAGGAGTACCTGTCTCTGATTCATCAGTCTTACACAATTTAAAGTGATCCTTCTTATAACGTTGTTTTTTCTGTTCCCTTCCCCCTATAGTTCATATTCCCTTTTCAGAACCTCTTATTTGTCAAATCCACCCCCCTCACCCCTCAAAAAAACACTGTAGTGCACAGTGGATCAACACAGGGAACCATCTTCCTTTGAATACATCACATGTCAGGCAAGAGCCGGTAAGAGCGGTGTTGTTAAATTGGTAGGAATCCTGGTGCTGCCACTTACTAGTCTGTGACCTTGGTCTGTCCTTAGCCTGGTCCCCTTGGGTTTGCAACATGGCTGCCACAGTTCTAGGCATCACGCATAGATGAGAAAAGTATTTATCCAGAAGAAGTAGAGGTCATTTCCTACTTGTATCCTCTTAAAAGTGAAGAACCATCTCCTAGAAGCTTCTAGGCTGACTCTTCCTCATATCTCATGGGCCCAATAGCATCACATGCTCATATCTAAGTCCATTTGGGTAAGGGGCATGGGTCCCCCTTGTCTGGCTTAGATTAGAGTAGATTAGGTTAAGCTGGAGTCACCTGCTGAGATTGGGGGTACGTGGCCTTACAGAGGAGGGAGGATGCGAAGGAGTGAAGTCGAGCTTCTGTAGGAAAGATGAGGGAGAGGGATCAGTACTGAGAAGCCAACCAGCTGTACCTTCAGCAAGAGGCAAAGGGGTGGGAAGGGAATTGGCCAGAGAGAAAAGGTGGCAGGAGAAAATAGAGGACCTATGAGGAACCCATCTCTAGGTTTTTAACTCTTCAAAGTAGAAACAGTCAAGGATTCTTTTTTGTGGCAGACAGAAGGCTTGCGTTGTTGATGGAGAGCTGACTCCCATCTTCCCCTGAACACATCACGTATGAGGCCAGGGTGGGTAACAACAACATTGTCATATTGGCAAAGCTGGTCTGCCTGTCTTCTCTCCAGACCAATTTGCTGTCGGCTTTCACTCTTTCCCTCAGTCTCACCCTCTTGTGCCCGAGCACCTTGCATGCTTCACCATGAACTCAGCACAAGGGAACGCTGGCTAGGGAGAGGGCAAGACCTGGGTATGAATCCTGGCTCTGCCAGTTACTTGTCCGTGACCTTGGGCACGTGACTTACCAGTGATGAAGATTAGTTACGCACTAATAATAACACAGAAGATCAGTTACTTCTGTGATGAGGGAAGATGTCTGCCTTCCTCGCTCATGCTGTTGCTGTGAGGATTAAATGGAATTTTTCAGTGCCTGTGGCAGACAGGCACTAAATATATATATTTTTTCCTTTGGTAATTAAACCTGTCTACTCATTGTTCCCTGAAGGTGCTTACATGTTTTGTGATTTTCTACCTTCACATGCAGCTCACGCCCTCTCTGCTTCTTACTCTTACACCCCACCCATTAGCAATGCCTTTCTCTCTCTTCTCCACCTGGGATCTTAACTGCTGTCTGAAGTCAGGTGTGACTCCACACTGTGAAGCCCTCTGGTCCCTTTCAGACCCAGGTCTCCGTTCTCTGAAGGGGCCATCCGGGGTCTGTGGCATTGAAGGCATCACCAGAGAAGCCCTCATTGTGTTGGAGGGGGTCCCAGAAGGTCCGCGTTACCCAGGAGATAAGCAGTCCTCAGGGTCATCGGAGCAGGGGAAGCAGGAAGCTGCCAGCTCTGGGATCGAGGTTGTGCAAAAACAATGGAGTAGAAGCCCAGGGCTGGACAGAGAAATGACATTGGGAGCTTTTGGCTGGAGTCCTGTTCGTCCGCATGCCCCTCTTTTTTTTTTTTAATGGACAAGTTATATATGTTATTTGAACATCAGTTTTCTCATCTCCAAATTGGGTTCCATACCCATGTCTTCTTCCCTCTTATCCTTCATGAAAATGTAAAGTCCAGAAAGCCAGGGCCTGTATTTTATTTTCGATTTGCAGTTACGTCCAGCTCATAGCATACTACTGGACTCCTAGTAGGCACAAGATACACTTGTTGAAAAATGAAGTGAGTGTAACATAAGAAAACATAGATGTAAATGTTTGTAAGCTTCAGTATGACACAAGTGGAATGTACTTGCTCACTACCTCCAAGAGCTTAGCATAGATCTCTGTCTGAGCAGTCATGCAGTTTATGTGAGCTGATAGGACACATACCCTATATGGAGTGTGGAGTGTATGAGAGGTTGTTTTAATCAAAATGTGGAGTCTCCTAAGGCAGGACAATGGGTGTCTTGTGTCAGGCCATCACCTATAAATCTTGCCTTCAGGTTGCCTAACATCTAAAGGCAGATAGGTACCATGCATGCCTCTATCTGCCTCCTCTACACTCAGGGAAGACATTGCTAACTGATGGTGATACTTCCGTACCAAGCCTGGACATGGCCTTCACATTCTTGATTAAAACCATTTTTACAGGTGGCTGCTACCAATGGATCAGAATTGATCCAAATGCAACCTAACTCAAGGTCTATTTGCTATTCCTGATCTTAATTCAAGCACACTCTCTTTTTGCTTGTTTATTTTCCGGAAGATCTCCATTGATGGAATCTCCAGTCTTCTTTCGTTGATCATCTCTTTGTTTGCTTAGCCATCAGAAAGGTCGTATCCTAATACAATCTCTCCTGCTGTAAAAATAGGGCTGTCCTTATCCTTCAACTCAAGCAAATATCTCAAAGAAATATGATTTGGTTTTGCTTCTAGGAAATAAGAGAAATATCAAAGGGGAAATGAATCAATCCACCGTAGTACGATGACTATGAAATTTATTAGAAGAATGGCCCTGTGCACACAAAGGCCATATCTAGAACACCAGATTCCCCATTCAGTGCACTGCCCCGTTTCTGTGATGTGCTGTACTTAACCACACTTTTTATTTTTTAGAGCCACTTTACACACATTTCCTAATTGATTTACTGCCCTGGAGGCAGTTTAGAACACAGCAATAAGGGTGATTAAAAGACCAGAAGAACTGATTTATGATGAATGATGAAGAATGGAATATGATCTGAACTTGGCCAAACAGAGATCCAGAGGCAGACGCCCCAGCCACCTTTAGCTACCTGGCAGAGCGTGGATCCGAGAGCGAGAGACAAATTCTTTCACTTGGCAGTCAGAGGTTTCAAAAGAGCAAGTTGATTTTTTTTCTTAAATGAGGAGAAATTCAGTCAGGCAGATTGATTCTTGAGGGCTATGGGCTGTCCCAGAAAGTGGTGGACTCCAGGTTGCTGCAGGATCAGGGTTGAGAGCAGAGAATGATGCTCTGCCACGTTCAGGAAATAAACCAAGGCCTCCCTCTACTCCACTGCTCCCATCGTCCCCTCTCTCATGGTATATCTGCTTTTAATATATGATTTTGGGAGACTTTACAGTCTCTAGGAATAAAGTGAAAATCTTCAACACTCAACCTGTAAGGAAAATACGACCTGAT
Organism: Mirounga leonina; assembly: GCF_011800145.1. Lineage (NCBI taxonomy): Eukaryota > Metazoa > Chordata > Mammalia > Carnivora > Phocidae > Mirounga > Mirounga leonina. The sequence goes on along the minus strand of NW_023270323.1, from coordinate 71,731,102 downwards.
CCACTGTGGAGGATGCTCCCTGTCAAAGAGATTGTCTATTGAACATAGATGCCAAATTGGGCATTTTGTTATGATTTGTTCTTTCAGGTTTTTAGAAGCAACTCTTCTCAGGTTTGCAGAAAATGTAGAGTAATCAAATCAACAAAATAGCTCATGGATTCTTGTTTCATAAAAGAGTTTTGGTTTAATTTTTTTTATTATTTTAAGAATACACATCTCTCAACTAAAAATACATAATGTTTCTTACCACCAAATTATTCATTAATTTACAAGTGCATTTACCTGAAAATTATTAAGTGAGTAATGACTATGTATACCTTATAATTTAGCCAATTGGAAAAGAAGAAAGTGTGTATGCATTTGTTTTTATTTTTTATTTTTTGCTTTTTATTTATTTATTTTTTTAGCAGCCCTCTCCTCCCTAAGAATAGGAACACATTAGAACAAGGATCCAGAGATGACCATGCTCCAGGCACAAACTGGTGAACACAATGCCCTGGAGCCAATGCCGTGGCCAGGTGGGCCTCCTGCTCTGAAGTTTCTGTTGTTAGGTCACATCTGCTCATAGCCTAGTTTGGTTGTTGAGTGTCTAATAGATTGATTTTTTTTTTTTTAAATGAAGCTTCATGCAAATTTGCCTTCTATCCTTGCTTAGGCAGCAGTCCCACTGACCAACATGTCAGCATCCTTGGCTTGCCCAAACCTAGAAACAAACAGTATGTGCATCGAAGAACAGGGCTAACAGTTTCTAATTCATTCTCCTTAAGCCTTTGCTAAAAGTAGCAGTCAGGGGGAAGACAAGTTGATGGCTGCCCTCTGGGACTGAAATTAACCCAAATGCCACTGAGCCTGGTAGGACAATGGAGCCAACCTCTTTGGCCTTCAGAATGAAGTCACCCCACCTGGGGAGAGAGAAAAGGTTTAAAGAAGTAGAAGATGTTACCCCTGTCACAAGGAGCTAATGCTGAGACCAAGGGGGCAAAGGGTCCCAAACTCTTCCTTATTACTACTATGTGGCCAAATTCACATCTTTGCAAGGAGCCCTGGGACTCTGGCCAGGGTGGAATTTTGGGGCTTAGAGCTGTATGGGGAATGGTGCTGCCTATCCATGGCACATATGGCCCTAGTGGAAGTCAATCCTGACCCAGACAGAGTTGAACTTGAGAATCATTGGAAAAATGAACATTTTCAAATCCCAAAGCATAGAATCTGCAAAAGGGATTTGTTTGATGGAATCAATAGGGTTGAAGGATGGGCAGATCCAGAATAGAACCTGAGGACTCACAGGCAGAGAAGAGAGCCTCTGAAAAAGAGCTGTAGTCATGGCTGTAAGTGGGATTTGCTGTGGGGGTGGTGAGGGAGGAGGGTGGGAGACAGGCAGGTACACAACTGATTCGGGGGCAAAGGCTCAGCACCGCCATGTTGGATAACTCCAGAGAGTCCCATTCATTGTGTTTAATGGGAATGGTACCCCTGGAGTTGGGGGCGGTGAGCAGAAGCACTGAAGAAACTACAGCAGAGGGTTACAGGGGTGCAGAGGGGGAGACATTCAGAAGTGTTTGGGAAGTGTTTTGGAGGAGATAACATCCAAGCTAATTCATGATGATGCAGAACTAACTAGAAGGAGAGAAAGGGACACAAATGTCAGGTAGAGGAAAAAGCAGCTGGGGATATAAGGGCATCTGAGACAGTAGGTTGTCCTGGGCAAGGCCTGTAGAACAACAGAAGGGAACACGCAGGTGTAACAGTAGGAGTGGAACAGGTGAGCTATTCTATGGAGATCCTTGAACAGCATAGTGGGGTTCGGGCTTCATTTGTCTTCATGGGGAAACCACTGCAGAATGACACAGGAAGCCATGGCCAATGGCATAGAGGACAGAGCTGGGGTGAGACCAGGGGCAGGGGACTGATTAGGAGGCTGTTGAAATAACCCAGCCAGGCAGCAATGAGGGTCGAAAAACACCATTGTATGAGATAGCAATGCATCAGGGACAGGACCTCCGCTCTCTCCTTCAGGCTTTTACCTGTGTCCGTCTCCTTTCAGATGAATCAGGTTAGGTGTCTTTCATGTTTCCGCCATCTAGGCCACTGCTGGCTAGCATAGAAATACCTGGGAATGTTTTATTCTTAGCTTGCTTGGGCATAGAGGTTGGCAAGTACCCAGAACCACAGAACCCGGCACGTCCTTCATCATCTGGCAAAATGACTCTGCCTTATGAAGAGTAGAGGACACTTCATGACTCTTTTTGTATTTCTAACAAACACTTCTCCTTTTGTGGGGTTGATGAATTTGAGAAAATTCTGGAGTAGTATGGACAGGTTAGGTGGAACATACCACGTGTCTTGCAGGTTGAGACAGATAAATTTTAAGTCAGAGACTCTAATCATGTGTGATATTACAGGGAGCGAGGCACAAAAAATATTATGGCAGGTCCCAAGCACTATACCCACCACAATCTCCTGAGTTTACAGCTCTCCCACCAGATACCTAATATGTAAGATTGGAAGGCAACGCTATAAAAGGACTTACACAGTCTATTCTGAAAAACTGATACTTCAATAAAGAAGATAAGTGGAGAAACCAGGATATAAGAAAACATATAAAAAGCCTTTAGAAGGTCAACGAAGCCTGGGGACATAAAACTCAATAGTTCAGGGACAGAAACAAAATGGAGTTTTCTTTGTTTTAGATAGAAAATTACAAGGTGCTGTTTGAGGTTATAGCTGTAGTTGGACTAGTCCCTTGAAACAGTGCAATTTAACAAGCCCGCTAGGAATCCGATCCCATCCGCATAAAGGGAATGGATAACTTTTGCCGGCTTTTCACCATGAGGGGAAATGTTCCACCAGCAAGGAACTTTGGGGGGGGATGGAAAATGTTCTGTCTTATTTTGGGTGGTGGGTACCAGGGACGGGGGTACATTTGGCAAAACTCATCAAGCTGAACATTTAAGATGGGTGCATTTTATTGATATCAGTACACCAATAAAAATAATACAAATAATAAAAAGTGAAAAAGGAGAAGAAATAGTCAGCCACTGTCTCAGTGGCAAGTTTACATGCCCTGGCTAGTATTGCAGGTGATACCTGGAGTGGTCAGGATCTTAGGATGGCAAACCTACCCCAACCAGACCAATTGCTTGGAAGAGTGGCCAAATTCATTTCATGAAGCTAGGGGGCTGAGGTCATCCACAAGTAGCACAGAGGCTGGCCAGACTGTAGGCACCATTATGCCTTTGCTTCTCTGGCCATGTACACAGCTAATTAGGTCCCTCTGTGAACTTGGAAGCCAGTGTGGGGATAACAAGTAGGTTTCATTTTCTTTCATTGATGAATCACACACAAAGTCCTGGGCTAATGAAGACTCCAAGACCTCATCCATGTCCAAAGAGGAGAATCAGCATTGATGAGTGATGTCTGTTGAGGGTGTGGTAGGGTGGATTAAAGGTGTGTATGCCAAGTACTTACTAACCACTCTTAGACTAATTTTTTGAAGGGAGACAGAGGATGGGAGCTAGCTTCTCAAGGCCACCAGGAAATTTCTCCAGTGGTAGGAGTAGTGACTATGGTGATGCTGGGAATGTTCAGGCACACTGGGTCTGGAGATTAAATTCTATCCCTTCCAGAAGTTTCCAGGGGTGAAGCTGGCTTGAGAGAGCCAAACAGCATGACTGAAGTACCAGTCTGAAGGGGCTGGGCAGGAGTGAAAACCAGGTCCATGAAAAGTCGGAAAGAATGGGAGCAGAACAAGTGAATGTTGACTAGTTTCAGAGGCGGCTCTGGATTGGGTGTGGGTCTAGCCCCAGGGTCTTTGTGGGAGAGGTGACTGTTTCCTACATTGTGCTCCTGAGAACACTGAGGCCCTGGTAGCCCTCAGACAAGAGGGAGTTTTGTCCCCAAGTCGCCAGCGTGTGGAGGTCTGGAAAGAAAGGACCTGTGGGTGTTTTGGTAGAATGGAGTTAATTAGTACCATCTTTAATCAAGTTGCCTTCCACAATTGGTTTGGACCATGAATAAAAAGCCCCTGGATTGCTGAATTCTGGCTCCTTCAACCATCTCTTCCTTCCTTGAGGACAGATATAATGCCGGGACCTGGGGTCCAGTAGTCAGATGTGAGGGAAGGACAGAGAAGGGGGTGGATGCAGAGATCTGTAGGGGTCTGGAAGGGAAATACCCACTTTGGGCACCATCTCCTGCACTGTTGGCCACTTCATTTTTCCAACTGCTCATTATCTTTTCTAGATCCAGCTCTTTTTTTTTTTTAAGGCAGGATATACCTACTGTAAAGTGCATGGTGCTCAGCAGGATGATTTTTACATGTGTACCCAGCCTGTAACCACAACACAAATCAGGTTCCCCACTCCCAGCCTCAATGGGTTTCTTCCGTGACTCTTTCTAGTCTATAACGTCCTCTTATGGGCTAGTCATAGGGTGACCAATGGTCACAGTTTGCCTGGAGCTGAGCGGTTGCTGGCATGCAAAACTTTCAGTGCTAAAATTGGGTAAGTCTCCAGCAAATAAGGATGGCTGGTCACACTGGTCCCCACAATTCTGATTAAATTTGCCTGGTTTTGAACTTCATTTGCTGGAATCAGATGTATGTACTCTTTTGCGTCTGGCTTCTCTCATACCATATCTGTGTGAGTTTATCCCTATTATTGCATGTAGCACTTTTTTTTTTTTCTTAAATCTTTTTGCTGAGTGGTATTCTATTGTATGAATATACTGCAAGTTGCCTGTTCTCCTGTTGGGCTCTCCCATTCCTATCAGGGCTCAGATACTTTCTGATGTGAATAATAAACACATTGACTAACTTGCAACGTACACTTGCCTTTATTGTAGTTTCCTCAAATTCATAGAAATTAGGTAGGGGATACATTCTAAGCACATCTATAATCAAGTGGGGGTTAGTAATAACTCCATTTCCTTAGAACGACTTCAGGTACTGTGTCAGGGACCAGGTAAAGAGCTTAACTATTGATTTTTATGATAACTTATGTAGTACTATAATCATACCCTATTTAATAGTTGAGAAAATTGAGGCACAGAGAGGTTAAATAACTAGTATGTGCCAAAGTCAGAATTTGAACCCAGACATCTGGCCCCAGAACCTGCTTTCTCAACTACTTCACTCTATGCCTCTTGCAGAAATGAGTAAAATCTTATCAGGAGGGAATTCAGCCTTAAGTCCCCCTAACTAGAGTATTAAAATCTGAGTGGCTTCTGTAACTTCAGAAAGTCAATGCTTTCTTGCCTACCCCCAGGTTATGATTGGCTGAAGACTAACATTGTGTGTACTTGTAAGGAACTAAGGAATTGCTTTTGAAAATATAATGGTCCAGCCATTCTGTGGTTTCTAGCTAAAGTTCTACCATACCTTGTTCCTTGATTTGGATGGCCTCTGATTTTCCGTGAAGTTCTTTAGGCTTGAAAAATTATGATTGCCCCAGGGTTAAAGTATTTATTTAGTGTGTCCTGTGTTTCGAATAGCTGGATGCTCTGAAGGATGTAACAAAGACAGAAAACAGAGATCTCAATTTTACTAGCAGAGTGAAAATGATTATTTCCTACATTGTTTTCCTGAGAAGGTCCTGGTTGCCCTCAGACAGGAGGGAGTTTTGTCCCCAAGTCACTAGCGAGTGGGGGTCTGGAGTAAAAGGACCTGTGAGTATTTTAGTGGAGTGGAGTTAATCAGTACCGTCTTTAACTGAATTGTTTTCCACATAAACCAAAGGCCAAAGGTGAAGTGGGCAGATAGCACAAATAATTGCTTTATTTAGAGGGTGAGTCATTTCTAGCCTGAGGCACTAGATCCAGATTTCAGTTTGAATTCATCACATTCCTCTAGTTACCCCTGCCTTAACACAGAGATTAATTTCTATCCTGGTGGGCTTGTGTGGTGAACCCATTAGGCAAGATGTTTCGAGTTTTAATAATGAAAGCAGATGAAGATCTGTGAAGAATCAGTTTTAAAGGACTGTGACTTAAATGTAGGACCCAATGAACAGTAGGCAGTGGCTTAAAATCAGCATTTATCTCAAAAATCTTCTGCATTCATACCTATTTGTCTGTATCCCTCTCTCCTTAGCTCTCTTTCTTCTCTCTCAATTTTTCTTCCCTGTCTGACTCCTCTGTATCTCCTGCTCCCTTCAATTGCTTCCACATGCCTCTTGCTTGCCTACATTCACTAATGGACCTGTTGTATATTAGAGGCACGGAACTCTAGATATTAACAGCAACCTCTGTGTTTTGCCCAGGAGGAAACTGAGGTGGCCCAGGGAAGGGATTTGAAGCAGAGTTGGAGCGGGAAAGTGGTTCTTGCAATTTACTGCTCAATATTCTTATTTCATAGTTGCCGGAAATATTTAAAAACATTACTTTTTTGGCTATCAAGCATTATATGGCCTTTGTGAAATATGTTTAAAAATACAGAAAACTGTAAATAAAAAATAAAAATCAACTGTTATCACTTCATTCAGAGATAACGACCGTTAATAATTTCAGTATGTTTCATTTCACTCTCTTTTCCATTCAGATCAACAGACATTATATATATTTCAAAGAAATAATATTCTATTTTAGAGGCACATTGGAATCCTACTTTTTTGTTTTGTTTTGTTTTGTTTTTAGAGAGGGGGAGAGAAAGAGAAAGGGAGGAGAATGAACAGGGGAGGGGCGAGGGAGAGGGAGAGAGAGAATCTCAAGCAGGCTCCACACCCAGCACGGAGCCGGACATGAGCATTGATCTCATGACCCTGAGATCATGACCTGAGCCCAAATCAAGCTTCGGATGCCTAACTGAGCCGCCCAGGTGCCCCTGGAATCCTATTTTTATGCTTAAGCTTCTCCTATGAGCATTGTCTCATGGCCTTAAATATTTCTGAAAATATGACTTCTAATAAGGCCATACTATTGTTATCTATGGGTATACCATAATTTGTTTAACCATTTGTGGAGCGCATTGAATAAAGTTTCCTGTTTTTTATTTAAAAGCAAGGGAGTGAGACATTTTGTATGTCCCAAAGAGGAGAAGGGAGCTCTCCAATAATTCTAAATGAGTTGCTTCTTGTTGAAAGCTCTCAACTGATTTTTCCCTGTGTGGATCAGAGAGTCTCACAAGGAAGAATCAAGGATGGTTCTGTACCTTGATTGTGTTGACTTAATTACTATCTTTGTCTAGAGACTTCCTTTGCCTCCTCCCCTGTTCCCATACTGGGTAGAGAATCCACTTCATTCTTTGCCTCCTCCACTTGCTGCCAATCTCATCTTTTTTTTTTTTTTTAAGATTTTATTTATTTATTTATTTGAGAGAGAGAGAGAGTGAGAGAGCACAAGAGGGGGGAGCGGGAGAGGGAGGAGCAGACTCCCCGCTGAGCAGGGAGCCCGATGCGGGACTCGATCCAGGGACTCCAGGATCATGACCTGAGCGGAAGGCAGTCGCTTAACCAACTGAGCCACCCAGGCGCCCCATCTGCTGCCAATCTCATCTTAAAAACCAATTGCTTGCTCATGCTGCCTGCCTTGCACAGAGCATCCACACAACTGGTTTTGTTCAAAATCCTGTGGACTCAGAGAAAAAGTGCCTGCTAGGCACATGCCAAGCATTGCCAGAGGGGGCAAAAGAGAAACTTGTCCACTGTCTGCAGAATGACACTTTACAGTTTACAAATCCTTACCCGCCCCGAGAAAGATAGAGAGAATGTCCCTGAGATCCATGGAGACTCACTCATGGTGTTAGAATCACAAATGAGACCAGTTTTTGAATTTTTTTTTCTCCATTGCAAAAACGAGGCAGTGTATGTATATAGCACAGACTTTGATGGCAAAGATCTCTCTGCTTGGATTACACCTGTGCCTGACCTTGTGGGATTTGGGGTGGATAATCCGTGTAAACCGTCTGAGCCTCTGCTTGCTCATATGTGATTTCTGAATAATAAGGATTAAAAGACGTCATAGAGCTGAAGAGTTCAGTGTGCTGTTTGGAACGTCAAAGCCACTAGTAGACGGCGGCCAGGACCATCATTTGGTCTCCCTGTCCTGCCTTGTTTTTCTATGTTCAAGGTCAATGTGTAATTTTGCAGTGAGTAATAGCAAGTGAAAATTAAAATGATAGCCATGAAATGATCCCTTATGTAAGTACAGAAGACAAAGCATGCTTAGGGTTAGATTAAAGAATGAGAGCCTTCGATTGTTAGAACTTGACGTGGAGCTTGGGCTTCAAGTTTGATTGAGAGCATCTCGCCAAACATATTCAGAGTAAGGCAGTTTGCTTTTCCTTTTCTAGATGCTCATAGGCCTGTGAAGCTCTGCAGGTACTGATTTCGAGGGCCCATGTCCCGCACTCTGAGCTTCCTGGACAATGGCCCAGTTCTGGGAAATTGCACAATCAACCTTCCTGGTCCCAGGTGGCCCCACGGGCTGCCCTTTGGCTTTGGAAGACGATGGGAGCTGTCACATCCGCTCACTCAGACCGACATGACCTTCATTGCTCACTTGAGCCTGAGGGTGTTCTTTGTGAGCGAAGTCTGGATGGCCCTGGTGCAGAAAGATGTGCTGTGCTGTGGAGAACAATTTAGAGTAATCTCTGCTCATAAACATGGCCGTTCCCTCAGAAAGTGACGCATTAGCGGGTTGGTGGCTGTTCTGTGCTGCTCTCCCAGGCTGAACGGCAGTGACATCTGAATCACCGTCCCAGAGCACCTTGTGGCAATTGGCTAATTATTTTTATGGTGCCAGGTCAGCAATAATGTGGCTTTCCTGCTTCACTCTTTCTCCACAGCCGCGTGACAGGAGAGACCATCTTTCAAACCTGAGTTTAAGCACCCAGCCTGCCAGGTGACGGGGGCCCTGGACGTGGGCTGACTTGCTCGGCACGCCTGTCGCATTGCCTTTCCTTGTCCCAGGCCCGATTTTTTGTCCTTCTTGGAGTTGGAAGGTGTATAATCATTTCCCAGGGCTTCCACAATAAAACATCACAAACTGAGGGGCTTAAAGCAACAGAGATGTATTCTCTTGCAGTTCTGGAGGCTGGAAGTTCCAGGTCAAAGTGTCAGCAGGGCCGTGCCTGCTCGGATGGCTCTAGGGGAGAAGCCCTTCCATGCTCTTCTCTTGGCTTCTGGTGGTGCTGGCAATCCTTGAGGTTCTGTGGCTTGCAATCTCATTACTCCAATCTGTCTCTATTGTCACATGGCATTTTCTGTGTGTGTCTCTACCTTTTTTTTTTTAGAGTGGGGGGGGCAGAGGGAGAGAGAATCTCAAGCAGGAGCCGGCTCCATGCCCAGCGTGGAGCCTGACCCAGGGCTCGATCTCACAACTCTGAGATCAGGACCTGAGCCAAAATCCAGAGTCGGATGCTTAACCGGCTGAGTCACTCAGGCGCCCCACGTGTCTCTACTCTTCTTACAAGGACACCAGTCATATTGGATGAAGGGTCTACCCTGCTATAGTCTAACCTCATTTTAACTAATTTCCTCAGCAGAGACCCTATTTCCAAGTAAGGTCACATTATAGGGTGCTGGGAGTTAGGGTTTCAATATATCTTTTTGGGGGCCACAGTGAAAACTATAACAGAGAGTACCTAAGGGTATCTCATTTATGAAAGGTGGGGGCATAATAATGGTATACCTAATGATCTGTCAAGCCTGAGACTGTTAAAGGATGCTTTTTAAGTGTTTGCTTTGCAGGTAGGAAGAGTGTGGCTGGGCTCCAAGCTTACATTAGCATGCCCACACGTGTTTATGAGCATGCCCTCTGTGAGCAATGTTTGTTTGTTTGGGTGAACACAACTCTCTCATTATCCTAACAAGATCATAGTGTTCCAATGAATACAGAAAAAGAGGCCTCCTACCTCCCTTACCGGTGGGACCATTTGCTGGGGGCTATCTCATTTTTGTGGCACTTCTATTGTGACAAAACCCAGTTTCCAGCCTGGAGGGAAAAAATTTACGGGGTCATATTAAATTACCAAAGAAAAGTTAAAACTCGGGAGTTAGTCGTTTCAGGAAGGGCTGAATTCTTTTAACTAAATAGGACAACTTTGAAATGTAATGGAAACCTGCGAGCTATAATATAATGTGAAACTCTCTATTCCTTTTAGTTATTTCATGAAAAGCTGGACATTTCTGTGGTGACTTTCATCTCAAGTGCCTCAAATACCACGCTAATTTTTACAAATTATGCTGTCTATGGGGATTCTATATCTGCCCATGTTTCTTCTCAATTTCCAAAACCTTTGGAGGTTCAATCCCTCTGAGGTCTGGGTTGAAGGGCTCTGTGCAGTAATGACTCTACTTAAATGATTTTTAGGATTTTGAGAATTCTTTTTCCTAATTTATATCATCAAGAAATACTTGGCATAGTAGAAAGGGATACAGATTTGAAATTAGTGGTGTGAATCTGGGCCTCAGTTTTCTCAACTGGAAAAGGAAGCATTTGGGATTATAATTTAGGAGGTTCTCTTCCTCGTCTAAACTTCCAGGAGTCTATGGTTTCTGGTGACTTTTCTAAATTGCTTCCAAATGTTGATCAGGAAGCTAACCATGCTTTCAGAGAACCGTCTGTGACTTGGCATTCCACTCAGTTCTGCTGACAAAAATCTTCTGTTGCATGAAAGATTTTCCCAGTATTCGACCTGCTTGTTCTTCAGGTTGTCAATGCCTGCAGTACAGCAGTGACCTTGCAAAGGTAACAGCCACTTTGCGTTTTTTCTGCCAGCATTCCTGTTCCCTAAAGGCTGTCCCAGACATTATTGATGAAGGCTATGCCCCAATGTGATCCCTAATATTTGGGTAGCTCTTTATACTTTTCACAGTGAATTCATTAACATTCATTTATTCAGTCGCCACAATAGTCTGGAGGTAGGCTAGACAGGCATTATTATTTTCATTTAAAGACTTGAGGAAACCAAGGAACAGTGAGCCTACATCACCTTCCCAAGATCACAGAGGAAGGTAGTGGCAGAAGGAGGGCTTTTGGTATTTTTTTTTTTTTAAAGATTTTATTTATTTATTTGAGAGAGAGAATGAGACAGAGAGAGAGAGCATGAGATGGGGGAGGATCAGAGGGAGAAGCAGACTCCCTGCTGAGCAGGGAGCCCGATGCGGGACTCCATCCCGGGACTCCAGGATCATGACCTGAGCCGAAGGCAGTCACTTAACCAACTGAGCCACCCAGGCGCCCAGAAGGAGGGCTTTTGAAATACACATTTTCTGGCTTCTAGTTCAAGTTTTTTCCACTCGATTACATTTGAATTGAAATGTACAGAGGCAGAAAGGAAAAAACTTAACATATACACCTACTATGTGCTGGAAACTGTCCTAGACAGTATTCAAACCATCATCTCTTTGATTCCACAGACTAAATTCTTCTCATTACCTAGTATTTCTTCCTTGAAGACTGGAAACAAAGTTTAGGCACCAAGTGCCATTATATAAAGTAAATCAAATTATTTTGGTTTTATAAGCATTTGAGCACTCCCAATTGTGATGGGCTATTGTGATTAGGGACACAACTAGCCCTGGATTGGGTCAGTCTCCTTGGCATCCTCCGGGGAGAGTCTAGGGGAAGGGAGTGGGGACACAGGGAAGCTGCACTAGGAATGTGTTGTTTCTCTCTGGGAGATTCCACTCGAAGATGTGAGGAGCCAGGAATGCCACTGTCCTCTCACCTGAATGGATGATGTGATGTTTAGAGGTACCAGGGAGTCCTTGTGTATACTCTAATGTCTTCCTCCCCTGATGGCTGGACCCACAACTTTATCTCTAAGGACTGACCTCAAGGAAGTATTACCAAATAACTATAATAATGCTTGTCTTATTTTCCTTCTTTGCTGTTGTGAAGATCAAATGAAATAACATACATAACTGTGTTGTGGAAAAGCAGTCAGCTGATCATAGTAAGAAAACATATTTTTTTAAAAGAGTTTATTTATTTGTTTATTTATTTGAGAGAGAGAGAGAGAAACAGCATGGGAGGGGAGAGGGTCAGCGGGAGAAGCAGGCTCCCCGCCGAGCCGGGAGCCTGACATGGGACTCGATCCCAGGACTCCAGGATCATGACCTGAGCCGAAGGCAGTCGCCCAACCAACTGAGCCACCCAGGCACCCAAAAACATAGTGTTTTTATTAGAGAATGAACATGGTGTGTAAGAGCTGCTTTGTCACTTACTAGTTCTGGGTTCTTGGGCAAGTGCCTTATCTTGTTGGATTCCAGTTTTCTCATCTTGCCTGATAGTGGTTCTGAGGATTCAGTGAATTGGTCTCTTTAAATTGCCAGGCCCATCACACCTGTCAGAATGGCTAAAATCAAGAACACAAGAAACAAAAAGTATTGGCAAGGATGTGGAGAAAAAGGAGCCCTCGTGAACTGTTGGTGGGAATGCAAACTGGTGCAGCCGCTGTAGGAAACAATATAGAGGTTCCTCAAAAAATAGGAAATAGAATTACCCTATGATTCAGTAATCACACTACTGGATGTTTACCTCCCAAATGCAAAAACACTAATTCAAAGGATAAATGCACTCCTATGTTTATTGCAGCATTATTTCCAATAGCCGAACTATGGAAGCAGCCCAAGTGTCCTTTGACTGATGAATGGATACAGAAGATGTGGTATATTATTTGTCATAAAAGAGAACGGAATCTTGCCATTTGCAGCAACATGAATGGAGCTAGAGAGTATAATGCTGAGGGAAATAAGCCAGTCAGAGAAACACAAATACCATATGATCTCACTCATATGTGGAATTTAAGAAACAAAACAAATGAGCAAAGGAAAAAAAAAAGAGGGAGACAAACCAAGAAACAGACTCTTAACTATAGAGGACAACTGATGGTTACCTAAGGGGAGGAGGATGGGATATGGGGCAAATAGAAGATGGGGATTAAAGAATACACTTATCACGATGAAAAAAAAATGATAAAAAAAATAAAAGAGGGGCGCCTGGGTGGCTCAGTCGTTAAGCGTCTGCCTTTGGCTCAGGTCATGATCCCAGGATCCTGGGATGGAGCCCCACATCGGGCTCCCTGCTCAGCGGTAAACCTGCTTCTCCCTCTTCCTCTCCCCCCGCTTGTGTTCCCTCCTTTGCTATATCTCTCTCTGTCAGATAAATAAATAAAATCTTAAAAAAAAAAATAAAAGAAAATTGCCAAGCCCAGTGCCTGGGCTTTTCTACAGTCAGTCCTCACTAAGAACTTCCCCTTTCTTCTCTTTTGGCTTAATGACTTGATTCCTGTTAAGTATTCTGGGAAAATAAATATTTTTTTTGTTTTTTTTTTTTTGGAAATGGTTTATGCTCTTCAGGAACATAGGATCTCCAAGCATAGCAGTGTTTTTAAAAAACAAGCTTTCAAAGCTATTTCCTCACTTCAAGCTTTGATAGAATGTTGTTTAGTTCTTCCTTTGTAATATACTCTGCCTGAAGACTATCTCTTCTTTCTGGGAACTCCCCTCCATCTCTCCAAGTATTCTTGGTGGGGCTGAGAAGCCTGTGGCTCTGCTGTCCTTGCTACAATCATTGGCTCAGGAATGGGCATGTGAGGAGCCAATCACAGTCTTTGCTTGAGTTTGCTGTGGTTGCTGGTGGGTGAGGAGCAGCTCTTTTCTTTCAGAAAGCTAGGTGTGAGCAAGGATAAGCTTGGAGCTGCTGGTGGCTATCCCTCATGCTTTGTTCAAAGAGCTTCCTGAGGGTGATGCCCTCATGATGGAGAGCAGGAGAAAAGAATGTTGGAAAGAAAGGTTCTTGATGCCATATCTGAACCTCTGTATTTCACCATTTTTAAAGTCACCCATGCATCTGTTCTGTTTAGTTCCTTGGAACAAAAGCTTTCTTTATGGTTTAAGCTAGTCTGAATTGGTTTTCTGTCATTTTTAACTGACAAAAATCCTAATGAGTACTTGCCATAGTTGGAGGAGCCAAGAGTCCTGGGTGTCTAAGGAAGCATATAGTAAAGGGGTCCCTATGGAAGCCAGTCAAGGTGTTAAAGTGGATCATTCATGACTAGCTTTGCCTAATTCACAATGGTCGGGAGCTGGCTTGCTCTACAGAACAGACTTGTACGGAGAATTCAGGATGTACAGATTGACTTATCATGGCCAACACAGCTATAAGAATAGTAGATGTTTTGAGGAGTCAGCCCAAACCCTACATTGTGGCTAGTCCTAATTGAGATGTGCTGTAGATAGAAAATACACCCTGGATTTTGAAGACGTAGGATGAAAAAAAAAAAAAAGATGTATTTTAAGAATTTTAAAATACTGAAATGATAACATTTTGGATATATTGGGTTGAAATGATAATATTTAGGCATACTGGGCTAAATGAAATATACTTTAAAGATTAGTTTTACCTATTTCTTTTTACTTTTTAAAATGTGGCTACCAAAATACTTAAAAGTAACATAGGTGGCTTGCATTATATTTCTACTGAACAGTCTTGGCCAGAACATAGTAAACTCTCAATGAATATTAAGTGTATTATCGGTATTGTTTTATGTGTTTAGTTCAAAACAGCTAGTGAGCACTTGCTGGGAGGGCTGTAAACATCAATCATTGGTCAGATGGAGTGCTTAGAGTCTATGAAGGCAAACAGTCATCGGAGTGTGTGGCACTTCATTCACTTGAGAACTCAGGGTGTGCCTGGCATAGTTCATATTCTTACAACAAACACAAGATAAGATGCTGCCAGATCATTCCTGGGACATTGCAAATTGTGGTGATTGCCTTAGGTGCCCCCAAGCATATGCACTATCCAGGGACAAGAGGGTGTCTCAGGGAGAGCACCAGATTTGAAGAACTTCACAGACCTATAAAACTATTTAAAGAAATTCAATTCTGATACAAATCATGTAACCCATCGCCTCTCCCTTTCCCAACATTACCGAGAAAAGAATCAATGCTTATTGGGGTAGCGGGACTAGTAGTGTCTTCCCCAAATTCACGTCCAGTTGGAGCCTTAGAATTAGGCCTTATTTAGAAATAGGTCTTTACACAGATGAATGGGTAAAGAAGATGTGGTATATATATACAATGGAATATTATGCAGCCATCAAAAGGAATGAGATCTTGCCATTTGCAACAATGTGGATGGAACTGGAGGGTGTTATGCTCAGCGAAATAAGTCAATCAGAGAAAGACATGTATCATATGACCTCACTGATATGAAGAATTCTTAATCTCAGGAAACAAACTGAGGGTTGCTGGAGTGGGGGGTGGGGTGGGAGGGATGGGGTGACTGGGTGATAGACACTGGGGAGGGTATGTGCTCTGGAAGCACTGTGAATTGTGCAAGACTGTTGAATCTCAGATCTGTACCTCTGAAACAAATAATGCAATATATGTTAAGGAAAAAAAAAGAAGAAGAAGAAGGTAGCAGGAGGGGAAGAATGAAGCGGGGGAAATCAGAGGGGTAGACGAACCATGAGAGACGATGGACTCTGAAAAACAAATTGAGGGTTCTAGAGGGGAGGGGGGTGGGAGGATGGGTTAGCCTGGTGGTGGGTATTGAGGAGGGCACATTCTGCATGGAGCACTGGGTGTTATGCACAAACAATGAATCATGGAACACTTCATCTAAAACTAATGATGTAATGTATGGGGATTAACATAAGAATAAAAAAAATAGAAAAAAAAAGAAATAGGTCTTTACAAATGTAATATATTAGCATGAGGTCATATTGGATTAGGGTGGGCTCTAATCTAATGATGGGTGTCCTTCGTGAAGAGGAAACAGAGACAGAGACACACAGGGAGAACATAGGTGAAGGTGGAGGCCGACTGGAGTCACGTAGCTGCAAACCAAAGAATGCCAAAGATCACTGACAACCACCAGAAGCTAGAAGAGGCAAGAAAGTTTTTTCCCCTAGAGCCTTTGGAGGTGCTCCTCACACCTTGATTTCAGACTCCTGTCCTCCAGTGCTGGAATAATTTTCCACTGTTACAAGCCACCTTGTTTGTGGTAATTTGTTAGGACAGCCCTAGGAAACATGGGCTATTACTTGAGCCAGACTTGGTCTTCTTAACACTCTGTGAGACAAATGTTAATGTGGTTTTTTTTGGAGAGGGGCGGGGGACTCATTCCTGGATCCAGGGAGAATCTGATAGGTGTATATCACACTGATGGTCTTGGCAAAGGTAGAGACTGGCTCTGGGAGGGGCCAAAGAGTGTCAAAACAATACAGTCAGTGGGAGTTTCCAAAATCAGAATGACGGAGCAGGCTAAAGATCAGAGCCAGGAAACAGTGCCAAGGATTGGTGTTAGGTGAAGAGAAATGGAGCAAAATCGGACTAAACTGTAGTTAGCTTGGCAAGCAGAGAGTAAGATGGGGAATGGGAAATAAGGCTGTCCTCAGTGTGAGAGGTGCAGAGCCCCATTTCTGTGTTGGGCTCAGTGTGTGGCAGGGCTATGGTCTTTAGGACGCACACTGAAGTCAGTGCTCCTTCCCCTGAGATGTGGCTGCATCTGGACACATGGGGATGTGACGGGAATAATGTAAAACTATCGGACAACCACGGAGCATCTCCTTCTGTCACTGTAATATAAAAGCAAACATATGCTTGGGAGTATAATACAACATTTCCATGAATGCATAATCTATAATATTCAATTTAGAAAGTTTTCCTTTTGTGTTGTTCACTTTGGGCCCATCAAAGTAAGAAGAAACTAAACCAAGTGCTAATGCACAACTTTTACCTTTATCTACACAAGTGTCTCTAACTAGGAAATACATGGGATCTAGATGACCTGAGAGTACCATGGATTTTTTTTGTAGAGCCCTTCTGCTGCAAGTCAGGATCTGCCTTTACAATTTTCTGCTACAGACCTATGTTCATATTTACATTATTCTTCTTTTACTTGATCACCTGAAGATGTGTGCAATTTTAGTCTCTGGATCATCAAGGGGAAATGGAATTTTCTGAGGCCAATTTCCTGTGCAGAAGCAGAGCTATTGCTCAGTCTTGATATGCTAAGCAAGGAAACAATGAGGGGCTCTGTGGAGAAGCCCGGAGTTATCCTAGATTCTTTCCTCTCCCTTCCAACACCTCATCAGTCACCAAATCCTGGAATCTACCTCTGCAGAGCTCTTTAATCCATCCACTTCTCTCCATCCTTTTGCCTAGACCAGAGTGGAGTTTAGTCTCCACAGGAATGGGGTAGGGGTGCGAAGATGTTAAAGATTCCAGAATTGGCATATATGAGATCAGTTGTAGATAAAATGATTAATCTTGGGAGAGGAGCATGAGGAAGAAACCCCATAAGTTTTGCTTCAATCGCCTGACCTGGGTCCATTAAAACTCAAAACCATAGAATAAACTGTTATTTGTCTTGCTTTCCCAACTGAGGCCACCCTTTATCTGGACCAAAGCCTGTTTTTTGATAGAGGGAAAGATGGAAAGGTACATAAGGACATTCCTCTTTTGAAAATTTCATTTTGGGGCACCTGGGTGGCTCAGTCGTTAAATGTCTGCCTTCGGACAGGGTCCTGGGATCAAGCCCCCTATTGGGCTCCTTGCTCGGCAGGAAGCTTGCTTCTCCCTCTCCCACTCCCCCTGCTTGTGTTCCCTCTCTCGCTGTCTCTCTCTGTCAAAAAATAAATAAAATCCTTTAAAAAAAATTTCCTTTCATTTCTGCTCAACATGATTGTAAATGAAAGGATGTGGTGGCACTTGCTTCCAGTGGCAGTCCTCTCAGTCTTCCCAGGCAGGCCTTGCTAACCCCGTGCTCCTAGAAAAGGGCATTAACCAAATAGAATTATATTGGCTAAAGCTTCAGTTCCACCATAAAGTGTTATTTGGACCCATAATATTAAAAAAAAAAAAAAGGCAATTTTAGACTCAACTAAGCAGAAACACAATAAAACAGAACATGGGTCCTTTGGGGTAAAAGTGAATGGGATTATTGATAAAGGGCATCCTTTATCCTAAATCTGGATTTCCTCTCTTCTTTCCCTTACAAAGTGGCCAGTGTGGGAGGATTTCCTGCCGACCTCATTTCCACTCCTTGAAGGTGGTTTAACTGAGTTCCAGATCCACCTCCTTGACAGAGTCTGTCAAAGCGTGGCTGCAGCCACAGAAGGAGAGTCAGGTGCATGGCTGGGGCATGCTTTGGAGTGAATGGACCTGAGTGCACATCCTGGGCTTGCTGCAGAGCTGGACATCATTGGGAAAGTTACCAAACTAATCTGCTAGTTGCTTCTGCTCATCTGTTAAATGGGGATGTTTTTGTCATCTTCATAAGGTTGCTGGTGGATTATAAATGCAGCTCCTGGAAGTGTTAAAAATGGAGTTTCGATCTCTGTTTGGCCATTCACAATGGGAGAACATTCCTGGAGGTTCCTGGCGGAGGCAGAAACTAGGGGAAATCTGGTACTGTTGCATCTTATGTATTATACTCATAGAAGTTACCTGAGGGCAAAAAGGGCTTTTAAAGTGGCTTTGAGAACACTTTAACCACATGATCACTTTCCTATCTTTTCTACAGCACAATCACTCTCAGATGATTGGACAGCTTTACAAGCTCTTAGGTCTTGGGTTTAATTCATAGCAACAAGGTCACTCTTGGTGACTGTAAAGATACATATGGACATTTGCCTAGCTGTATTGTCTGGGACAGAGAAAGGATATTCATTTTCCTAACTCCTGATTGAAGTGGCATTTCTCAACCGCATTCCAGTTTGTGTTTACCTATGATAATACCAGGATACCATGAAGATGGAAAACCTGTCTTCTTTCACCCACCAGTGTAGCCACCCTTCAATACAGCCTCCCATTCATTCCACACTGGAAGCCTCAGCCCTCAGGGGAGGCAAACAGTTTTAACTTGGAAACCAGTCTGGTTAACTGGTTGTGGGTACCTATGACGTTTCATTTAGAAGGTATCTGAGCTCACATCTGCACTTCATAGAAAGAGAACCCTGATTAACTTATGATGCCTTCTGTGCGCATGGATAGAGGAGTGGGGCCACATGTTTTCCATATCTTATCTCTCCTTCAGCTATCAACCACAGTGTCTACGTCCCTTCTTCACCTTTGACCTTCTTATAGGATATTGGTGGAATATGGGAGAGAAATGCAGGAAAGGATGACATAAATTGACCATTTCTGACTGGGGAGGAAAGATGGCAGAGGAGTAGGGGACCCTATTTCTTTTTTTTTTTTTTAAGATTTTATTTATTTATTTGAGAGAGAGAATGAGAGAGAGAGAGAGCTTGAGAGGGGTAGGGTCAGAGGGAGAAGCAGACTCCCCGCTGAGCAGGGAGCCTGACGCAGGACTCGATCCCGGGACTCCAGGATCATGACCTGAGCCGAAGGCAGTCGCTTAACCAACTGAGCCACCCAGGCATCCCGGGGGACCCTATTTCAAGTGGTCTCCGGAATTGAGCTGTATATCTACCAGACCACTCTGAGCACCACGAAACCAGCCTGAGATGTAAGAAGATCTGGATCTCTACAAACAGAATATCGCAGGTGGTTGGTTTTGAGGTACGAAGCGGGAAGCCGTGATTCCGG
The DNA here is from genome assembly GCF_011800145.1 of Mirounga leonina. NCBI lineage: Eukaryota > Metazoa > Chordata > Mammalia > Carnivora > Phocidae > Mirounga > Mirounga leonina. Next base: position 71,711,600 of record NW_023270323.1, on the reverse strand, counting down.
GGCAGGTATCGGAGGATAAACAGCAGCGGGAGGGTGCCTGGCCGTGGGGATCCTACACCGCCGGTGAGCGACAGCCTCGCGCTCTGGGGATGGGCACAGACTCGCAGACCAGTAGCGGTGGGGAAAGGACTTTAGGGCAGCCCCCGAGGCGGAAACCTGGAGTGGTGGGGGTGGGGTCGTGCAGGTGAACTGGGAGCGGCTGGTGGTTTAAGAAGCACAAAGGGCAGAGACGTGCCCCGACCTGGAGGCAGGACTGGGGGCGCTGCGGAGGGGCATACAACCCAGGCTGCTGCAGTTTATAGCAGCACGGACAGAAACGGAGACGGTGTGGCCTGGAGAGCTCACTGAAGAACAGACTGCGGTCTCTCTGTTCTGAGGCAGAGGGCTGGAAACTGGCTCTTCTGCTCTGACTCCCGGAAGAGACACAGAAAGCTGCCAGGAAAAGCCACCAGAGAACAAAAGCCCCAAAACTGATTCCCACTGAGCCCATCCCCTGCCACAGGGGGGCAGGGCAACTCCGCCCCAACAGGGTTGCCTGAGTGACAGCGCGGCAGGCCCCTCCCCCAGAAGATAGGCTGGGAAAACAAGAGGCCAGCAACCCTACAGTCCCAAGAAAACAGGTGCATCTTGCTTGGGTTCTGGTCAATAATTTGGACTCTATACATTCCCTCAAATACCCACCAACAGAATGACTAGGAGGAGGAGCCCCCAAAATAGAAAAGACTCAGAGATCATGACTTATGCTGCAGATTTACAGATGGATGCAGATATAACCAAGTTGTCGGAGATGGAATTCAGGCTAGCAATTGTGAAGACAATGGCTAGAATGGAGAAATCAATTAATGGCAACATAGAGTCTCTAAGGGCAGAAATGAAAGCTGAATTGGCAGAACTTAAAAATGCTATCAATGAGATCCAATCCAATCTAGATAATCTAACAGCTAGGGTAACTGAGACAGAAGAGAGAATAAGCGACCTGGAAGACAATATAATAGATAAAAAGGGAAAAGAGGAGGCCAGGGAAAAACAACTCAGAATCCATGACAATAGAATCAGAGAAATAAGTGACACCATGAAGAGTTCCAATGTCAGAATAATTGGAATCCAGGAGGGAGTGGAGAGGTAGAGAGGACTAGAAGATGTACTTGAGCAAATTGTAGCTGAGAACTTCCCTAATCTGGGGAATGAAACAAACATTCGTGTCCTAGAGGCAGAGAGGACCCCTCCTAAGATCAAGGAAAACAGGCCAACACCCCGTCATGTAATAGTAAAACTCACAAATCTTAGAACCAAGGAAACCATCTTAAGGGCAGATAGGGGGAAGAGATTCCTTATGTACAGAGGGAGGAACATCAGAATAACATCAGACCTATCCACAGAGACCTGGCAAACCAGAAAGGTCTGGCAAGACATATTCATGGTACTAAATGAGAAGAACATGCAGCCAAGAATACTTTATCAGGCAAGGCTTTCATTTAGAATGGATGGAGAGATGTAGAGCTTCCGAGACTGGCAGAAACTGAAAGAATATGTGACCACTAAGCCAGCCCTGCAAGAAATATTAAGGAGGTTTCTATAAAAGGAGAAAGACCCCAAGAGTGATCTACAACAGAAATTTACAGGGACAATCTATAAAAACAACGTCTTCACAGGCAACATGATGACAATTAATTCATATCTTTCAATAATCACTCTCAACATGAATGGCCTAAATGCTCCCATAAAATGGCACAGGGTTGCAGATTGGATAAAAAGACAGGACCCATCCATATGCTGCCTACAAGAGACTCATTTTGAACCTAAAGATACATGCAGACTGAAAGTGAAGGGATGGAGATCCATCTTCCATGCCATCAGACCTCAAAAGAAAGCTGGGGTAGCAATCCTTATAACAGACAAATTAGATTTTAAACTAAAGTCTTTAATTAGAGACACAGAAGGACACTATATCATTTTTTTAAAAAAGATTTTATTTATTTATTTGAGACAGAGAGAATGAGAGAGAGAGAGAGAGAGAGCACATGAGAGGGGGGAGGGTCAGAGGGAGAAGCAGGCTCCCTGCCGAGCAGAGAGCCCGATGCGGGACTCGATCCAGGGACTCCAGGATCATGACCTGAGCCGAAGGCTGTCGCTTAACCAACTGAGCCACCCAGGTGCCCGGACACTATATCATTCTTAAAGGGTCTATCCAACAAGAAGATCTAACAGTTGTAAATATCTATGCCCCCAACATGGGAGCAGCCATCTACATAAGCCAACTGTTAACCAAAATAAAGAGTCATATTGATAACAATACGTTAATTGTAGGAGACCTCAATACTCCACTCTCAGCAATGGACAGATCATCTAAGCAGAAAATCAACAAGGAAACAAGAGCTTTGAATGATACATTGGACCACATGGACCTCATAGATATTTGCAGAACATTCCAGCCTAAAACAACAGAATACTCATTCTTCTCGAGCGCACATGGAACTTTCTCCAGAATAAACCATATACTGGGTCACAAATCAGGTCTCAACCGATACCAAAAGATTGAGATTATTCCCTGCATATTCTCAGACCACAATACTCTAAAACTGGAACTCAATCACAAGAAAAAATTTGGCAGAAATTCAAACACATGGAAGCTAAAGACCACTCTGCTCAAGAATGTTTGGGTCAACCAAGAAATCAAAGAAGAACTTAAACAATTCATGGAAATCAATGAGAACAAAAACACATTGGTCCAAAACCTATGGGATACTGCAAAGGCAGTCTTAAGGGGGAAATACATAGCCATCCAAGCCTCACTCAAAAAAATAGAAAAATCCCCAATTCACCAACTAAGTCTACACCTTAAAGAACTAGAGAAAAAGCAACAAATGATGCCTAAGCCATGCATTAGAAGAGAAATAGTTAAAATTAGAGCAAAAATCAATGAATTAGAAACCAGAAACACAGTAGATCAGATCAATGAAACTAGAAGTTGGTTCTTTGAAAGAATTAATAAGATCGATAAACCACTGGCCAGACTTATCCAAAAGAAAAGAGAAAGGACCCAAATCAATAAAATTATGAATGAAAAGGGAGAGATTATGACTAACACCAAGGAAATAGAAACAATTATTAGAAATTATTATCAACAACTATATGCCAATAAACTGAGCAATCTGGATGAAATGGAGGCCTTCCTGGAAACCTATAAGCTGCCAAGACTGAAACAGGAAGAAATTGACAACCTGAATAGGCCAATAACCAGTAATGAGATTGAAGCAGTGATCAAAAACCTCCCAAAAAACAAGAGTCCAGGGCCTGATGGATTCCCTGGGGAATTCTACCAAACATTCAAAGAAGAAATAATACCTATTCTACTGAAGCTGTTTCAAAAAACAGAAACAGAAGGAAAACTTCCAAACTCATTCTATGAGGCCAGTATTACCTTAATCCCCAAACCAGGCAAAGACCCCATCAAAAAGGAGAATTTCAGACCGATATCCCTGATGAAAATGGATTCCAAAATCCTCAACAAAATCCTAGCTAATAGGATCCAACAATACATTAAAAGGATCATCCACTATGACCAAGTGGGATTTATCCCCGGGATGCAAGGGTGGTTCAACATTCGCAAATCAATCAATGTGATAGAACACATTAATAAGAGGAGGGAGAAGAACCATATGGTCCTCTCAATTGATGCAGAAAAAGCATTTGACAAAATACAACATCCTTTCCTGATTAAAACTCTTCAGAGTATAGGGATAGAGGGAACATTCCTCAAGTTCATAAAATCCATCTATGAAAAACCCACAGCGAATATCATCCTCAATGGGGAAAAGCTGAGAGCCTTTCCCTTAAGATCAGGAACACGTCAAGGGTGCCCACTCTCGCCACTATTGTTCAACATAGTACTAGAAGTCCTAGCAACAACAAAAAGAAATAAAAGGTATTCAAATTGGCAAAGAAGAAGTCAAACTCTCTCTTTTCGCAGACGACAGGATACTTTATGTGGAAAACCCAAAAGACTCCACCCCCAAATTACTAGAACTCATACAGCAATTCAGTAATGTGGCAGGATACAAAATCAATGCACAGAAATCAGTTGCTTTCTTATACACTAACAACGCAACCATAGAAAGAGAAATTAGAGAAATGATTCCACTTACAATAGCACCAAAAACCATAAGATACCTCGGAATAAACCTAACCAAAGAGGTAAAGGGTCTATACTCTAGGAACTACAGAACACTCATGAAAGAAACTGAAGACACAAAAAGATGGAAAAATATTCCATGCTCATGGATCGGAAGAATAAACATTGTTAAAATGTCTATGCTACCCAGAGCAATCTATACCTTCAATGCCATCCCAATCAAAATTCCAATGACGTTTTTCGAAGTGCTGCAACAAACAATCCTAAACTTGGTATGGAATCAGAAAAGACCCCAAATCGCCAAGGAAATGTTGAAAAAGAAAAACAAAGCTGGGGGCATCACGTTGCCCGGTTTCAAGCTATATTACAAAGCTGTGATCACCAAGACAGCATGGTACTGGCACAAAAACAGACATATAGACCAATGGAACAGAAGAGAGAACCCAGATATGGATCCTCAACTCTATGGTCAAATAATCTTTGACAAAGCAGGAAAAAACATGCAATGGAAAAAAGAGAGTCTCTTCAATAAATCGTGCTGGGAAAATTGGACAGCCACATGCAGAAGAAAGAAACTCGACCATTCTCTAACACCATTCACAAAGATAAACTCAAAGTGGATGAAAGACCTCAATGTGAGACAGGAATCCATCAAAATCCTAGAGAAAACATAGGCAGTAACCTCTTTGACATCGGCCACAGCAACTTCTTTCAAGATACATCTCCAAAAGCTAGTGAAACAAAAGCAAAAATGAACTTTTGGGACTTCATCAAGATAAAAAGCTTCTGCACAGCAAAGGAAACAGTCAGCAAAACAAAGAGGCAACCCACAGAATGGGAGAAGACATTTGCAAATGACACTACAGATAAATGGCTGGTATCCAAGATTTATAAAGAACTTCTCAAACTCAACACCCAAAAAAACAAATAATCAAGTCAAAAAGTAGGCAGAAGATATGAAAAGACACTTCTCTGAAGAAGACATACAAATGGCTAACAGACACATGAAAAAATGTTCATCATCATTAGCCATCAGGGAAATTCAAATCAAAACCACACTGAGATACCACCTTACACCAGTTAGAATGGCAAAAATGGACAGGGAAAGAAACAACAAATGTTGGAGAGGTTGTGGAGAAAGGGGAACCCTCTTACACTGTTCGTGGGAATGCAAGTTGGTACAGCCACTTTGGAAAACAGTGTGGAGGTTCCTCAAAAATTTAAAAATAGAGCTACTCTATGACCCAGCAATTGCACTACTGGGTATTTACCCCAAAGACACAGATGTAGTGAAAAGAAGGGCCATATGCACCCTAATGTTCATAGCAGCAATGTCCACAATAGCGAAACTGTGGAAAGAGCCGAGATGCCCTTCAACAGATGAATGGATAAAGAAGATGTGGTCCATATATACAATGGAATATTACTCAGCCATCAGAAAGGATGGATACCCAACTTTTACATCAACATGGATGGGACTGGAGGAGATTATGCTAAGTGAAATAAATCAAGCAGATAAAGTCAATTATATTGTTTCACTTATTTGTGGAACATAAGGAATAGCATGGAGGACACTAGGAGAAGGAAGGGAAAAATGAGGGGGGTGGGAATTGGAGGGAGAGATGAACCATGAGAGACTATGGACTCTGAGAAACAAACAGGGTTTTAGAGGGGAAGGGGGAGGGGGGATTGGTTAGCCCAGTGATGGGTATTAAGGAGGGCATGTACTGCATGGAGCACTGGGTGTTATATGAGAACAATGGATCGTGGATCACCACATCAAAAACTAATGATGTATTGTATGGTGACTAAGAGAACATAATAAAATTAAAAAAAAAGAATTGACCATTTCCATCCTTTTGTGTCAAATTTCAACTAGTAGCTTTACTTAACGTAGAGTCATGATTTGTCTGTGGTTGTTGTATATGTCTCTTTCCATTGCCACTCGTGAATGTCTTAAAATTAGGGATGGTTATTCTTCCCATTCTTGTATTATCCGCCATCTCGTGCCTCCCACTCCAGAACCTGGTATAATGCCTGATACATAATAGTCATTCAGTTTTATTGCCAAGTTTAAGCTTTTTAATTCCACTTTTTTAAATCATCCACACTGCCAACAGTAATACCTTTCTAATATACAAATATAATCTTGTCTTATTTCTACTTAAGACCCTTTGATGACTCCCAACTGGCTAAAGGATAAAGTCTAAATTCTGAATCTTTTATTTTGACAAAACCTGTCAAGGTTTTTTTCTCACCTAGTTCTCTGAATCACCAGCCACTACACTCTCTTCCACTTCTTAGACACCATATTATTTTGTATTTTGAGCTTTTAAATCTGTAGGTTTTTAAGTCCAGAATGCCTGCTCTCTGTTGTCTACCCATTGGACTGCTCTTTATCCTTTGGGATTCTGTGTCTTGAAGGGAGGGGACAGATTATAGTGGTTAAAAGTGTGGCTCAGGCAACAGACTGCATGGGTTCAAATCTTGACTCTAGTTGTGTGCCCTTGTGCTAACTATTTAACTTTTCCCAGCCTGAGTTTTGTGGTTTGTAAAATGGATGCCTGGTGGGAGAAATCAATGAGTTAATCTATATAAAGTACTCTGCACGATGCCTGGCACACAGTGAGTATTCAGTTCAATTGATCTATTTTCTTTTCTTTTCTTTTTTTAAAAAATATTTTATTTATTTATTTGACACAGAGAGAAAGATAGTGAGAGAGAGAGCACAAGCAGGGGGAGCGGCAGGCAGGCAGAGGGAGAAGGAGAAGCAGGCTCTCCGCTGAGCAAGGAGCCCGATGCGGGGCTTGATCCCAGGACCCTGGGATCATGACCTGAGCTGAAGGCAGCCACTTAACTGACTGAGCCACTCAGGCGCCTCTGCTCTATTTTCTTTTTTTTTTTTTATTCTTATGTTAATCCCCATACATTACATCATTAGTTTTAGATGAAGTGTTCCATGATTCGTTGTTTGTGCACAACACCCAGTGCTCCATGCAGAACGTGCCCTCCTCAATACCCACCACCAGGCTAACCCATCCTCCCACCCCCCTCCCCTCTAGAACCCCGTTTGCTTTTCAGAGTCCACCGTCTCTCATGGTTCGTCTACCCCTCTGATTTCCCCCGCTTCACTCTTCCCCTCCCGCTACCCTCTTCTTCTTCTTCTTTTTTTTCCTTAACATATATTGCATTATTTGTTTCAGAGGTACAGATCTGAGATTCAACAGTCTTGCACAATTCACAGCGCTTACCAGAGCACATAGCCTCCCCAGTGTCTATCACCCAGTCACCCCATCCCTCCCACCCCACCCCCCACTCCAACAACACTCAGTTTGATTCCTGCGATTAAGAATTCCTCATATCAGTGAGATCATATGATACATGTCTTTCTCTTTTTGACTTATTTCACTCAACATAATACCCTCCAGTTCCATCCACGTCGTTGCAAATGGCAAGATCTCATTCCTTTTGATGGCTGCATAATATTCCATTGTATATATATACCACATCTTCTTTATCCATTCATCTGTCAAAGGACATCTTGGCTCTTTCCACAGTTTGGCTATTGTGGACATTGCTGCTATAAACATCGGGGTGCATGTACCCCTTCGGATCCCTACTTTTGTATCTTTGGGGTAAATACCCAGTAGTGCAATTGCTGGATCATATGGTAGCTCTATTTTCAACTTTTTGAGGAACCTCCATACAGTTTTCCAGAGTGGCTGCACCAGCTTGCATTCCCACCAACAGTGTAGGAGGGTTCCCCTTTCTCCGCATCCCCGCCAACATCTGTCGTTTTCTGACTTGTTAATTTTAGCCATTCTGACTGGTGTGAGGTTGAATCTCATTGAGGTTTTGATTTGGATTTCCCTGATGCTGAGCGATATTGAGGACTTTTTCATGTGTCTGTTGGCCATTTGGATGTCTTCTTTGGAAAAATGTCTGTTCATGTCTTCTGCCCATTTCTTGATTGGATTCTTTGTTCTTTGGGTGTTGAGTTTGATGAGTTCTTTATAGATTTTGGATACTAGCCCTTTATCTGATATGTCATTTGCAAATATCTTCTCCCATTCTGTTGGTTGTCTTTTGGTTTTGTTGACTGTTTCCTTTGCTTTGCAAAAGCTTTTTATCTTGATGAAGTCCCAATAGTTCATTTTTGCCCTTGCTTCTGTTGCCCTTGGCGATGTGTCTAGGAAGAAGTTGCTGTGGCTGAGGTCAAAGAGGTTGCTGCCTGTGTTCTCCTTTAGGATTTTGATGGACTCCTGTCTCACATTGAGGTCTTTCAACCATGTGGAGTCTATTTTTGTGTGTGGTGTAAGGAAATGGTCCAGTTTCAATCCTCTGCATGTGGCTATCCAATTTTCCCAACACCATTTGTTGAAGAGACTGTCTTTGTTCCATTGGACATTCTTTCCTGCTTTGTCGAAGATTAGTTGACCATAGAGTTGAGGGTCCATTTCTGGGTTCTCTATTTTGTTCCATTGATCTATGTGTCTGTTTTTGTGCCAATACCATGCTGTCTTGATGATGACAGATTTGTAATAGAGCTTGAAGTCCAGAATTGTGATGCCGCCGGCTTTGCTTTTCTTTTTCAATATTCCTCTGGCTATGCGGGGTCTTTTCTGGTTCCATACAAATTTTAGGATTATTTGTTCCATTTCTTTGAAAAAAGTGGATGGTATTTTGATGGGGATTGCATTGAATGTGTAGATTGCTCTAGGTAGCATTGACATCTTCACAATATTTGTTCTTCCAATCCATGAGCATGGAACATTTTTCCATTTCTTTGTGTCTTCCTCAATTTCTTTCATGAGTATTTTATAGTTTTCTGAGTACAGATCCTTTGTCTCTTTGGTTAGATTTATTCCTAAGTATCTTATGGTTTGGAGTGCAATTGTAAATGGGATCGACTCCTTAATTTCTCTTTCTTTTGTCTTGTTGTTGGTGTATAGGAATGCCACTGACTTCTGTGCATTGATTTTATATCCGGCCACTTTACTGAATTCCTGTATGAGTTCTAGCAGTTTTGGGGTGGAGTCTTTGGGGTTTTCCACATAAAGTATCATATCATCTGCAAAGAGTGAGAGTTTGACTTCTTCTTTGCCAATTTGGATGCCTTTGATTTCTTTTTGTTGTCTGATTGCTGTGGCTAGGACTTCCAATACTATGTTGAATAGCAGTGGTGATAGTGGACATCCCTGCCGCGTTCCTGACCTTAGGGGGAAAGCTCTCAGTTTTTCCCTATTGAGAATAATATTTGCTGTAGGTTTTTCATAGATGGCTTTTATGATATTGAGGTATGTATCCTCGATCCCTATACTCTGAAGAGTTTTGATCAAGAAAGGATGCTGTACTTTGTCAAAAGGTTTTTCTGCATCTATTGAGAGGATCATATGATTATTGTTCTTTCTTTTGTTAATGTATTGTATCACATTGATTGATTTGCGGATGTTGAACCAACCTTGCAGCCCAGGAATAAATCCCACTTGGTCATGGTTAATAATCCTTTTAATGTACTGTTGGATCCTATTGGCCAGTATTTTGGTGAGAATTTTTGCATCCATGTTCATCAGGGATATTGGTCTGTAATTCTCCTTTTTGATGGGGTCTTTGTCTGGTTTTGGGATCAAGGTAATGCTGGCCTCATAAAATGAGTGTGGAAGTTTTCCTTCCGTTTCTATTTTTTGGAACAGTTTCAGAAGAATAGGTATTAATTCTTCTTGAAATGTTTGGTAGAATTCCCTTGGGAAGCCATCTGGCCCTGGGCTTTTGTTTTTTGGGAGATTTTTGATGACTGCTTCAATTTCCTTAGTGGTTATAGGTCTGTTCAGGTTTTCTATTTCATCCTGGTTCAGTTTTGGTAGTTGATACATCTCTAGGAATGCATCCATCTCTTCCAGGTTATCTAATTTGCTGGCATAGAGTTGCTCATAATATGTTCTTATAATTGTTTGTATTTCTTTGGTGTTGGTTGTGATCTCTCCTCTTTCATTCATGATTTTGTTGATTTGGGTCATTCCTCTTCTCTGTTTGATAAGTCTGGCCAGGGGTTTATCAATCTTGTTAATTCTTTCAAAGAACCAGCTCCTAGTTTCGTTGATCTGTTCTACTGTTCTTTTAGTTTCTATTTCATTGATTTCTGCTCTGATCTTTATGATTTCTCTTCTCCTGCTGGGTTTAGGCTTTATTTGCTGTTCTTTCTCCAGCTCTTTTAGGTGTAGGGTTAGGTTGTGTACTTGAGACCTTTCTTCTTTCTTGAGAAAGGCTTGTATTGCTATATACTTTCCTCTTAGGACTGCCTTTGCTGCATCCCAAAGATTTTGAATAGTTGTGTTTTCATTTTCATTGGTTTCCATGTATTTTTTTAATTCTTCTTTAATTTCCTGGTTGACCCATTCATTCTTCAGTAGGATGCTCTTTAGCCTCCATGTATTTGAGTTCTTTCCGACTTTCCTCTTGTGATTGAGTTCTAGTTTCAAAGCATTGTGGTCTGAAAATAGGCAGGGAATGATCCCAATCTTTTGGTACCGGTTGAGACCTGATTTATGACCTAGGATATGATCTATTCTGGAGAATGTTCCATGGGCACTAGAGAAGAATGTGTATTCCATTGCTTTGGGGTGGAATGTTCTGAATATGTCTGTGAAGTCCATTTGGTCCAATGTGTCATTTAAAGTCTTTATTTCCTTGTTGATCTTTTGCTTAGATGATCTGTCCATTTCAGTGAGGGGGATGTTAAAGTCCCCCACTATTATTGTATTGTTGTCGATGTGTTTCTTTGCTTTTGTTATTAATTGCCTTATATAATTGGCTGCTCCCATGTTAGGGGCATAGATATTTACAACTGTTAGATCTTCTTGTTGGATAGGTCCTTTAAGTATGATAGAGTGTCCTTCCTCATCTCTTATTACAGTCTTTGGTTTAAAATCTAATTTGTCTGATATAAGGATTGCCACCCCAGCTTTCTTTTGGTGTCCATTAGCATGGTAAATGGTTTTCCACCCCCTCACTTTCAATCTGGGGGTGTCTTTGGTTCTAAAATGAGTCTCTTGCAGACAGCATTTCGATGGGTCTTATTTTTTAATCCAGTTTGTTAGCCTGTGTCTTTTGATTGGGGCATTTAGCCCATTTACATTCAGGGTAACTATTGAAAGATAGGAATTTAGTGCCATTGTATTGCCTGTAAGGTGACTGTTACCATATATTGTCTGTGTTCCTTTCTGGTCTATGTTGCTTTTAGGGTCTCTCTTTGCTTAGAGGACCCCTTTCAAGATTTCCTGTAAGGCTGGTTTTGTGTTTGCAAATTCCTTTAGTTTTTGTTTGTCCTGGAAGCTTTTTATCTCTCCTTCAATTTTCAATGACAGCCTAGCTGGATAGAGTATTCTTGGCTGCATATTTTTCTCATTTAGTGCTCTGAATATATCCTGCCAGTCCTTTCTGGCCTGCCAGTTCTCTGTGGATAGGTCTGTTGCCAATCTAATGTTTCTACCATTGTAGGTTACATATCTCTTCTCCCGAGCTGCTTTCAGGATTTTCTCTTTGTCTATGAGACTCGTAAGTTTTACTATTAGATGTCGGGGAGTTGACCTATTTTTATTGATTTTGAGAGGGGTTCTCTGTGCTTCCTGGATTTTCATGCCTGTTTCTTTCCTCAAATTAGGGAAGTTCTCTGCTATAATTTGCTCCATTATACCTTCTGGCCCTCTCTTTCTTTCTTCTTCTTCTGGGATCCCAATTATTCTAATGTTGTTTCGTCTTATGGTATCGCTTATCTCTCGAATTCTGCCCTCGTGATCCAGTAGTTGTTTATCTCTCTTTTTCTCAGCTTCTTTATTTTCCATCATTTCATCTTCTATATTACTGATTCTCTCTTCTGCCTCCTTTATCCTAGCAGTTAGCATCCCCATTTTTTATTGCACCTCATTAATAGCCTTTTTGATTTCTACTTGGTTGGATTTTAGCTCTTTTACTTCTCCAGAAAGGGTTTCTCTAATAACTTCCATATTTTTTTCAAGCCCAGCTAGTATCTTTAAAGTGATGATTCTGAACTCTAGATCTGACATCGTACTAATGTCCATATTGAGTAGGTCCGTGGCAGTCGGTTCTACCTCTTGTTCTTTTTGTTGAGGTGATTTTTTCCATCTTGTCATTTTGTGCAGATGAGAATAGATTAATGAGAGAACAAAATGCTAGCAGAGTAACCACGTCCCCAGAAAATATACTCTAAACAAATCAGAAAAGACCTGAAGCAGTGGGATAAGAAAGGGAAAGAGAGAAAAAAGAAAAAGAAAAAAAGAGAAAAAGATAAAGATAAAAACAAAAACAAACAAAACAACAACAACAAAAGAAAAACCAGAATGTGATCAAATATGATCTATATGGTATATAGATCAGTGCCACACACTAGATTTGGGGTGTATTTTGGTCTTTTAGAAGAAAGTGCCTCCCAAAATTTTAAAGAAAGAAAAACTTATATATGTACAAAAATAAGGGTTGATATGATGAAGGATATGACTGTAAAAATGGAAATTATAAAAAATGTTATAAAAGGAATTAATAGGAAGTTGTTTGAAAAAAGAAAGAAGAGGATTTAAAAAAAGAAAAAAGAAAAAGAGAAAAAAAAAGGGAGAGGATGTGATCAGGCAGGGGAATAGAAAACACCATATGCTAGAGATTTAGGGTATAATTTAATCTGTTAGAAGAAACTATCTCAAAATTTTAAAGAGAGAACAACTTATATATATAAGCCAAAAATATGGGTAACTACTATGAAGGGATAGAATATGACTTTAAAATGAAAAATAAAAATGTTTTTTTTTTTTTTTTAAAAAGGGATTGATAAGATGTTGGTTGAAAAAGGGAAAAAGAAAAATTCAAAAAGAAATAAAAAGACAAAAAGACAGTTAAAAAAATTAACTTTGAAAGACTAAAGAATCATGGTAAAAAAGCCATGAATTCTATGTGCAGTAGTCCCCAAGCTGTGGAGTTCTGCCGTTCTCATTGATCGGTAAACTTGGTCTTGGCCGGCTGTTCTTGCTGATCTTCTGGGGAGGGGCCTGTTGCCGTGGTTTCCAATTGTCTCTGCCGGAGGCGGAAGTGCCCCGCCCTTGCCCCCTCCCGGCTAAGTAATCTGCTCGGGTTTGCTCTCCGGAGCTTTTGTTCCCTGCGAGCTTTCCGTCCAGCTTTGGAGGCGGAGAGTGAGAATGGCGGCCTCCCAATCTCCGCCCCGGAGGAGCCGAGAACTCGGGCCCGCTCCTCAGTGCGCCCACAGAGAAAAGCCGTCAGTCACTCCCGGCTCCCCGGTCTCCGGCCGCACTCCGTGCTCACCCGGCCTGCGACTGCGCGCCTCTATCTCTGGCACCCAACCCCGGGTGGAGACTCCAAACCCAGCAGATCCCTGCGGTGCACTCCCGCGCGGCTCCTCCCCGGGAAGGAAGGTGAGTCTCCCCGGATCTGCCGTTTGTTGGGTCCCTGCTGGGGGAGCAGGGGCCCGACTGGGCCGCGGATCACGGCTTATGGCAACCCCGAGCTGAGAGCCCGCGCCTGGGCTCCGCCTCTGCAGCCGGCTTCCCGGCTCCATTACCTGGGAGCTCGGCCGCACTCAGGCACCCCCGGTCTTTCTGTGACCCCGAGGGTCCTGAGACCACACTGTCCCAGAGGGTTCCACCCCCCGCTTAGCCACCAGAGTGACGTCCCTGGGCAGAGCAGACTTTTAAAAGTTCCGATTTTGTGCTCCGTGGCTCTATCACTTGCCAGAAGCGGCCGACGGAGGCCCCTCCCCCGCCGTCTATCCTCCCGAATATCGCCTCGGATTCACTTCTCTGCACGTCCTACCTTCCAGAAAGTGGTTGCTTTTCTGATGAGAGAGTTGTTGCTCTTCTTTTCTTCAATCTCCTGTTGAGTTTGTAGGTGTTCAGAATGGTTTGATCCCTATCCAGCTGAATTCCTGAGAGGAGACGAAATCCAGGTCTCCTACTCCTCCGCCATCTTGCTCCACCCCCCTGATCTATTTTCTTAGCTGGGATTCAGAACTGAGCTAAAAGTTAATTGGAGCAAAAGGCAGGACTGCAATGTAGTATGATGGGGACTGTAATCATGATGTGAAAAAAATGCAAAGGGAACTCAAAGGGTGATCCCAGAAAGAAAAGCACAGATCCAGTGGGGGCAGGGGTCTGAGAAAATGCTTCTGGGAAGATGGATGCTTGAACTGATTTCTAAAGGTTGGGTCAGAAGTGTGGTACCTTGGGGCCAGGGATGGGGATGGTGGATCAATCATGTGTGGAGTGGGGGCCTCATGGACCTTATCTGGCATGTGGAGGTTCGTTAGGGTGAGAGGCAGTTACCCAAAGGTGGAAGTTTTTGACATGAGTGTTTTGGGTTGCTTTTGGGTGCAGTGGTCTCCTGGTTAGACCATCAGCACCCCAGGTACCTCGCCCCTTTCTCACATGCAGAAGAAAAACTGGGAGGAAGAGGGCTCAGGCAACAAAAGCTTTCCTCTTGATGGAAGGACACATGGAAGGTAAGTGTGAACCGGAGTGTGCAAATGTGGCTCGTAGGGGAGCCTCTCCTTAATCGCTCCCTTATTCATGATAAATAGAATAAATAAAGATCGTGTGTGTGGAGCAGGATTTATCCCCTTCCTCATGGTCAGTGTGGCAAGGGTGGGTATGCCAGGGCTGGATGGCCCCCTTGGGAGGGAAGAGCAGGCTCTCTTACCCTTGTAGTTCTGGGATAGACCAGCTGTCTGGGACAGGGATCAGTGCTCAAATTCCATAGCTCTCTTCGGCGTACATGGAGCAAAACCAACTCCTGATCTCTCTCTCTCTCTGCCCAAGAACATCGTTGATACTTAGTCAAAATAATTTCCTCCATTCAATGAGAAAAGGATAAAAAACGGGGGAGCTATTCTTGTGGTAGGCAGGGGAGTCCAAAGAGAGGGGACCCCATGGATTTTTCACTGAGGCTCCTTTTAATTGGCTAGGAGTTAGATAGTTAGCAGAGTGTATGCAGGGTGAGGTGGCAAGAGAGTACTAGAAGCAGAGGGCAGGGCATGAAGACAAGTATGGCAATCTGATATATTAAAGATGAGAAGAGGCATCATGAGTTTTTTTTTTCTTTGAAATTGGAATTACATGTAAATATCACTTAGTAAAACTCAGGGGAAAAAAATCAAGTCTGACATGTGAAAAAGCAGTATGAATGTGACCGGAGATGTTGGTCTGCAAAGCTTAATTTCATCTGAAAGAAATGCAAGAGCAAATAAAAAGGAATGCATTCATTCGTAATTGCCCTGTGGCTGATGGGAATGCCGAGTAAAAGGGCGCTCATTCTTGTATATTCCTTGGGTAGGCTTCTTCAGGATCTTCTCTTTTCAACAGTTTGATTCAAAAAGGAAGAAACATATTAAAATGTTATTAAGTATGTGATTTGGATTCCTAGAGTCTGTCTGCAAACATCTGACAAGTCCTGGGAAATTGACCAGTCTTCGGATATCTACCTGTCCAAGTGATGCAGTGAAAAGAAACAGGCTTTTTAGCTGGACATACTTGGTTTTGACTCCAGGCTCTACCTTTACTAGCCATGTATATAGGGAAGACAATTTGTGAAAATTATAGGTAATCCCTCAAAAACGGAAGTTGCCATTTTCACTAGCTGTTACGTGAGTATCTAAAATGAGATGATAGTTTATCCTTTGGGGAAAAAATAGAGTTTTAAAAAGGTTTTTTTTTTTTTTTTTTTTTTTTTTGCTACATCGGGGGTGGGGTGGGGGTTAATATGTTCCTCTTTTAAAAATTTTTTTAATTTATTTTTTAAATTTAAATTCAATTAGCCAACATATAGTACATCATTAGTTTCAGAGGTAGTGTTCAACAATTCATCAGTTGCACCTAACACCCAGTGCTCATCATATCATGTGCCCTCCTCAATGCCTATCACCCAGTTGCCCATTCCCCATCCACCTCCCTTTCTGCAACCCTCAGTTTGTTTCCCAGAGTCAAAAGTCTTTCACGGTTTGTCTCCCTCTCTGATTTCTTCCCATTCAGTTTTCCCTCCCTTCCCCTATGATCCTCTGCTCTATTTCTTATGTTGTTCCGATCAAACATTGACATTGCGTCTTCCATGAGAACAAACAGATGATATGACATTAGATAGAGACTCTCATCCAGAGTCTGTGAATATAGGTTTTATGGAGTTTAAGAACATTCAAAAGTTTTGTTTAAAGTGTATGTATGTGTGCACACGTGTGTGCCCACGTGTGTGTGTGTGTGTGTTTGAAATCTGTCTCATTTTATAAGTGGGCATGAGTATCAGACTCCTTTGCTTTCTAATTAATACCTAGGTTACCTGTGAAATTTTATTGTCCTCTTTCACTTTTCTTTGGGAGATGCAAAAAATTGAGAAATAAAATTTAAGTGACTTAATTAAAGGTTATACCTGAGGCTTGAATCTAGCTCTTCTGACCCCAAATTTGTTGGCATTTCTGCCACATTAGGCTGATCCTGATTGGGGACTTAAGCATTAACCATGGCACAGGTAAATTCAGATGGTTCTGGGGAGTAGTAACACTTTTCCAATTCAATTTTTGTTATAATCAAGAGCCTGAATGTGCCATTCTCCCATATTGGAATTCTTGGCAATTGCCTATGTCCATCTGTGTTTTTGAAGATAAAGGTGATGTTTCCCCATTCTAGATGCCTACGTGGAAATTTAAAAACCAGTCTATAGTCTGTATTATGTCTTGAGATTGAGACAGTGTGTCATGAGGGCAAAGAGTGACTAGGTTTTTACCTGAGTGTTCTTGTTTTCATCAGACGCTTGAGTGTCATGGGGATATGGCCAAAATATACTCTTGTTTTATCCTGTGATTCCCAGTGATGAAGCTGAGGACCAGTGCTTTTTGTAGATGATGTTTATCTATAAAGGTCAGTGACTGCTGGTTACTTGATTCCTTGTTAGGAATCTGAATTTCAGAGCCAATATTCTCAGTCTTGCTCATTTTGCTCAGCCATGAAAATTACTTTCCAGTGCTATTCAAAATTCTATTTTACAACTTAAAACTAGTATGGAATTCTTGGTTCTCTTTTTTTTTCTGAAACATAATCTTTTCTATTATCCAAAAATAACCCTAATAAATGAACAGGATGAAACACTGAGAGTGTGAATGGTACACAATTCTAAAAGTAACAATATGAGTCTTCTCATTTGAGAAGTGCATCTGCTACTCTTTCCCCACCCCCAGACCCCCACCTCCTTTGCTGGAGAAGAGGTGAGAAGCAATGTTCATTTGGTATTAGTCCAGAAACTTTCTGGGCAAATACATGCAAAAACATTTGCATATAACTTGAAACTAAATTGAGACAGAATGGTGGTACATGGTTCTGTATTTTTCTTTCCATTTGAAACTGTATTTTGGAGCTATTAGCACAATCAACAATCTAACTCAATAACTCATTTTTTTTAAGGGGATGACTCACTGGTATCCCATCATATTAGTGTGACATCCTTTATTTAATTAGCCCCATAGGTTTATGTTGTTTTATCCTTTCCCCTTGGCCAATGCAAACAATTCCACAGTGAACATCTTTCTGCATACATCTTTGCACATGTGGGCATGGGTATCTGGAAGATATCTGTAGGTTATGTTTCCAGAAGTGGAATTGCTGGGTCAAAGTATCTGTTCAAATTGCTTCATTTTGCAGTCTTATTCTTCTTTTTTCAACTGAGAGAGAGAGAGAACAGGAAGGAGGGGCAGAGGGAGAAGGAGAGAGAGAATCTTAAGTAGGCTTCACATTCAGCATGGAGCCTGATGTGAGTCAGATGCTTAACTGACTGTGCCACCCAGATGTCCCTGCAATCTTTATTTCTATATTTATCCAGTAGCATAATTAATCAACCAATTAATCTTTTAACTTCTTAATGTGGTTACAAACATACAAATTTGGTCAAAGGTTAAAAGTGAAAAACAAACAATTAAACTCTCTAGTCATTAAATTGTCTTCTTTTAAATGCCAGATAAAGATAATTTTCTTTCACCCATGAAATTCCTCCAGAAATTTTTACTGCCTCTGGCTTATTATTGTCTGCTCTAATCTGTACTTGAATGATAAGAATATAAGCATTAGATTGCTTCTTTAAAATGTCTATCACCTTTAAGAACTCTGTGTCTATGCTGTGCTTTAAGTGGTCTTTGGTTGATTTCTTGGTCCATACCTGGTCTTCCTACCATGCAGTCGCTTGGACTTCCTTTTTATATATAGACATATAGCATCTTGTGTTATATTACACATCTCCATTATTTAATCAACATTTTGAAAAGCTGCAGTAACTTTCATTTCCTCCTCAGTGACACGTAGCATTTCATATGCTCGTATAGAAAATTAAGACTCTACCCTGGCCCTGAGATTTGTCTTAATCCTGGTAAAATCTTTTATTACATAGTAGACTCCAATATCAACTAAATCTCTTTTATCTAATTATGTTTCACCTATACCCACTTGATCCAGTGCCCTGTGCAGACTTGCCCAGAAACTGCTGGTAAATTTTGACCAGGTCCCTTTCCTCCTCCATGCAGGCCAACCATTTCCCTGGCTGATTGTGTTTTGACCCTAGTTATTAGCCTGGTGGCCAGGCTTGGAGATGGAAATAAACCTGGGAGGGGCAGGTGGCTCAGGTTATCTTGAAACTTCTGCAAAATTTTCAAGCAAGGACTAGGAGAACTAGGCTTTAACGTGGAGGAATGGCCACTTCTCTAGGGCCATAGGGGTTGGGGGAATCTAGAGGTTCCTTCTGAGGCATTGGCACCAAGGTCTCTATCCAGCATCTTGGGGCCCTACTCCTTTCTGCACCAAGGTAGAACAGACTTTCTAGGGTTAAAATTCAATCTTCTCTGAACTCCACGACCTCTATGCTTAAGCCTTGCATCTGATCCTTAGTTTTTTTTTCTCCTCCTCTGGCTGCAGAAGGTGAAGAGTCTATATGTTGCCAAGGAGACCCTCTGGGTTTTGCGCTTTGCCTTAAATTTGTGATGGAGCATCTTCAGCCTTTCATTGCATTTGTCTAATGCATCTCCCAGTAAAGACCATCTGCTTCCATGGTCCTTGTGATTATTGTTTTTCCTAAATCTCAGCAATACTTGAGCTATTGCACTGCTGGTTCATTCCCATTCACCAACATTCTATCTCAGCTCTCCACCAGCAAAACTGTAACAACTCCTGCTACGATATGCTTTGGGCTATTAGGACTTCCTCTACTCCTTGATGGATTTCCCAGTGTCAACCAGCTGGCAAGTGACCCAGCTCCAAAATCCCATTTTAAAAATCCATTCTTTTGACCCCTCCTAGCACTAACTGTCTCAGTTTCTATTCCCTGAGAAATACTCGGAGATAAAGATTTATGGGTAGGGAGTTTATCGAGGAGTACCTTTGGGAACAACACCAGATAGGAAGTGAGGTGAGAGGGAGGAGTTAATGAACTTGTAATAGAGATCTCAGATGATTTCATGGGGAAGTTTTGGAGCTGGGATGGCCATTCAGAATTGTCCCAATCTAGGTGGAAGCTGGATTTTGTATCCCCCACATCTCCCAGTTACTGGGTGTGGGCTGTCCCTGAGAAAGCAGTGTAATATGGGGTGAAGCAGCTCATCTCTGCCAAAGGGAGGTCTTGGGGAAGGACTCAGGTGTGAACTATCAGCAGACGATGCTCCCAGCCACAGGGATTTGTATCAGATTAGATAATGCATAGGAAATCTTTTATGAGCAGCTTTATTTCACAAAAACAAAATCACATAGTAGCAAAATATAGTAGAAAGAGCAAGGGTTTTGATACCAGATCTCTTACCAGTTTTGTTATTTTTAGTTTATTCCTTATTCTTTCTGAACCCTGGTTTTACCTTCTATAAAATGGGGATGAGTATATTTTTCTTGCAAGAATGATTTCAAGGACAATTGAGTCAATACTTATTAAAATGTTTTATAAATTGGGCAGCCCCTGAGGGGAGCCTGGGTGGCTCAGATGGGTTAAACGTCCGCCTTCGGCTCAGGTCATGATCCCAGGGTCCTGGGATCGAGCCCCATGTTGGGCCCCCTGCTCAGCTGGGAGCCTGCTTCTCCCCCTCCCTCTGCTTCTCTGCCTGGAGGAGAATGCTCTCTCTCTCTCTCTCTGTATCTCTATGTCTTGAATGAATAAATAAAAAGATCTTTAAAAAAATAAATTGGGCAGCCCTGTTCCAAGGTAAGGAATTATACTCCTACACAGCCCAGATTTGCTCACTCAGTGAGCTCTTGTCCTCACTATCCTTTGGATTGCTATACACATGACTTATAATACCAGTGATGAACTTGAAAAAGATACAGATTTAATTTGAAAGGTTAAACAATTTCATATTCCTTTGCTTAGTGTTCAAATCCATGTTTGTATATAACTCTTTTGGAAGTGACATGAAAGAACTCATTTAGACATGATGATGAGAGTTAATTTTGCCAGGGTAAAAATTTTAGCTCACTGGGCTGGTCACATTTAAATACTGAGTCTTGACTTTCCCTAAAGCATCCATGGTCAGAATCTGTCTCTCCAAGTAAAGGTCAATGACAATTCACCTGCAAGAGAAAGATCCAATTGCATCTCTAGAATGAAGATCGATACAATCACTACAAGTAAACCGTGTCCGACCTTATCCTTTGTAAGAAGGAAAAGAATCAACAGGGCATGAAAAGTGTCAGCATTTTGAGTTTTGAGAGGTGAGAAAAGGGAAAGAGTTTATGCCATACTCATCCATCATTGGACTTCAGTAAGATCATTAAGGTTCAAACTAGAGATAAAGAGGTAGCAGTTTGTTCAGTTCTGCTGTTGGGAATCCTAGCACCAATTCAGTTCAGTTCAATTCAATTCAATTCAATTCAACAAACATCTATTTAGTGCCAACATTGTGTATGACTTTATGCTGGTTGCCAAAAAAACTCCAATCTCTGTCTGTTTGTTCATTTTATTTCATGCCAGACTCTGCTAGGTGCTGGGAATAAGCATATATAGAGAGAAAGATAGGCAGGCACACAGAAAATTTATTGTGATAAATACTAAAGGAGCTGGATAAAATTCTGTGCAATTACTGTGGTAGGAAACTCAAGTTGTGTGTTCATGGGGAAAAAAGTGATTTTAAGTTGGAGCTTGCAGGATAAGTAAGCATTTACTCATGATGGGGGGAAGGTTTGGTTTAGTTCATTTTAATGATTTTTTATCAAGGTGTACTATGTGCTGGACCCTGGGGTGGTCACTGCCATCAGGGAGGCAGGGGCAGCGTCACGGCTGCCCTCAGAAAGCTCACAGTGTCACACAGCAGGTGCAGGTAACAGTCTGAAAAAACTTGTCACCTGCTAAAGAGACAAATAAATTGACAAGGTAAGGCCTCATTTGCAATCTTGGTCAACATATCTACTTTCTTCGATAATCTTTGGTCTGGCTACAGGTGTTAGGTTTGCCCTTAGAAGGGCAACAACATTCTCAGAAAAATGACAGGAAAGACATGGTAACAAAGAAGTTTCTGGTATGTTTGGGATTATGGTGCATATATACAATGGAAGACAATGCAACTGTTTAAAATGGTGCAGGGAAATATAACATGGGAAGTGATTTATGATATATAGTTGAGTTAAACATTCAGGGAATAATACAGTATATGCAATGTGATTTCAATCTGGTAAATTTTTAGTGTACATTCACAGGAAATAATGTAAGAAGATACTCTGAAATGTTCATGGCAGTTCTATTTCGATGGAGGGATTATGAAGAGGAATTAAGAATAGTTCTCTCTTCTCTCTCTTCCTCTTTCTTCTTCTTCTTCCTCTTCTATTTTGCTCACGTGCATTTACTTTCTTTTTCTGCAACAAACCTGAGTTACTTCAGGAATGAAAAAACAAGCAAATAAAAAGTTAATTTAAAGGGAAAAATGAAGGGGGGGGAATAGGAGGGGGAGACGAACCGTGAGAGACTATGGACTCTGAGAAACAAACTGAGGGTTTTAGAGGGGAGGGGATGGAGGGATGGGTTAGCCTGGTGATGGGTATTAAGGAGGGCACGTATTGAATGGAGCACTAGGTGTGTATACAAACAATGAATCATGGAACACTGCATCAAAAACTAATGATATAATGTATGGTGACTAACATAACATAATAAAATAAAATTAAAAAAATAAAAATAAAAATAAATACTTGAATAAAATCCTTTAAATTAAATAAGCACTTCTAGGGTTATGACAATCCTTATGGTTATGGAATTTGTTTCCCAGAAGAACCAATACTGTTGGAAGGACAGCAGCATTACTATTATTGCTACTATTGTTATTTTATTTCCATGGTCTGGTAATATTTGAGGTTTTCATTGGTGTTCCTTCCTCATTCCCAGATCATACAAGACACAGATAATCTTCGGCAGAACTAGAAACAAAGGCTGCAAACACTTGCCACCGACAGATTTGTATGCATATTTTGCAGAACAAATTTTCCTATTGGCAGAGATCATGAAAAAAAAAAGTTGTCACAGGCTGGGAAGGGAATGTGCAGACAGGAAAGCATGGTAGAACAGAATGGAGATCCTCAGTCTGGGAACCCCAGGGCTGTATGGAAGCTGAGTGGGCACGTTCTTAGTGATCTTGTCACCATCTAGGAGGAACTGTCATCCACCTATCATCCATCAGTCTTCTGGCCTGGAGTGAAACTCACCTGAGGTTTGAGATTCTGTTCAACTTCCAGTGCATCTGTGCAGACATTGCCCACTTCTGAGCCTAGCAGCCCACTGGTGCATTCCCATTTTATTGATGGAGGAGTGGAGGTTTGAGGAACCTGAGCAATTTGCTTAGAAGTCACCAGCATCATTGAAGCTAGAATTTGAGCCTCATGAATCCCTGCTGAGTATCCCACCACACTGCCTAAAGCTTGATTTGTGGACCACATTTATTCACAGCCAACAGTTCTGTCATTCATTGTTCCTTGGGCAATGACTCCTTCCTGTGAGGAGAAATAAACAAGATGGTGACAGGCTCCTGAAGTTGTGTCATTTCTAACCTGGTGCTCCACTCCTGCAGCTCAAGACAGGTTTATTTCTGGTGAAATCTTTGCTGTAAAGTACACCAATTAATTTTCCTTACAAATGATTTCTTTTTTTTTTTTTATTCATGAGAGACAGAGCGAGAGAGAAAGGCAGAGGGAGAAGCAGGCTCCCAAGGAGCAGGGAGCCCGATGCGGGACTCGATCCCAGGACCCTGGGATCATGACCCGAGCCGAAGGCAGACGCTTAACCATCTGAGCCACCCAGGCGCCCTACAAATGATTTCTAATATGTAATTATGTAATCAAGCACTCCCATAAACAAGCTTGGCCTTGACACAGAGTGATGGGGTGCAGTAATATTTTATTTTATTTTATTTTTTTTAAAGATTTTATTTATTTGTGAGAGAGAGAATGAGAGAGAGCACATGAGAGAGGGGAGGGTCAGAGGGAGAAGCAGACTCCCTGCCGAGCAGGAAGCCCGATGCGGGACTCCATCCAGGGACTCCAGGATCATGACCTGAGCCGAAGGCAGTCGCTTAACCAACTGAGCCACCCAGGCGCCCTGCAGTAATATTTTAAATAAAAGATGATCGCACAGCCATTTATTTTGAAGTCCAATTTTCAGGATTGGGAACTATACATTAATGGCAGTTTAGAGATTAACAGCAAGCTAAATGTGAAACCCTATGAGCTAATGCCTTCGACATAAACAAATGTACAAAAATAGCATCCTGCAACTGTTTTCAAAGTCTGACAGAGTTACGGGGCTTTCTGCAAAGCGGAGGGTGCAAAGAGTATTAGATTCATCAAATTCTGGCAGCGATCTGTTAAAAAATAATGGTTTTGTCTACAAATGGAAACTGCTAACAGCTTTTCCCGTCCACTGTAATCGTCTTTCCATCTGCTTGGGTTTTATAATCGTGTCGCCTTTGGAAAATTACAACACAGAGCATATTCTCTTGGAGGTCTGTTGTTGAGCTGAATATTCTGAGCCACGAAATGGTGACAACAGTTGAAGAGTTTTCCTGCAAAAGCGTTACAACCATTGCATCCCAACAAGGCCCGCTGGTGCTGCAAGGCTCTGGCAGGAGGGGAGCAGCGGACTGCGTTTAGTAGAGCACAATTTAAAAAACGCTCACATACGCTTGAACAGGCATGATCTAACATTCGTGTTGCCTTGGAATAATGGCTACTTCTTTTTTGCCTCCTTCTGACATCTTTCTTTCTTACTCTTTTTTTCTTTTCCATTTCCCTACTAAAGCTGTGTTATTATCTAAGTGCAAGGTCATGAGGGATCTGGACAGCTCTGCTAGCCTGTGATCTGCTCCAGAAAGAACATTATTTCCCTGTGTCCCCAGATCCTTTGCCCAGAGCACAGCTCATGGTGGCATTCAGTACCTAATTGCTGAATGAATGAGTGAATGATGCTATGTCTTTCATATAATGATTTATACCTTATAAAACCTTATGTACTTTGTAAAACATTTTCACTGACACCATCCTCACAACAACAGAGGAGGAAGTAGGATGAGGTATTGCCTCAATGTGTTAGTTCAAGTTCTTCAAGAGGCAGATGCTAAAATTGGACTGACCATGCAAGAGATTGATTATGGAAGTCACCCTCAAGGGAAAAGGGAAAAGGGGCAGTGGAGAATGGGGGAGCCATCAGCCCATGATGCAGGTCTTACTACCACAGAGGAGGGAAGGAAGGATTGAGTGCAGAAGTATTCAGTGGGGGGCGCCTGGGTGGCTCAGATGGTTAAGCGTCTGCCTTTGGCTCAGGTCATGATCCCAGCATCCTGGGATCGAGCCTCACATTGGGCTCCCTGCTCAATGGGGGGCCTGCTTCTCCCTCTCCCTCTGCCTCTCTCCCTGCTCATGCTCTCTCGCTCTCTCTCTCTGTATCTCTGTGTCTCAAATGAATAAATAAAATCTTAAAAAAAAAAAAAAGAAGTATTCAGTGGAAGTGCAGTTCAAAGAAAGTTTCAGCAAAGCTCATGGAGAGTCTTTGGGTCGAAGTCACTGGTCTGTGGAGTCCCACTTCTCCCAGAAATGCACCTTCCTCTTCCAGGAGTGGCCTTGCTGCTCTCAGACTTTGGCTGATGGTGCCAGTGAGGTGAAAGATTTCAGACATCGTGACTGGGGCCCTCAGTCAATTACACTCCTTGTGGTGGGATATTTGAGAGGAGAATTCTCATGGTGACCGCATTCTATTTTAGAGATAAGAAAACTGAGATCCTGAGACGTTAAGATGCATTTTCAAGGTGTCATGCCAAGTGAGTGGAAGAGTGGGGGTTAATGCCTGGCTCTCAAAACCTAACCCATGTGTTTTCTTTATAGATATAATCGTGGCTTCATTCTTACTGCTGACCCTGTGCCTCATCTGATTGGTGGTGATTTGTGGGGAAGTAAATGTACAAGGAGTTTCTAGGCAACACTGGGTGGGCAAAACATCTATCAGGGGTATAAGAAGAGACAAGGAGTGGGGTTTCTTACACCTCTGGTAGAAAGCAGAGGATAAAGCTGGAAAGTGAGGATGAGAAGTCTTCTCCTAGGTGGGGGCGGGTAAGACATTCACTCAAGAACGAATGGGTAGAATGATGAATCACTTGGAGAAAAGCAATGCATGAAACCTATATGATGAGATCAATATTTTGGGATTCCCATGGGAAATCCCAGCTGACAGACAGTAGAAAGCAGAAAAGTGGAGGAGAACTGACATACCTTTTAATTGCCATCATATAGCTTTTGAAAACACTGGCCTTGAGGAGTTGCCCTGCAGGATTGGATGTTGATTCGCTTATCCACTTAGGAAATATTTATTGAGCACCAACTCTGTGCCAGGCGCTGTGATAGGCTCTAAAGATTATTGGCAAACAAGATTCTGTTCTTTCCATAATAGAATAGAGCATCCAGTGGAAGAGACTGTGAATACACAAACAATAATTCTAGACACTTGGAAATGTTATTAGAGAAATACTCAGGGCATGGGAAGCAGAATAATTATGTGGTAATGGGAAGACTCTGAGGTAGTGAAAATAGCTTGAGATGTGAAGGATAAGGAATTATTTCTGTGAGTATCTGAGGGCAAGAGTTTCAGGACGAGGAAGAGGGGGTAGCTCCTAGCAAGAATATGAGTGTTTAGGGAGCAGAAGAAAGGTCAGTGTGGGCAGAACACAGTGCAGGGGGGATGGCAGGATGTGAGATGAGAAGTAGGCAGGGCCAGATTCTGCAGGGCACTAGAGGCAGAGCAAGAAGTTTGGGTTTTATCTTAAAGGTGTCAGGAAGCCATTGGAGGCTTTTAAGCAAGAGAGCGTCATGATGTGATTTACGTTAAAAAATGAAGCTGATCGGGGCCCCTGGGTGGCTCAGTCATTAAGCATCTGCCTTCGGCTCAGGTCATGATCCCAGGGTCCTGGGATCGAGCCCCCCATTGGGCTCCCTGCTCCGTGGGAGGCCTGCTTCTCCCTCTCGCACTCCCCCTACTTGTGTTCTCTCTCTCGCTGTGTCTCTCTGTCAAATAAATAAATAAAATCTTTAAAAAAAAAATGAAGCTGATCTGCAAGAAGGTGAATGGAAGCAGGGAGACTAGCTGAGTCTGTCGCCAGAGTCCATCTGAGACCTAATGGACACTTGAGCTGAGTGGGATGGACAAGCTGGAAATAGCCTGGTAGATGATACGGAGAGAAGTAGTCCTTGCTGAAGGATGGTGCATGTGCAAAGCAGATAGGCATGGGGACAAGGAGAGGACATTGGGGTTCACATGTGGTTGGCAAAGGCTGCAGCTTTGGGTGTGCATCGCATAGCAGGAAGAAACGTAAAATAAGGAGGGCGATCTCTATTTCCCAGAGCCTATGAGGGGATAGCTTGAGAAAACAAGCCCCTTCCCCTTTCTGTGCCTCAGTTTCCTTCTCAGTAAAATGGAGTGGTGTCATAATGGAATCATTAAGACATATTCCATTCTGTGACTGCCCCCCCCTGCACCCCGCAGCCCCAGAGGTAAAACCTGATTGAAAAGTCGGCAATGCTGGGGCTTCACCATGTGGGTTTTCATGGTCTTGATGCTGGGAACATGCTTTTAGGAGTCAGAATAATAAATATAATAAATAAATAATGGAAATAGGTGTTGGATATCATAAGTGTTGAAAGTCCCTTTTAATGGGCTATACAAGACAGGTCGTTCTAGGAGACATGTGACACATGCAGTGTACTTCCCGTTTCCCCATCCTCATCAGTGCCGAATCTCCCATGAACATGCAGAAATTCCTAACTGTCCTGAACACACAAAAATCCCTTCTGTAGAAAATGGCGGGGGCCACGACATAATGATTACCAATTTGGGTTTCTGTGTTAAAAGGCTATTTGGTAATAACAGCACTTACTCTGTGCCCAGTGTGGGTCCAAGCAGTTGATTTGTAGCAAACTTCTGTGATCTGCAACAAGTGGGTGATGTTGGTGATAGTTTCCTCCCTATTTTACATATGGGAAAAGTGAGGACTAAAAAAGATAAGTAATTGCTTAAGGCCACCGTCGTCTTTCTACAGCTTTGGTTGGGGTGTAACAGAAAGCACACAACTAGACTCAGACTTCAAGGACTCAGCTCCGCCATTGGATAAGGTATGACCTTGACTTTCAAGCCACTTCACACTTGTTCTTGCGTGATTTCCTCATCTGTAAAATGGGCATAATTATAGCACCTCAGGGAGCTGTATGAGCATGGAGACAAATTGTGTAGAGAATCTGTTACAATAAACATTGGTGCTCCCCACACCTAAAGATGTTTTGTAAACCGCTGTTATCCAAAGATTTGATACGACCTCCCTGAGTATTTCTAGGCAATTAACTTGGTTTTGTACAAAAATGGAGATAGTTGTAGCATGGGAGAATTCCTAGGGTTCTTGGATTTCTGTATGTGTGTGGAGGGAGGTGTTGAAGTAAATACTTCCTCTGGAGATTCGAAAACAGTGAGTCAGGAATTTGAACAAGTTGATATTAATTTCAGGCAATATTTTCTTCTGCTTTATGAAGCCAAATGGAAGAAATAAACCAAATGTTTATTAAGTGCTGGGCCATGTTCTAGGCCCTCTGGGAGAAGGGGTAAGGTCCGGACATGAGACACACTGTTGATTTTCTCAAGGAGCCTGCTGTCTACCATCTAGTGCAATGACTAGATGGGGTGCGTTTCTGCTGGAGGCAGAGGTTGTTCTCACAGTAAAATCTGGTGTGTGTGTGTGTGTGTGTGTGCATGTGAGAGAGAGAGACAGAGAGACAGAGAGAGATAGAGATTATTTTCATGGTAATCAAAAGGTCTTGGATTAAATAATGTTGAAAAACCCTGGCCTAGACAGAAAGATCTATGAGAGAAGAAATGAATCAGTGAGTTTGTGAGAAATCATAACTAGTTTTTACATAGATAACATATGGGTAACCAAATATCCATCAGGGGGCTCCTGGATCTAGGCAAGATGGCCCAAAGGCAGTGATTTACTACCTCATGCCTCTTTTAGTACCTAATAGTTCATAACTTGTTCTTCACTTTACCAGAAAGATAATAAAACCCATCCACAGTATGATTTCGAAACAAATCAACATAATGCCTCAATATAACCAAGGAAGAAGTAAAAGGAAAGTAATTTAAGCTAAAGTAATATGTACAGTATTTTAGTATGTGAATGCTCAGGTCTGATTTCACTAGAGAGATCGGGGACTAATCATCGATTGTGTTCCAAACCACCTCGGGAACCCATCTGGGGCCTTGGTGCCGGCTGTCGCTGGGCACCTGCTTTCTGCCACGTGGCTTTTCTCTCTATGTGCTATCCCACCATTGGGTTTAGCCCAAGCTTGCTTGTGCATGGCAGCTGGCCTCCAAGAGGGTGAAAGAGAAGCGCCAAGGCTTTCAAACTCTAGGCTCTGCCGTCACACCCCACCACTTCTGCTGTGTTCTTTCCATCAGAGCAAGGCATGGGGCCAGCCTAAAATATTCAAGGAGTGGGTGGGTAGGAAACAGACTCTTGCTTTACAGGAGGAGTGGAAAAGTCATGTTGCAAATGGGCATGTGGGATGAAAGATCATTGTTGCTGTTTGTGGAAAAAACCTACCACAGAAGCAGAAGAGCCCTGAAAAGTAAAAATTAAAAAAAAATAATCTATTTATTGAATCCTCCGTATATGTCTGGGCACTGTGCTAAGGCTTTCTGTGTCCATGCTGAGTAAATCTTCGAGCAAGCCTATGAAATCAATATTATTATTCTTTCTCCCTTACTGATAAAAAAAATGGACAGAGAGGTGAAGTAACTAATTATGGTCTTAGAGTCAATAAGGATCTGAGATGGGATTCAGACCCATCTCTGTCTGACTCTGAAACTTGTGGTCTTATCTGTGGTTCATGTAGCAGCTACTTATCTTTTAAGTAATCTCTACACCCAACATGGTGCTTGAATTCACAACTGTGAGATCAAGAGTCGCAAGCTCTACTGACCGAGTCAGCTAGGTGCCTCTCACGTAGCAGCTACTTCGAGGAGAAATGTGTCTTCTGAATAGAGTAATGGAGTTAACTTGAGTATGCTACTTGAGTACCAACCTGAAGCTAGGGAGTATGGATGGATCCAGGGACTGCACACAAAAGACGTTCAATCCCCTGATAGCAGAGAACCACAGCTGTCCATTTGATGCTTTTTAGTTTAGGGAGATGGGGGATAAGCCCAGGTGTTGGCCTGTGCACTCGTTCCCACATAGTGGGTCAAAAAGGCATTGGTAATTTCCAAGTCCATGCGTTTCAATGCCTGTAAGATGTTTAGGTCTACACCTGTACAGAAAATATGTGGTTCTGGAGTGCCAATTGTCTGAATGATGGCCATATCAGTCATGTGCAGAGGATGATTCCTAGTGACCCGAGAGAAAGAAAAGAGGACAGTGCCAGAGTGATGGATGAGATATGTGTTTCCTGGTAGGACAGACCTGCTAGGAACAGTTCATGGCTGGGCATTATCTTCATGCAAGAAGGGAACAATCAAAAGCATCCCTGATCCTTTTGATCTTTGCTCATCACCAAGCAAGGTTAATCTTTTTGGGGGTGTGATACTCAAGTCACAGTTGGTATTTGTTATCTGACTTGATTTAATAATCTTAACAGTCTTTTTGTGAACCGAATCAGTTCGGGATGATCCTTAACTCAGCATTTCTCACAAAATTCTGTTTAAGGGCATAGAGAATCGCCCTAGCATAGCAGGGTGGAAGCTGATTCTGATTTTTTTTCCACTTGTGTCGTGGCCTGGCTGTGTGAAAGGTCTTTCTGCAAAAGCTTCTATAGTCCCATAGCTTAAGAGTTTACTCATCTATTCATTCATTCACTCACTCAGCCGATATTTTTGGAAGCCTCTAGGGACATTGTTCTAAACATTGGGGATATAGTAATAAACAAAAAGATGGGGCACCTGGGTGGCTCAGTTGGTTAAGCCTCTGACTCCTGATCTCACCTCAGGTCTTGATCTCAGGGTCGTGAGTTCAAGCCCTCATTGGGCTCCATGCCCAGGATGGAGCCTACTTAAAAAGAAAAAAAAATATGGAGTTCCTAGTCTTATGGGACTTATATTCTACTTGGGGGTGGGGTGGGCTCCAGACATTATCTACTATGTCAGATGGGGATAGGTATTAAAAAGAAAAATAAAACCAAGGAAAAGGACACAGAGTATAGTGCTAAGCTATTTTGGACAGGTTACTTAGGGGAATCCTCTCTACTATACTAACATGGGAGTATAGCCCTTTGTGAAATGCAGGAGGCAACTAAGAGGATGTCAGGAGGAATCGATTCCCAGGCATGGAGAGCAGTCAAGACAAATTTCTGGAGGTAGACATGTGCTGGGTTGGATCAGGAACAGCCACGAGTGGCAGGAGCAGAGAAAGAGAGGGGACCCTGGTAGGAGATGAGGTCAGAGAGGGAGGGAACCAGCCTTGGACACGAAGGGTCTTTCAGGACTGGGTAATGACTCCTAATTTATTCTGAGTGATGCAAAAATCTATTGGAGAGTTTTGAAAAGAGGAGAGGAATAATTTGATTTATAATTTTAGAAGGTCATTCTGGTTCTTATATGGGAAACAGAGTGTAAGGCGACAAGGATAGAAGAAGGAAGGGTAGCTGACTAGTTCAAAGACTTGTAATAATAATCTGAAAAAGGAATCATGGCAGCTTGGACTAGGGTGACAATGGAAAGTTGTGAGAAGAGGAGAATTAGTTTTAGGCATGTTTTTCTTTGTTTGTTTGCTTTTTTTTCCCCCAAGCAAGAGTTGGGGGAGAAAGGTTGCCAGTCTATGTAGAGGACTGATTACAATGACGGGCTGTGGATTTTTACATGAATAAAAACAAAAGGGTGAGGGATGAGGGACAGTAAATTGAGTGAATTTTAATCTGGTTGGGAATGAAGGACTGTTAGAATGTGAACACAGCAGAAGAGAGATGGAGATGGAGTTGGTAGTAGGTGTGGGATTCTTCCAGTTGATCTTTTAGAGGGATAGCAGTGGAGTGTGGTCATCTGCGATATGACATGGGATGGGTTTGTGGGATGGGATGGAGGACACAATTGTTGTAGGAGAGAAAGTCAAAGAATTGAGAGGCTAAGGTGTTGGATGGATCATCTACCTTGATTTTGAAAGTACCAACCTGAAACTCTCTATATTGCTACTTACTAGGGTGATTCTCTAAACACTAAATTCTCAGGGAATATTTGTTGAATGAAGTGTTGTTCCACAATGACAATCAAGCTGCAATCTCAGACTAGTTTGTTGTGTGCACAGTTGAGGCAGAAATAAGTGAGCCAAAGTGGGGATACTAATCTCTAAAAATAGAGTATAGCAAATTAGCTCTTTAGGGGAATTACTTGGCAAATTCTCTTTCCCTGGGCCCTGCAAACCCTTAGCTTCCCAAAGCACCAGCAGAATGAATTCACATAACATCAACAAGCATTTTTATCTTTAAAGATATTTTTATTTCTATATAATTAGGTCTTTGGAAGGAAGACAAACATAAGCAGAGGGTATTGTGTACAGAGAAGGTGACGAAGGGGAGAAGAGTCAATGGAATTTGGATTTTTCCTCATCATTATGATGTCCCTAGAGTTTAGCTTTTTTTTTTTTTTTTTGGTACCAATTAATAGTGAGAGCTTTGGAGCTGACCTTCCCTTAGAAATAGTGGGTAATGTGAGAATGCAGTGCTGTATTTATACTGATAAATGGATTGAGTTCCCAACCTTTTGGGGTTGGTTTATTTGGTAGGTAAAATGTATTTTCCCATGGAAATAATTTTACATATGGAAGTCAGATTCCTAGGCAAGTCCTTTTCTTCATAATGAACCCAAAGTAAAGAGTGTTATTTTGTTTTGTCTTAATAAAAAGGGCTGTAATGTTTTATAATGCTCTGTTAATATATTTGGAAGGAGGATTGTCTCCCCTTTCCTCTGGAGCTAGCTTAGCCAATACATAATTATACCAATATCTCTTTCCTCTTAAGGAAAAACTGGGTCCAAGTTGAAGTGTTGAAAGTGATTCTTTTATTTGGCCAGCATCTTAGTTTCCTCTGGAAGTAGAATCTCCTGAGAAATATGGGGGGAGGAAAGAGGTAGATCATTTCAGCGGCCTATTTTGGCCTTGAGTTCAAGCATCATTCTACAATTAAGCTCTACCAGTAAAAAGCAGACACTGTATTTTAATTCCTGTCTAGTGCCTGTGTCTACATTCCAACTGGACCAGAATCCTTAGGAGGGAATAATGTGGTATATTGGTACCCTCAAGCTTCAACAACATTATATAACACCAGACCAAGATGCACTTGGGTGATGCACTTCATGGATGCAAGTGAAGGCAGACTTGTCCACCAAATTCATCTGCTGCTTGTCTCTCCCTCACTGTTTGAGAGTTTCTCCCTGTCATCGACACTGTGCCCTCCTCTGCTCGTCTTTCACACTCTTCTCCTGCCATCACTGTCATGTCCTTGAAGGGGATATATGGTGTAATTTAGAGAGCTCTGGCAAAAGACTTCCCACCTCATTACCATTCAGCCTGTTTGCAAATATACCCATCTATTCTTTTTTGGAAAACAGTGTGATTTGGGGAAAAGACATAACTTTGGGATGGACCATTTGATTTTGACTTGGGTTGACTATCTACTTCTTTTGGAACTTGGGAAACTTCATTAGCTGTCTGAGACTTGGTTTCCTCATATGTGAAATAAAAGGTGCCAACTTGGACGCCACTTGAAGAATTGCTGTGTGGATTGAATGTTCTCACCAGTATCTAATGCTGTCTCTGGCACAATTGGGTACATTAGCATGGATATCACCTCCCTCTTACTAACTTGAATGGTAGCGTTTATCTACATTTTATAAAATGAGATAGCTGAGACCCTGAGTGGGTAAGTAAACTGCAGAGCTGGGATTCACACCCATGTTCATCTTAGTCCCATTACATTACACACTCAGCTCCCTCCCAGAGGGCCCTGTGTGTCACCCATGAGGACGGAGTATTAACTGGAATTGCTAATGGTGCCGTCCCACAGCATGCTCCCAGAACGCCCCTGTCAGACAGCAGGAGGGGATGCCTTTTAAGGTATAGCAGAATGGCTACCCACTGCAGGCTCTTCCCAAGAGTAATTGTGACTTTTGGTGATAAAGTTTTTAACAAAGAAATGAGGTCATTTTCTTTCTTTTTGAGATATCAGTAGGCCCCCATTAAAAATGGCTATTTTTCAAACAATGATTAGAAAAAGCCATACTGGGTAGAATGCCAAATCCAAGAATCTCAGATTAGATATGACTCTCAAAACCTAAAAGCAGTATATTTAGTAAAAAAAGGAGAGACATGTAAGACACATCATTTTGGCTTTTATTTATTTTTTTAAGATTTTATTTATTTATTTGAGAGAGAGAGAGAAAGCATGAGAGAGAGAGAGAGAGAGAGAGAGCATGAGCTGGGGAAAGGGGCAGAGGGAGAGGGAGAAGCAGATGCTGAGTGGGGAGCCTGATGTGGGACTCCATCCAAGACCCTGGGATCATGACCTGAGCTGAAGGCAGAGCCTTAACTGACTGACCCACTCTCATTTTGGCTTTTAGTAATTGGAAATGAAATAGGACTTTGTTAAAGACAAAGATAAAGGTATGGTTAATCATGGTTCCTTGTGTGGAGGGAAAACACCACAAATCTCCTGAGGCCCATTGATCTGAGTAAGAGTAATTTTGTCATCACACACCCGGCACACACCCTTCAATCACCAACAAAACAAATAAGAGGAATTACTAGGGCTTCAGAAGGTTTTAGGTTACAAGTAACTTCTCGATGAGAAAGTTGGTATTGGAAATATTTTTCTGTGGAAATATTTTTCTGCGTCAAGTTCAAAAAATTGACTGAATCTCTCCTTCCAAGGATGAAGCTGTCTTCCAAGAATTTATTTTACTTAAAGAAGAGACAGGTAGGGTGACAAGGTGATGGAACAAGAGGAATGAAAATGGCTGAAGGAGACCACAAGATAGAGAGATGCACAAAAGGAGAAAAGAGATTGATGCCAATATAGAGAGAGAGACATGATCTATTACAAGGAAAAAGAAAACATTATGGTCTGGGATGGCTTCCGGCCAACTCTATGAACTTCATTTGCTTTTTTCATCAGAAACTCTGGGGAAAAGCATAATCATTTCTCAATTGGAATTTGATTCTTTTGTAGCTGTGTAGGTGGGAAATAACTCTGGATTGCTGTGCTGGTCTCCCATGTTCCAGGTAGCCTCTTGTCTCATTCCTACATTGCAGCCATCTGGTGGTAATAAATCTCTGTGTGGTTGCCATCTATGGGCAGAGAGGGAGAGTGACATGCTTCTTTATTCAGGGAACTTTGCGTGTAGTTTTGGTTGTAAGAAGGACCCTGGCATTAAGGACGTGGATTCACTCTCAGAAAGCATAAGTCTCATGGAAATAGATATTTTTAGACAGGACCTCCTTGGAGTTAGAAGCTTCCAACACCATAAGCAAGCCTGTGTGAGCCTGGGCAAGAGCTTGCTTGCTCTGTGTCTCAGTTTGCTCATCCATAAAGAAGAGGATAATGCCCTTATAGGGTTTTGTAAAAGGCAAATGCAATTATAGGTGTAAAAGACACGTAATGTCTGGCACATAGGAAACTGAATCAATCAGGGTTCATTCAAAAAGCAGAAATTCTAACTGACATTTTAACAAAAGAGAATTTAATATAGGGGATTGATTAAATAGGGATTGGAGAAATAAACAGGAAAAAACAAAACAAAATAAAAACCAACCAACAAACAAAAGCCAAAAATCCCCACTTAGGCAGCACAAGCATAGTAACTGGGGAATGAAGGAATGTAGTGGGGTTATCAGAATGTGGATCCTAGGAGGAGCTTGGGACCCAGGTCTCTAGGAGGGAACAATGGCCAGCACCATGTGTTTCTGAGGAAGCACAGTGAGACCAATCTTGAGAGTGTGGGAAACTAACAAACTGGAAACGAAAACAAATTGCTCCTGCCCAGGTAAAGAGCTCTTGCCTGTGTGATACAGACAGGAACAGAGTCAAGGAGGAGTGAGCTTGTTGTCTCTTCCTCCTCTACTGTCTCCATCTCTCTAGCAGCCCGATGGGCAGGGCTTGGAAGATAGCAGTTGGCAACAAAGAAATACGGTTTGCCACCTCAATCCTGACATCAGAGCAGAGCACAAAAGAGTGGATATGGAGTTGAGAGGCAGTAGTTTAATAACTGGGACATAAGTGCTCAATAAATATTGACCACCCTATTTATTCAGTGTCTCCTCCCCACCTCCCCTCCCTCTTTTTTTTGTCCCTAGTAACCTTGATTTTTCTTTCTTCTGTATACTGAAGGATGAAACCAAGGATGGTAAGAAAAAGAGCCAATAGATCTCAATAGAAGACAAGAGTATTGGAAGCTTTGGCTATAGGTTCATACTTCTATTTTGGCAGACCAGATTTTAAGCCACTTTGTGGGACTCTCCCAAAAGGGAAATTTGCTGATGTCTCCAGTGACAAGCTCTTCTGTTAAACAGGAAACTCTTCCCATCCAAAAATCAGGGTAAAGTTAATACGTTGCTCTATTGTTAATATGTTTGCCCTAGAGGAGGGAGGCCGGCAGCTGAACCTTTCTCGGGAAGGAGGGAAGAGCATAGGCAGAGATACCTGCTGGGTGGGACTGGAAAGGCACGCAGGAGGAGAGGCTGGGATGTGGCCAACCCGCTGGTCTGTACGTGTCAGTCTGATGCGTACTGCATGGCTACCTCTGGATCGCAGCAGATGTGCTCGGGATTCAAAGACTTTCAAGACGCAGTTATCACTCTCGAAGTGCTCCAAGAAAGCAAGTACAAAAATGCCTAAATGACAAAATCAGTTCTGCCTCGAGAGGTCACAGCAAATCCTTTCTCTTTCACTGCATCAGCTCCATTCTTATGTCCTTTTCAAATCTTAGGTTTTTGGTTTTTTAAAATAAACTATGACAATAGCAAATGAGTTATCTATGACTTGAGGTAGAAAATAATTTAAAGTTATTTAAAAAACCTCAGTGAGGATCGAAAAAATACATAATTTTGTTGTTTCAAGATGATCAGATACCACTCTTCAAAACTGACAATATGGGGCTCATCTAGTCATCTATCTATCCATCTGTCTGTCCATCCACCCATCCATCCATCCATCCATCCATCCATCCATCCATCCATCCATCCA
>NW_023270323.1:71667110-71674696 GCF_011800145.1 Mirounga leonina | reverse complement strand
CCATCCATCCATCCATCCATCCATCCATCCATCCATCCATCCATCCATCTATCCATTCTGTCCATTGTCCTGTTTCTTCTATTTATCCAGTCCACAAATCTCTAGAGTGCCTAGCTATAAAACATCAGACCTGATACTCAGTGCTGGGACTATTACAGATGACAATATATTTCTTGCCCTCATATTCTAATAAACCAAATTATACGAAAATGGCAAGTGCTTTTATAGAAGCATGGACAAGATACATATTTCTTGGTATGATAGATATCATTAAAAGTAAATGTAAAGCAATAGGAAAACAATTTTTAGGATGTTCAGCGTAGCACCTTAACCAGGTGGTGAAGAGCCTAGTCTCAGATCCTGGATCTTGCATTACTGGCTCTGTCAGCAAGATCCTTAAACTTTTTTGTGCCTTTATTTTTTAAAAAAGATTTATTTATTTGAGAGACAGAGAGAGGAGGGGCAGAGGGAGAGGGAAAGGGAATCCTTAAGCAGACTCCCTGCTGAGCATGGAGCTCGATGTGGGGCTTGATCCTAGGACCCTGAGATCATGACCTGAACTGAAGTCAAGAGTGGACCGTGTAACCGACTGAACCACCTGGAGCCCCTGTGCCTTTATTATTATTTTTTTAATATTTAGAATGGACTAATAGTACTTAGCTCATAAAATTACTAGTAGAATTAAATTATTCAATACATATAAAGCAATTAGAATCATGTCTAGCATATAAAAAGCATTAAAATGTTGGCTAATATTAATATTTGTATATTAACTTAGAGTTTAAATTCATCATTGCATTTAATCCTTAAAACCTCTCCTTGCCCTGGGAAAATGGGCAGAATAGTTACTACTTTCCAAACAGGGGGAGTGAGGTCCAGGGAGGTTATTTTGGGGGGGGAAAGCCACAGAACGGCACAGCCACGGAGCTGGAAATCTACCTCAGTGCTTCTTCTATAATGTTCTTTCTGTTATGCCACGAAGGGTCATACGTTGACTTGGAAAAGCTACTGTTGTTCTCCACGTGTCAGGGCGACTGACTGCAGCTGGGCTGATGATAAACACAGCCAAAGGACACAGGCTGCAGCCTAACCCAGTCAGTGCTGCTTTGCTCGCATCTGCCACTCAATACAAGGCCCCTGGTGATGAAGGGACAGAAGGCATGGGTCAGGGAGCTGCCAAACACCAAACATACATCTTGATTGTTTACAGGCAGTCACCTCCATCCAAATCCTTGGTGGGAAAATGGTTCCCACAGGGGTCCAGAGAATTAGGAATTCAATGTCCTTTTGACATCAAAACTGGCTTTGGAGTCTGAAATCACTCAAGAGTGAGCTATTTTTGATTGATATTCTATTCCACATGTGGGTAGGTTTTCTGGATTGTTTCATCTGGCATTGGGGTTGGGTCCTGTGAAAATGCATCCGGGCTCCCAGCGCCGAGAACGTGAGGCTGAGAGAGCAACAGGAAATGGTGCAGGAGCCCAGTGCTTACCAGGAAAGGAAGCACACACCACAACTTGTGGCTGCCACAGAATGAAGGGGGTGCAGTGATTATGAAATGGGACCTGGAAGCCTTGCGGGCCTGTTCATTTAAGTTCCTCTCTTGAGTGTCCTGTGCTGAGCCCTGAGGCAGCTGAAATGACCCTCGCTTTCTCCGAGTTCCTAGGCTAGGAGGGGAGTAGTGTAAGCACATACGTCTATCCCAATGCAATACAGGATGATAGGATTTTGTGCAGGTAGCGCAGAAGAAATGGTGCATTTCACACCTGGGATTCTGAGGTTTTAGTGAGTAGATGCCATCTGAGCAGGGTTTTATTTATTTTTTATTTTTTATTATTATTTTTAAATTATGTTCCATTAGCCAAAACATAGTATATCATTAGTTTTTGATGTAGGGTTCAATGATTCATTAGTTGCATGTAATACCCAGTGCTCATCACAACACGTATGCTCCTCAATGTCCGTCACTTGGTTACCTCATCCCCCCACCCCCTCCCTTCTGCAACTCTCATTTTGTTTCCTGGAGTCCAGAGTCTCTCATGGTTGGTCTCCCTCTCTGATTTCTTTCCATTCAGTTTTCTCTCCCTTCCCCTGTGGTCCTCCGCGCTATTCCTTATATTCCACAAATGAGTGAAACCATATGATAATTGTCTTTCTCTGAGCAGGGTTTTAAAGTATAAGTAAGAGTTTTCTAGACAGATGATTTGAAGAGGTGCATTCTAAGCAGAGGCCGTGGTGTATCTAAAGGCCTAGAATTATGTCCTTGTTCAGCTTAACTCAAATTGGTTTCCTAAACAGTTGTACCAGTTATCAACACTTGGTATTATCCTCTTAATTTTTGCCAAACTAGTGGGTGTAAAATATCTCATTGTGGTCTTAAGTTGTGTTTTCTTAATTGCTAATGAGGTTCAGCATCTTTACATATGTTTATTGACAATTTATGTTTTCTGTGCAATACCTGTCCATGACTTATGCCCATTTTTCTATTTAGGTTGTTTATATTTTTCTTATTGACATATAGGAATTTTCAGATAGTCCAAATGCTAATCCTTTGTTGGTTTTGTTTTGCAAATATATTCTATGGGTATTTATTCTCAGATACATATGTGTATTATATATCTCCTATATGTTATATATTATCATATATGTAAATTATATATCTATTTATATAATAGATAATTATAGATAATTTACATATATTATATTAAATTAGTCCTATTTGAAATACATATATAATATATATAAACTACTACATAGTCTCATATATAACATATATGTATATATACATATTACAAATATACCTCCTCTGGCTCATCTTTGCATTTATTTATTTGAGAGAGAGAATGCTTGCATGTGGAGGGAGGGTCAGAGGGAGAGAGAAAGAATCCCAAGTAGACTCCCCGCTGAGCATGGAGCCTGACTCGGGGTTTGGCTCCACCCCATAACCTTGAGATCATGACCTGAGCTGAAA
Source organism: Mirounga leonina (assembly GCF_011800145.1). NCBI lineage: Eukaryota > Metazoa > Chordata > Mammalia > Carnivora > Phocidae > Mirounga > Mirounga leonina. The sequence goes on along the minus strand of NW_023270323.1, from coordinate 71,671,725 downwards.
TCAAGAGTCGGACGTTTAACGGACTGAGCTACCCAGGGGTCCATCATCTTTTCATTTTATATTATTTATTGATGTATCTTGTTGAGGAAATATTCTCCACCTTGAATCATAAGAATATGTTCTTTTACACATGTATAAATAGTTTTAAAATTTTGCCTTTAATATTTAAATATATAAACTATTTAGAATCAATGTTTATATATGTGTTTACATCCATAATGCAGGCCTACACTGCAATTTATTTTTCAAAACAAGTGACTGATTCTCACAACACCATTTATTGAGTGGTCCATATTATCTCATGTAATCTGAAATACCAACACTGATGCATATCACATTTCTGAAGGTAATTACTATTTTAATTAACGATAGATTAATTGAAAAATCTGTATGAAACCTCTGTGAAGTACACATTAGTATCTTTATTGTACATAGAACTCAACCAAAGTTGCATGGAAAATGACACAAATCCTTTTGACAGCAATGTCCATACTCTTAACACTTGGGGAAGTGAGAAAGTCAAGTCATGCAGGGATTTGGGGAAAACAGGAGTTAGTTCCACAAAAAAATTAGAAGCCACCAAAGCGCTTTCAGCGGGGAAGTGACATACTTTGATTTCCATTTTAATGAGTCTTTAGCTGTTGGACAAAAAGTAGGTCATGAGAAGGCAGCCGTGGTCGGGGGAGACATCAGGTCGTTGGCTCTTACAGTGGTCCAGCTGTGAGGCGCTGGCACCTGGACCTCCGGAGCTTCAGTGGAGATGGAGATAAGCGAATGATTTTGAAATACATTTTGGAGGCAAACACATCAGAACTTGCTGTTCAAGTGGATTTAATTGGAGGCTGAGAGAAGGGGTAGAATCCAGGAGGACATGTGGAGTGAGCAGCTGGGTGATGGTGGTGCCAGTTGAGATAGGGAAGCCTAGGGTGTCACGAGGGGAGTCAAGGGGACACATCAGTTTGTGATGCCTCTGAGACATGATGTCAGTAGGCACACTTGTGATACAAGTTTGGAGCCAGGACGGAGAGGGAGTCTGGTCTATTGATGCGCACTTGCTTTGACTAGTGATTTTAGCTGGGAGATTTACACAGGAGTGGTATTATAAGGACTCCTGATTTTGGTGAACTGGAAAGCCAGTGGTAAGGGATGTTGGAGACAGTAAATGCAGACGAATCTTCCGAGAAGCTCAGCTGTGAAGGAAAAGAGAACAAAGGCAGAAGAAACAGAACTCGAAGTGGAGAGAGGGTTGAGCAACTTTTGTTTTTATAAGATGAGAAGGATGTATACGTGTAGAAGGAATTAATACAGAAGTAGTGGTCAAAATTATAGGAAGGTGAGGAAAACTAAAATAACATGACTGAGGAGTAGGGGGTTGAGGAGAGGGGTGGAGGGATGTCCTTTGCTCAGAGGGTAGAGAAGCAGCATGCCATTTCCTGAAAGTGGCAGAGGAAGGTGACATTGTAACGTGATGTCAACCTGGGTGGTCTGGGTTTGCATTGAGCTCTGCTGTTTACAAGTGATTGAACGCTTCAAATCTTATTTTTTTCACTGGTAACATTGGAATGATGATATTATCATCCACCTATAGGACCGTTAGAAGGACTAGATGAGATATGTAGAGCACTTAGCACAGAGCTCAGTAAACATGAGGTTATGTTGTGTTAATGAATAGGTTTGTACCCATAGGTGGGAAGTCAAAGGTATTAACACTGAGTCTCCCAGTTGCTCGGCTGAGTCATGAAGACCACCTGTTTTCAGGAGCTGTTCTGGAGGATGGAGAGGGAATGATTTCCAGCACCCCCATCCTTCTGCTGGCATTGCTATAGCAGGGAAAAGTGATTTAAAGTGAGAATAAAGGGCAAGAATTCAGACTGTTCTTGTACTGGTTGATAGAAGGGATGGAGACTGGACTGAATCTCTCAGCTTCTTGGAAATGGCCCCAAAATAGCATGGGGGGTTCTAGGAAACTGGTAACAAAACCCCACTTTCCAGCTGCCAGAGCTGTGGACAGTGCTGCCTGTTTGACAGGTTGCCTCTTTGAAACATGGCATGATGTGTTCTGTTTTATGTAGAACTTGTTTGGAGTTCAACTGGCTTTTTCTTTCAGGGTATCTGTAGTTATGGGAGGGCAGATTTCAGCTCCTCAAAATTATGCAGACATTTAGTCAAATGCAGGTCTGGAGACACATTGCAAAAAGTTCTGATGGGGATCAGAATATAGGGTTGATCCTAGCTCCTTTATTATTGAACTGTGTGACTTTGGTCAGCATCTGGAAAAGCAGGGATGTAGTCTGAAAAGTTGATGATTCTCATCTAGTTCTCCAACCACTTGCAACACAAGAACCTCACTAAGCCATTTTTGCCTGAGAGGTGATGATTCTTCTTGCACCTTGAAGGTGTATGGAAAGAGATTTTGTTGGCAGAAGGATGTCTCTCAACACATCAGAATTAATGTAATTAATTGATTAATGGGTAATTGTTAATTACCCATTGTTCTTTCCTGTTTCTTAATAGGTTTGCTTAAGAAAACATTTATTGTGTGGTCCCTGGGACCTGCAGTCAGTTAGGTGTCCGACTCTTGGTTGCAATTCAGGTCGCGATCTTAGGCTCTCGGGATTGAGCTCTGAGTCAGGTTTAGCACTCAGCACGAAGTCCACTTAAGACTCTCTTTCTCAGGGCATCGGTGTGGCTCAGTTGGTTAAGCCTCTGCCTTTAGCTCAGGTCATGATCTCAGAGTCCTGGGATGGGGGCCCGTCAAGATCCCTGCTCAGCTGGGAGCCTGCTTCTCCCTCTTCCCCCTGCTCATGCTCTCTCTCTCACTATTTCTCTCTCTCAAATAAATAAAATCTTAAAAAAAAAAGACTCTCTCCCTCTCCCTCTGCCCCTCCCCATTATGCTTTCTTTCTTTAAAATAAATAAATCTTAATGACTTATACTAATTGTGATATACCATAAAGGGAATAAAATAGGCAACACTTTTCCACCCTATTATGGGGTTTACAATACAGATTTTATTACAATTGTAAAGACGTGTAAGAATGCCTCAAACATTTTGCATTGTGTATAACATTGAAAAGAATTAAAATTTACATGCAAGAAAAAAAATAAATCTTATAAAAAAAAGATAAAACATTTATTGAAGGCCCTCTTTGCTAGGTGTTAGAAATCTGGTAATCACCCAGACAGATCTAACTAAAGCAGCCCCAAAAGCATCTTCATTTCCCATTAGAGTATGTTTTGATATTTCACTTAATGTTTTGGACTCAACTTAATTCTAGTCATCAAGTATCATGTACTTGGAAGATGGTTTTTATTCACATTTGTATGTTCTGTGTCCAGCATAATTCCTGGCACATACAAGGTGTGCAATGATATCTGAAAGAAAATCCAATTTGGGAAGGTGTGGTCTGGAAAATGTCATTTCTGTTTTGGTGCATTGTGGAAGGAAGAGTGTAAGTGGTAGGGAATTAACATTTGTTTATCGTTTATTATATAACATTTGTTATGTAATTTTGTGGTACCTTAAATACATTTGTTAATATGATTCTTTTTAATTGCCTGCTTTTCTAAAATGCGAAAAGGAGGTCCAGAAGTGATGTGTAACTGTTTCATGTTCCTTAGTTATTATGTAGCAGAGACCTGATTTAAATCATGATCTGTCTGACTCCAAATATTGTGCTTGTTTGATTTCTATATGTTTTCCACAGTTGCAGGAATTACTGTTGTAGTCGGATGCAAACCCCCCGCCAGTGATATTATATAAGTAAAGGCTCCATGATAATTTGGGGTCTCTAGGTCCCGCCTGCCTGGTGTCAGACTTTCTCCAGCTTCACTGTCACTGACCACAGAGGTCCCAAAGGCTATAGAACAGAACAGACCCCAGATGGATGATGGCTTGAAATTATAAATTGGAGATAAAATAAGTGCTGTTGTTGTTTTTAACCATGTGATAATAATGGCTTACATTGACATGATGCTTTATGGCTTGCAAAACACTTGTCCACGTGTCAACAGTCCTGGGAAGTAGACAAGGCAGGGCTCAGCAAGCTTAGGTCCATCACCCGAGCTCACACTGTTGGCTAGTGACCTGGCATAGTCTGGTCTTTTTGCTCTTTGTCCAGGGATATGTAGAATCATGAAAGACACTCTCAGTTTAGACTGACCATGGGTTTGCCAACTATAAGCTAACCCAGCAGATACACAGATTTATAGCTAGGCTTAAAATAGTAACAACATAATTTCATAACAGCTCACAATTTATTTTTCCTGTTGGAAAGGAAAGATGCCCTTTCTTCTTTCTTCCTTTGTGCTTTGTAAGAAAGCCCAGTTGTGGGTTGCAATCAGGGGCAGATAATGGGGTCCTCTCAGTTTGTTAGATTTCCAGACCATCACAAAGGAAGGAAAAGCTTTTCTGTCATTTGGAAATGGTAATAAACAGGACTCTGAGTCAGGCAATTTGCAAGAGACCTGAGCAATTATGATACTTTAACTTGTTCTGAAAGGAGCTCCCCACCCAAGAGTTCTTTGTTGATCTTCTAATGTATCCATCTAAAATTGCAGCCAGTGAGGGCACCAGAAAGCACATCTTGCTCTTTTTTTCTCTTTTTCTTTCTTT
>NW_023270323.1:71477537-71667010 GCF_011800145.1 Mirounga leonina | reverse complement strand
TCCTTTCTTTCTTTCACCCAAAGGAGCTAAGACACAGTTTACCTCTGAGCTGACCACTCACCAAGAATTACATGCTTCTGTGAGTTTCATCGGTGGTGTTTGTTCTCCTGTCCTCTCTCCTCTGAGTTATATTCTGTGCTTAGATCATCCCAGTTCCTCTGAAGACAAGCAGTTTGGTTTTAAAGAAGCACGTAGTGGATTTAGGAAACATAGCATCTGTGGTTGGTCACCGGCTCCACCATTTAGAGGCTTTGCGATCTTGGGAGAAACATTTTATAAACCTTACTTCCCTCATCTGTGAAATACTGACCAGTCTCAGAGGGTTGAGTGAGTGAAATAGAATGCTGTCTGTGAAAAATACTTTGCACATAAAATTGATCTATCTTAATTATCATGTCTTTTCACATTTATGTCTCTATCTCTTCTTTTGAAACTTACCCTCCATTTCCAACAAATGCTCCTTCCCCAAACTTGTCCTTTGTCATTCTTTTTTGGAAGGCCTGGGGCTCTGTGATTGTTAATTTTATGTATCAACTTAATTGGGCCATGGTGCTCAGAGAGTTGGCCAAGTATTATTCTGGATGTTTCTATGAGGGTGTTTGGGATGAAATTAACATATAAATCTATGGATTTTTGAGTAAAGCATATTGCCCTTCATAATGTGGTGGGCCTTATCTAATCAGTTGAAGTTCTGAATAAAGCAGAAGACTGACTTCCCCCAAGCAAGAGGGAATTCTGCAGCAGATGGTCTTCAGACTCAAACTACAGCCCTGGCTCTTTAATGGGTCTTTGGCCTGCTGGCCAACACTGCAGATTTTGGACTTACCAACCCCCATAATCATGTGATCCAATTCCTTAAAATATATCTCATTCTATGTACATATACTATTGGTTCTGTTTCCCTGGACAAGATGGCTTGTGATAGCATCCTTCTGAGGTTGCAACGGAGTTGAGAAGCAATGGCCCCTCATCAGATCCTGTAAGCTGCCTCGTCCATCAGGATACTGGGCTGGGACACTGGTGCAGGATGACCCCTTGGTCAGTCCCCTGCTGCCAACATAGCTCTAGCATGATGGGAATGGACCTACCGGTACTAACACCTCATGTAGGATGCTCTGGGGCTCTCACTTCCTTTCTGTGAACTTCCTTCTCCAACAATGCCAGACAAGGCACAGATATTTTCCAGGGATGTTCCCCTTCTGGATATTGGGAGATTGGGGGACTTTGTGTCTGGCTTACTTAAACATCATGTTACTCCTCTCCTTGGGCACCACGGTGCTTCCATACTCTTACCATATTGTGTGCAAAAACCTGAGTGCATCTATCTTCTTCCTGTACTTTGAATGTGACATGCTCTTTCTGCCTCCATTCTTTTGCACGTTTTTCTCCTTTCTGAAGTGGCTTCCCTAATTCCACTCAGGGCTGCCCAGTCTTCAAGATTCCTCTCAAGTCCCATATCCCTCCACAGATGCTCCCTGATGACTCTTGCCTCAGCCTGGCTGCTTCTCCCCTGAACTTCAACACCCCTGAGAAATTTGTACCACTGGGTTTAGTTTTTTTAAAGTGTCTATTTTGGATCCTTAACTGAGGTGAGAGCTTAAAAACTCAAGCATGTGAGAAATGGTTAATGGAGGGGTTACTATTTACTCTATTATTTACCAGAGATAAATGTATAAGACATGCCTTGTATTCTTAAGTGGCTCATATCTAATGGGAGAGAGAACAAAAAACAAAAAACAGAAAATTAAAATGCAATGTTATGGGTGTTATAGTAGAGATTTGTTCCAAGCCCACCAGGGAGGGGCTGACTGTAGAGAAGGGATCCACTGTTGAACACCTGTCATGCTCCCAGCCTTGCACTAGAGATGTGTATGTACCATCTTATTTAATATTTGCAACAATCCTGTAGGGAGGACATGGAGCAGTGTCCTCACCTTCCCAATGAGACCAAGACAGAAGTGACTTGCCACCTCTGTCTTGCCAATCAGAGAATTTGGTGGCGTCCATGGGTCTGTTGGCTCCAAAGCCCATGTGCTTTTCCATTACCCTGCCTCCCAGGAGGGTTAATTGCAAACTGCTAGCAAGTCCTACTCCACCTTTGACCCCCTTAAGCCCTTGTCTCCTTTCAGTAATTTTTGGGCTATTTGTACCTTTTCTTTTCTCTCACAAGAACTTCGATTTTTACTGGAGATCACCAAAGTAAGACAAGAAACAAATAATAATAATAAATAAAAGCCATTCCTTTTTGTGTGAAAAATCCTCTAGTTATCCATTTGTTGAGGAAACTTGAATTTGAAGGAATGAGTTCTGGATTTTTTATTAATTTATCATTTGTTTGGTAGCCAGACACCATCATTAAAAATCCAACACGTGTTCAGATATTCCATCAAATGTAATTCTGAAGCAATATGTTTTTTTGGTGAGTTTGTTATAAAGACTTTTTGTTTTCAACTGGGTTTGTTTATCTCAAGAAATAATACACTCAACTATGTTTTTCATAGGGAGGAATGGTACAAGAAATGAAGGAAGGAAAGAGAAGAAAAGATGGAAGCGTGGGCCAAGATGGTGGACCACTGCAAGGCATTCTGGGAGTGACAGCCTGCCAGTGGCTCTGGATCCCCTGGGCGTGGAGTACCCACACTCTTTCCTTGAATGAGTTTAAGATTCTGTGTTCACCCCTTCAGGTCAGAGAAGTGTCTCTCCCACTGCAGAGCTTAGTCAGCTTGGGATATCATAGACTGCATGGCTTAAAGAACAGAACTTCATTTCTCACAGATCTGGAGGTCGGGAAGGCCAAGATCAAGTTGCTGGCTGAAGTTCCTGGGGACGGCCTGCTTCCCGGCAGAGATGGATGCCCTCTTGCTCTATCCTCACATGGCATGGAGACGATGCCTGGGTCTCTTTCTTCCCTTTTAAGGGCACCAATCTCATGGTGCCCTTAAAAGGGAAGGTTCTTCTTGTTTGTGTCTCTGCTGGATTTAAGGTGATCTTATGAGGACAGAGAGCTCCCAGTTCTGCCGTGTGCCCTCTGATGCAAACCCAACTGCTTCCCAAAGGCCTCACCTTCAAATACCATTACACTGGGAATCACGGCTTCAACATATGGATTTGGCGGGGGACACAAGCATTCGTCCATACCGAGGACTCCTCCGTCTCTATATTACAGTACCCAACGTTTTGTCTTCTCCTTTTATCTTTCCCTTAAAATGTCCAATGTCATCTGGATTCCATCATGCTGCAGGTGGGAATGTGGTATCTTTCACCTGATGGATTGGTCTTTCCATCTATAACATTTCTTTCCAACTTTATCTTCCAAAAAGCTTCCTCCCAACCTGTACATCACTCTACATTCTGGCCAATCCATGATTCTGTCTCTTAACACTCCCTTTACCTCACGTGTTCCCTCCCCTTGGATCTATCCCCTTTCACTTCTAACTCCTTTATTAAAGCACTCCCTGATCTCTTCAGTGGGGACCTATCTCTCTCTATTATTAGCTTTCATAGATGGAAGGAACTCAGACCCGGATCCCCAAATTCTACTTGTGTCATTTACCAGCTGTGTGATTTTGAGCAACTTCCATAACACCCCCAGATTCACCTCAGCTTCCTCTCTTATTAAATGAGGAAATCAAATGCCTCTCATGCTTTGGGGACTTTGCAGATGTCATTTTCTCTGCCAAAAACAATCTCTTCCTCTGATTTGCTTGGCTGATTCATTCTTCAGGTTCAATTTAGGAGTCTCTTCTTCCTGGAAGCCCTCTTGATTCTCCAAATTGGGATCAAGTGGCCTCTACTTCCCATGTGGCTACTTTCTGTTACATTGTAATGATGTGTTTCCTTGTTTGTATCTCTCTCAAGGCCCTATCACCAAGACTGGAGCATAGAGTAGATGATGAGAAAATACTGCCCAAAGACACTTTACTAATTTTGTGTGTAAAGCACAAGGCACATAGTAAGTGGCTTTCTCTTCCTTACTTGTATCTTAGCCTATCCTGAAGTTACTGTTATTTGTTTCTGCCTCTCCACTCAATTTTATCCACTTTAAGACCTGGATCCACTTAAGACCCGAATCCATGACTCAATTATGTTTGTGTCGCCCCACAGGTTCTAACACACAGCACCACCCACACATACCATAGGTACTTGACCAAAGTTGGATGAGACAGTGATACATATTAGACTGAAATAGTTTTAATTAAAGTTGTCATGTTAGGAAAACACTTTGTCTGCCTTCACTGGTGTCATGAGAGAGTCCACTTTCCTTCAGAATGGGGTTCCTTTCAATAAGAGGTGCTCAGTGTTTGTGGAATGAATAGATGCTGAGCACGTCAGGTTCTTCTTGTCTCTGCTGGACTTAAGGTGATCTTATGAGGACAGAGAGCTCCCAGTTCTTCCGTGTGCCTCTCCTTGGGACTTGCTTGTGGATGGGTGCTTGAGAAAGACTTGCTGAACTGAATTGTGAAAAGATCCTTGGGTCTCAGCTTTCACCTTGCTCTTTGGACTCCTCTGAGAGAACTGGCCTCAGATTGCTTCGGCTCTCATGGCGGCAGATGACGTGTGGCTGTACCAAGGGAGAGAAGCAAAGAGAAGAGGCATGAGTTTTCTTCCTTTAAAGAGGAAGAAAACCCTCTCAAAAGTCAGGCATGGACACCCACTCTCTCATCTCTCTTCCTTGATGCCCATTTCAGGAACATCCCGGGAAGAACAAGTAAGAGCCCGCCGTTCCTACAATGAGAGATGAGGGGCCAACAGGTCAGGTGGACAGACCAGGACAGAAGGCCAAGGTAGCACAGAGGGCTGGTTTTTCCCGCTCTGCCCTCAAGCCTGCCGCGAGGGCCTCAGCTGGTCCTGGACTTCCCGGCCCCAGCCCTGTGGAGCGGCCAGGGCTGCTGAGAGACCGAAAGTGTGGGCAGGGCAGGTGGGTGAGGGCAGCTGCTGAGGGCAGGCACGACACCAGAGGTGCCTGGAGAGCTCTTCTATTTCATACTTGGATTTACAAGTATAATGAGGCTTCATCTGTTACCTACCCATTCATCTGTTACTTACCTTATGGGTTACCATCCATCAACCCCGTTCCATTGGAGGCAGAGACCGGATCCTGTTGGGCCTCTGAAATGTTGGTTTGTTCCCTTCTGCCTCGTAGGCCCAGTAAACAAAAGGAATGAAGCTACAGATGGAAGTTTGCTGCATGCATGTGTCTGGGGGCAGGCAAGTCTGCGGCTGGGTGTCCCTGCCAGGAAACACACCAGCTGGTGCTGTTTTTATGTCTGTGCTCCCCAGCTCCAGCTCCAACGGGGAGCAAGTCAGGGAACTGATGTGCTAAGCCTGCCTTCTTTCTCCCTCCAGCTTCCCTTCTGGGTTTATTCATTCTTGGCATGAGGGCTGCCCAGCTGTAGGTCCTGCTTTCTGGTCCTCCTGGTACCAAGGCTGTGATGATTCGCCCTCTGGGATGCAGGAAAGAGGTGGATGGTTTCCTGCACTTGCTCTGGCTTGCATTATGGACTTCCCCTTTTCACCCATTAGGCTGAGACAGCTTAGTACAAATGGACTATTTCTAGTTCATTTTAGGGGAAAATTGAATTGAATTCTCTGTTCAGAAGGGAAGCCTCTTGGATAATGCCAGTGCTTTACCCTGAGAGCAGAGAACCTGGATCCCACATTTAAGACTATCCATCCATCACCTCTGTCACACTGGGTTCCTCAAAGTAGAGGCATTACAAGCTCTTTGGAATACATAATTCTGATTCATAGCTTTACTAGGTGAGTGACTTTAGGAAGTTTCTTATTTAACCTCCCTAACTCTCTCAGTATCTTCATTTACAAATGAAGAATGAATGAATGGATGAATGGATGAATCTATCTATCATCTATCTATCTATCTATCTATCTATCATCTATCTATCATCTATCACTTATCTATCATCTATCTATCTTTCTATCTACCTATCCATCCATCCATCCATCCATCCATCCATCCATCCATCTAATCATCTGTTGATCATTTACCTACCCAGAAAGAGAGAGTTTCAATTCCAATCCCATTCTGATCTTCTACCCTTATGAGTGGTGCTGTTTGTGTAAAAATCTTACAGGCTTCCAAATCCCATTATATAATGAGATGTTTATAATTTAGGGTTTGATAATGTTAACCTTGCAAATCATATATCTTCATATATGTGAATATTTGCATGCGTTTGTGTGTCGGTCATTAAAACTCTATCTTGAGAGGCATATGGCATCATGATGGTATTCTAAGGCCCAAATACGCAGGTTGGATCTTGGCTCTGCTATTCACTATCAGTTTCACCTCAGACAAGTGATTTAACCTCTCTGTATTTTAGTTTTCTTTTATAAGATGATGTTAATAATAATAATGCCTATCTTTTGGTGGTGTAGTGAGATTCAATGAGTTTACATAGTCATTACTTAGAACAATGCTTGGTGCATGGTGTGCTAGTGAAGTCTCCCTCACTCCTTAATAGTCTTTGTGTTCCCTTTTTCTCCTTGTCCTCTTCCAGCTACTCCTCATTAAGTACCCCTAATACTTGTGTTGTCCCACCACCCTCTGTCATGAGAATGGAGACTCTGCTCATTTCCCTTCTTTGTCATATAAAGATTTAGATATACAGGCACGTGCACATACACAGACACAAATATGTACTTACATATGTAATATAAGTGATAATTTCAATGTCATCAGGAACTGAGGTTCTCATTTTTTTAAATTTTATTTTATTATGTTATGTTAGTCACCATACAATACATCACTAGTTTTTGATGTTGTGATCCATGATTCATTGTTTTTGTATAACACCCAGTGCTCCATATAGTACGTGCCCTCCTTAATACCCATCACCGGGCTAAACCATCCCCCCACCCCCCTCCCCTCTGAAACCCTCAGTTTGTTTCTCAGAGTCCATAGTCTCTCATGGTTCATCTCTCCCTCCGATTTCACCCCCTTCATTTTTCCCTTCCTTCTCCTAATGTCCTCCATGCTATTCCTTATGTTCCACAAATAAGTGAAACCATATGATAATTGACATTCTCTGCTTGGCTTATTTTACTTAGCATAATCTCCTCCAGTCCCATCCATGTTGATGTAAAAGTTGGGTATTCATCTTTTCTGATGGCTGAGTAATATTCCATTATATATATGGACCACATCTTCTTTATCCATTCATCTTTTGAAGGGCATCTCGGCTCTTTCCAAAGTTTGGCTATTGCAGACATTGCTGCTATGAACATTGGGGAGCATATGGCCCTTCATTTCACTACATCTGTGTCTTCGGGGTAAATACCCAGTAGTGCAATTGCTGGGTCATAGGGTAGCTCTATTTTTAATTTTTTGAGGAACCTCCACACTGTTTTCCAAAGTGGCTGTACCAACTTGCATTCCCACCAACAGTGTAAGAGGGTTCCCCTTTCTCCATAACCTCTCCAACATTTGTTGTTTCTTTCCCTGTCCATTTTTGCCATTCTAACTGGTGTAAGGTGGTATCTCAATGTGGTTTTGATTTGAATTTCCCTGATGGCTAATGATGATGAACATTTTTTCATGTGTCTGTTAGCCATTTGTATGTCTTCTTTAGAGAAGTGTCTGTTCATGTCTTCTGCCCATTTTTTGACTTGATTATTTGTTTTTTGGGTGTTGAGTTTAAGTTCTTTATAGATCTTGGAAATCAGTGCTTTGTCTGTAAACAGACATAAAGACCAATGGAACAGAATGGAGAGCCCAGATATGGACCCTCAACTCTATGGTCAAATAATCTTTGACAAAGCAGGAAAAAACATGCAATGGAAAAAAGACAGTCTCTTCAATAAATGGTGCTGGGAAAATTGGACAGCCACATGCAGAAGAATGAAACTCAACCATTCTCTTACACCATACACAAAGATAAACTCAAAGTGGATGAAAGACCTCAGTGTGAGACAGGAGTCCATCAAAATCCAGGAGGAGAACATAGGCAGTAACCTCATTGACACTGGCCACAGCAAATCCCTTGAGATACATCTCCAAAGGCTAGTGAAACAAAAGCAAAAATGAACTCTTGGGACTTCATCAAGATAAAAAAGCTTCTGCACAGCAAAGGGTACAGTCAACAAAACAAAGAGGCAACCCACAGAATGGAAGAAGATATTTGCAAATGACATTACAGACAAAGCACTGAGGTTCTCTTTATTAGAAAGAGAAGATACAAGTAAAATGAACTGCTGATATATTTTCTCTGAAAAGGAAAAAAAATTAGTTCCGTCCTTTGAAAAAACCTAGAAAGAATGATCAATCCAGTAGCAATAAGGACCTTCACATCCTAATTTTGGTCTCCAAATGACATTTCTCACAAAAGAATTGGGGTTTCTTAGAGAAGTACATTAGTACAGGTCTGAGATAGGGAATGCATAGGATGAGTGTGGGACATCTTGTCATGCCAGAAAGCAAGGAAGCTATCAAAAGCCCTTGGAGTCATGTCAAAATGACTTAGGAGCAACATGAAGTTGTTTCCAATAGCTGAAGATAGAGAAAGGTAAACATCAAAAGGAATAATAGCTGTAATATAATTAAATACATCAAATAAAGAAGAAACCCATGAGCTCATAATAATATTTTAAACAAACAATAAAGTCACTTGTTACTTTTGGAAGATTCTAGGGACTGAATTAATTATTGAGAAAATTAATAAATAAAGGAAAATCAAGGGAAACATAGCATTTGTCCTTATTCCCTTTACCTCAATAGAACCAAATACACTTCAAAATACACTCATACACACATAGATGCCTCCTGATGCAACCTCACCATGCCATAAAAAACGACTAAAAATTGAACTTGAATGTCATCAAACCTCTACATTTAACTAATGGCCTCCAGGAAATGAAGGAGATAGAGGAACATATTAAATACCACCGCATTTGTATCTTTGTGGCGAAATAAGTCAATCAGAGAAAGACATGTATCATCTGATCTCACTGATATGAGGAATTCTTAATCTCAGGAAACAAACTGAGGGTTGCTGGAGTGGTAGGGGGTGGGAGGGATGGGGTGGCTGGGTGATAGACATTGGGGAGGGTATGTGGTATGGTGAGCGCTGTGAATTGTGTAAGACTGTTGAATCACAGACCTGTACCTCTGAAACAAATAATACATTATATGTTAAAAAAAGAAGAAGAAGAAGATAGCAGGAAGGGAAGAATGAAGGGGAAATTGGAGGGGGAGAGGAATCATGAGAGACTATGGACTCTGAGAAACAAACTGAGGGTTCTAGAGGGGAGAGGGGTGGGGGATGGGTTAACCTGGTGATGGGTATTAAAGAGGGCACATATTGAATGGAGCACTGGGTGGTATACGCAAACAATGAATCATGGAACACTACATCAAAAACTAATGATGTAATGTATGGTGATTAACATAACATAATAAAATAAAATTAAAAAAATAAATAAATACCACCATAATCTTGAAACTCAGCAAAATCTAGAATGTGGGAAACTTTACTGGTAAAGATAAAATGATACATAACTTCAGTGAATACATTGTAAGGGAAAACAGAAGAGGTAGAGGAAGCACATTGATAAAAAGAAATTAAGAGACATATTAATCAATGTAATAAGGAAATGGAGGAATTCTGAGCAGACTGAATATTTGATGCTAGGACGGAGTTAGTGTTGATTTTTTTAGACATGATAATGGGATTGTAAATATGCTTTGAGAGAAAGGTTTTCTATTTGAGAGTTATATATTGAAATATTTATAGATGAAATAGTATCATGTCTATAATTTGAAATTTGAAATGTATACACTTGAAATGCTTTGAAATTATCTGGAGTTAGTGGGGAGGGATAAATAAAACAAAATTCACTATGAATTGATAAATTGTTGAAAGCTGGAAGTGGATACATGGGGTTTCATTATATTATTCTCTTTGTTCTTGTATATGTTTATAATTCTCCCCAATAAGTATTTTAAAACCAAAGAAAAAGCAGTGGTGGCCATGCTCTCTTTTCATGGGATTTCTCCATGGTCTGCTCCCCAGGCTCCTCCTTAAATCCTCACTCTTTTCTGCTAATCTTGGCCCCATCAGCTGGTCACATCCTCTTGATCCAGACCCTTCAGGTGGGTGACTTTAATTTTCTTTTTGCCACAGAATAACATTTCTTTTTTTGTTGTTTCTCAGAAGCCACCTCCACCCTTGTCCTAGATCTTGCCCCCTTCAGAACAATCACACACACATAGATCCTAAGCTTCTAGGAATTTATGACACCATCTCCTTCCTTTGTTTCAGATCTCCACTCAAGTTGGTTTGGGAATTGCCCATTCTTTTTTCTTCCCTTCCATATAGTCAGTAAAATGGTGCCTTGGTGGTATGGCAGTTTTGAGAAGGCAAGTGGGACTTTTAAGAGCAGGGAAGAACATAAGGTGCAATGGAAGAGGGCTACCATGGGATGACCTAAAGCCTTCATCCTACCCAACCCCAACTGTCTTCCCCCTCTTCTATGGAGGTAGGAGAAGCTGCATTTTGGCATGGTGTCATCTTTTCTAGAAGCAATGGCCAGAGCTCTTACTAGCTGATATAGAGGGCTTTAAAAAGGAAGCCAGACCAGGGAAAAGGTGAATGAATTGTTTGCCTGGAAGGGTGACAACTGTTCCAGTTTGCCTAGGACTGAGGACTTGGGATTTCCAGCTTAAAACAAGAAAGTACCAGGCAAACCAGGACACATTGTCACCTGATAGTAAGATCACATTTATATTTCTTAAAGGCCAAGTCATGTGGGTGGATAAATCCTTTTATAATTGGAGGTAAGTCTGTTTTCTTCAGGAGAAAATTAATAATTACTGTGATAATGGATGCTTGCTTTTGAGTAATTATCTAGCCACAGCCAAAGGTGGTGGGGAGATTGGCCTAGATTCAGAACATCCACTATCTTTCCCCAACTCATGAGACCACCTTCATGGTTTTCTACTTTAAACCTATGGAAATCTAGGCAAAGAAAATCTCTAATAACACTTGACTGAGGTCTTGTAGTTTCAAAACTGAGGTCTTGTAGTTTCAAAACAACAATATCAATATTACTACTAACAATATAATATAGTATAATAACAATATGATCTGAAAAGGCTTCAAGTTTCCTTTCTGGTTGTTGTTTTTGTCTTCAGAGGGATGTACAATCAAATTACTGTATTCTAAATGTCAGTTAAAATAATTCTTTGAATGGTTAAGCCACTAACTCTAAACACAATTAGCTTTCTTTGTTTCATTTTGCTTTTGATTTTTAGGATTTGTCATTTTTAAAATTTAAGAACTTTTAGTTATGACAATGGTGGTTGGGAAGGAGCTTGGCCTGTTAGCTTGGCCAGGAGAGAATTCTGATTCCTTTTTTCCATCCCAAAGCCCCATCCTTTAGTAGGAATGTAAAATGGTGTAGTCACTATGGAAAACAGTATGGAGGTTCCTCAAAAAATTAAAAATAGAAATACCCTATGGTTCATCAATCCCACTTGAAATCAGGATCTTGCAGAGATGTTCATACTCTTATGTTCATTGTAGCATTATTATTTATGGTAGCCAAGATCTGGAATCAACCCAATATCCATCCAAAACTGAATGGATAAAGAAAATATACAAAAATGAAATTATACATACATGGTGCAATACATATATGGTATAGATATATAATGGAATATTATTCAGCCTTAAAAAAGAAGGAATTCTTGCCATTTGTGACAACATGGCTAAACCGTAAGGACATTAGGCTAAGTGAAATAAATCAGTCCTGAAGGACAAATACTCTATAATTCTACTTACAGGAAGTATCTAAAAGAGTGAAACTAATAGAAATCAAGAATAGAATTATGGTTGCCAGGGACTGGGGTTAGAGGGAAATGGGGATTTGCTAATTAAAAGATATGAATATTCAGTTATGCAAGAGATAAGTGCTTATAGATAGCAATACTGTCATGTGCACTTATAAATCTATTAAGAGGGTAGATCTCATGTAAGTGTTCTTACCGCAAAAACAAAACCAAATACAAAAAGCAAAGGGATACAAGTAAGCTTTTGGAAGTGATTGATATGTCTATTACCTTAACTGTGGTGATGGTTTCATGGGTTTTTGCACATGTCCAAACTCATCAAATTTTATGTATTAATTATGCCCCAGTTTTTTGCTTATCAATTATGCCTCAGTAAAGGTGTTTGAGAAACAAGCTCCATTCTTTGTCACAGAAACTACTTCATCTAAGGATGAATAGTAGATTCCTTCTTCCTTTCCATAGGGATAGAGTAAGTGGAAAATATTTGTGCACCAGAAATAGGAATTAATCCAAAAAATTATTAGAACTCATGTCTTAGAATGTAGAGTGCTGAAGGACGGAAAGAACCCATTAGAAGTGTCTTCCACCAAAATTCAAAAGAATAAATATTCTCTTGACACATATACCACATTTCATTGATTCTGAGGTCCAGAATTGTTTTTTTCAGCATTAATGCAATTTTAGTGTCATTCTGAAAAATGCCATTTTGTTGTGAATTGTATAGAGATGGACTAGGGGAGTGGACAAGGTATCACCATTCTTCTAAGTTTAAAGCTTCCAGCTCTGGGCTTTAGCGGGGCTGGATTTCCCAGCCTCTGATGCATGTTTCTACCTGGCAGGGGGACTGAGAACAGACTGGTCAGGACCCAAATCACCTGGTGGGCAGATGGGGACCAGCAGGAGACTGTTGTTAGGGAGATACTTCTCCATGTAAATTCCTTTACACTGGGGAGGGAGCATCAGACAGCCTGCCCTCCTCTCATTCCTCCTCTCTGCCTTTCAGCGGCCCAAGTCCTGTTTCTCTGTCTGTCTGTCTGTTTTTCATTGATAGATGATATCCCAAAGATGTCTGATGTGAAATTGCATCAGCAGTCATAGGAAGTGGGTCTGCAGAAGACACAGAATTAGGCCGGCAAGTCTGACATACCAGATTCTTATGATCTAAGCCTATGAGCTCCAGAACTTTTAACATCTCAAATTTGGATGCATCTTGTAACTGAAGGCATCATATTGGATGAGACATAGTAATCCTTTGTGATTTTTTTTTGAGCTTTATTTTATATTTCTGCACTTCTCGGTAAGAAAGTCTAGTTGTCATAAATGAGGCATCAAAATATACCCACAAACAATTCAAAAGAACTTTGAATTCAGGGCCAAGGGACCTAGAATTAATTCCTGATCCTGCCGTTTTTGAGCAGTGTAACTACTAGCAAATAATTTCCTCTTCTTGCGTCTCTGTTTCCACATCTGCAAAATGTAAAGGTGGAACTAGCTGCTTCCTCCGAACTCCTTTAAGGGCACCAGGAGCAGGGAAGGGGTGGCAGGTGCATGTGGCTCCAGGGGTCTCCCCATCTCCTTCAACCTAGAACAGTTCTGTGTTACGTATTCTACAAAACAGACTTATTCTTAAGTTTTATTTCGAAGAATGGTTTCTGTTGTTAGGGACACAAAAAGCTTAGAAAACCTTCCACCTGGCATTTATAACTGCCACTGTGAGTCTAAAGAAGATTGTTAACTTGAAGCCAGATTTTTCTACTGTCCTTTGAATGATGCCAATTGACTTATGTTTGAGGTAGAGAAAATCAGGGTCATTGAGGCAGCTAGACCTACCTGTGATATGACATTGGTCAAGTAATTATAACAATAGGGATCATTCTGATACCTCCCTCATGGGATCTATCAGGGAGACAATTCATGGAAAAGTCCTTGCAATGCCTGATCAATAGGGATCTTAGTGGCCACAGCAATGACCACTATTTTTGTTCCCTGGATATGAATTGGGGAGGGGTCTTCATTCCTTCTCACTAGAGTATTTACATAGGAACTCCACCCTTTCCACTCCCAGTCCCACCCATAGAAAGTCTTATAAACCTCGGACTCATGCTCATGCCCAAGAGACATTCACCACCAGAGATGACCTTAGCATGCAGAGTTCATTATTCATGCAGCAAACCAAAAGAGTAAGGAAGTGCTCTCAGGCTGGTAAGGGACATAACAAATGCCAAGGACAATTGAAGGCTATTCACTGTGGCATGAGCCAGGGCAGGCAGGGTGGTAGGATGTGTTCCCTGCCATGCAGGAGTTGGCAGACTGGTGGGTAATCAGGATGGACGCAGGAGTAAATGACATGCCAAGGAGCTGAGAGCAGGGACTGATTGATCCCTACGTGCAGGTCTGGGAAGGTTTCCTAGAGGAACCAACATTTGAACTTAACTGTGAGAGAGGACAAGACTGATCACAGGTGGGACAGTGGAAGGGAGAGGGCTTCTCATCCAGTGGCAGGGCAAAAAGAGTGGGTTCAAAAAAAATCCTAGTTAACATTGCTTCCTAATTGCTTGATACTTAATAAGGCACTTTGCATGGATTCTTTCATGTAGTTCATTCAGTCCTTAAACAACCCTAGGTGGCAAATTTTATTAATATCCCCATTTTATAGATGAGGAAACAGAAGCACCCAGAGTGAAGTATCTTGTTCAAGCTGGCAGGGTAGCTTGGATTTGAACTCATATTTTCATGCTCTTAGCCGATGGCAGACATCGACAACAAGGCTGGTCAACAAGATTGGAGCCAGACTGTGGGCAGTCAAGAGCCATGTATACAAGCCAGGGAGAGAATGCTGGTCTTTCCTTCTTGGACAGGGTTTCTCAACCGAGGCACTGTTGAT
Organism: Mirounga leonina; assembly: GCF_011800145.1. Taxonomy (NCBI): domain Eukaryota; kingdom Metazoa; phylum Chordata; class Mammalia; order Carnivora; family Phocidae; genus Mirounga; species Mirounga leonina. The sequence continues at coordinate 71,652,320 of NW_023270323.1, read as the reverse complement.
ATTTTAGGTTGGATAATTCTTTGTCGTGCAGGGTTCTTCTATGCAATGTGGGGTGTCCAGCAGCCTCCCTGGCCTCTGCCCACTAGAGGCCATATCTCCCAGTTGTGACAACCAAGAGTTCCTCCAGGCATTCTAAACATCCCTGAGGAGGCAAAGTCTCTCCTGGCTGGGAACTGAAGCTGTAGGCAAGCTCACGCAGGGCACTGGGTTTGCCACTCTGACTAAGCAGAGCAGAAGCCAGCTGAAATTCACTCTGTTGTGCACAAAATCCTCTCCGGAAAACTCTCAGTGTTGACATTGCTCATCTCAACAGCTGGGGTCTTGATGTCTGCAAGGTGACTCACATAGCCCCTGTCTGTGGGAGTCAGCTGGTTATCTGTTCTGACAAGCCCCTCGTGTGTTTGAAGGAGGTGGGGGCATGAGACTCGTCAAAGCATGCTGGATGCATGATTACGTCTCTGCGTTGTGCTTGCCAAAGCATGACAGTTGGAACGCCTTGATCCCAGGCTTGTTTTGTTCTGACCAGCAATAGAAGTTTTGAACCTTTGAGTAGTGAAATTAATTATATATTCAATTCACTACTAACCTACTAGCTTGTGCACCTATTCATCTTTTCATTTTCTGGGTCCACTTCCACAGACAACACTTATGTAACCTTCCTCAAGGCATTTTCCATGATGACTGGGGCTTTCCAGAGTAGGTTTGGGTGGGATAGCTGCATAATCAGTGTCTCTCCCTTAGTGTTTTAGAAGAGGGACCCTGGGTAGGCCCAGCAGGAGGAGTTTGGAGGTTGGGCCTGGACTATAGAAGAAGCCTAAACCTCAGAAGGAACAGCAGAAAAGGACAGTGGGGAAAGTCAAAAATAAATATCAGAAAGGCAGGCCATGGGTTTTTCCAAAACTTAGATATTGAGCCACACTCTTAGCAGGGGACATGAGAGCAAGTGGAAGGAGTCTGGGGCAATTGTGTGTAACAGTAACTTTTCCATTAAGGCATGTGTTAGACAAACATTTAATGGGCACTGGCTAGGAACCAGATGCTGCTTGTGCGCCCTCAAAACAACCCCATGAAGCAGGTTCTGCCATCCTGGAAACAGAGGCAGAGAGGGGTTAAGTACCTGTTCCAAGTCGCGCAGCTGGAATGTGGGAGGATCAGTGTGGGAATGCAGTCAGTCTGATCCCAGAGTTCAGGACATGAAACACTGAGGTCTGTACTACTCTCAGAGCAGGGTATGCTTCTTAAGATGGGGACCTGGGAAGGCTGGCCTAATTTAAAGGATCAGGATAAGGTAGATCAGAAAATTATGTCAACCATTCTCCTGGGGTAAAGCCAAGGAGGAGAACAAGAGGCCCCTGTTCACAATTGTTAATGCTAAACAGGGATCTTTTGGTTTATATTCCTCCCACAGAAGACACAGTGAAGGTCCTGAACCTCTGAATCCTTGTCCCATTGTCTATTGGAAGGGACGTATTAGTTTGTTCGGCTTGCCATAACAAAGCACACACTGGGAGGCTTAAACAACAGAAATTTAGTATCTCACAGCTCTGGAGGCTGGAAGTCCAAGATCAGGGTGTCACAGACTTAGTTCTTTCTGAGGGCTGTGAGTATCTGTTCCATGCCTTTCCCTAACTACTGGTGCTTTGCTGGCCATCTTTGGAGTTCTTTGGCTTATGGGATGCATACCCTCATCTCTGGCTTCATCTTCACATGGTGTTCTCCCTTTGTCTTTGTCTCTTGTGTTCAAATTTCCCCTTCTTTTTTTTTTTTTAAAGATTTTTTTTTTTATTTTAGAGAGACAGTGTGAGCAGGGGTGGGAGTGGGGGAGGAGCAGAGGGAGAGGGAGAGAAACTCACTGCTGAGTGCAGAGCCTGACATGGGGCTCGATCCCATGACCCTGAGATCATGATCTGAGCTGAAATCAAGAGTTGGATGCTTAACTGACTGAGGCACCCAGGTGCCCCTCAAATTTTCCCTTCTTATAAGGACGCCAGTCATACTGGATTAAGGCCCAACCTAATGACCTTGTCTTAACTTTAACATCTGTAAAACCCTATTTCCAGATAAGGTTACATTCATAGGTATTGGGAGTTAGGGCACTAGTATTTTCAAGGGGACACAATTGAACCCATAACAGAGGGCAGCTCAGTAAAAGATACAGTCATTATTAGTTAGGATTTTGGTCCCAAACCCCTCTATGAACTGAGTTGGACCATATGAGATCAATGCGGTTGTGTATTCCTTGAATGTAAGTCTTTGACTGGAAGTCAGTAGGAACAGTTCCCTTTGTCCCTTCCTGCCATTATCCCCCCTTTGTCTTGCATGATACTTTGGATATTATAATGATGAAGAAAACTTGAGAGCATCTAGGGTCTGGCAGCACTGGGAGAAAACAGAGGAAAGAGGTCAGTGATAGTTTTATGTATAATTCTGTCTTTCCTCATCAATGTTATCTTCCAGTTTTCTGGCCCCTTTCATGTGAACTTGAAACTCCATATTCTTTTTGGTCCATGGAATAGAGCTTTCTCTTTGAAAGTTAGGTTTTATCTCTCTCTCTCTCTCTTTTTTGGATGGTGGAAGGGGAGGTAGAGTGGAGGGAAGAAGCCATATTCCTCTCCTGGGGAATATAGTGTAACAAGTGTAATTTAATGAGGAGCAGGGAGGAAGTCTAAACCTTCCTCCATACTCTCATGTTTGTCCCTTTCCCTTGACCCTATTTTCCTCAACCAGAAGGACTTGAGGGCATTTAATCCTTAGGTAGGATTGATTTCAGAAATGGAATGTGGTGAGCACCCCATGAAGGCAGGAGCAGGGGAAAGAAACCAGGATTGCCAAAGTAATATCTACTCCCATTCTGATTGAGCTCAGCTTGGTATTAGGAGACAAACTGTTTTAGATTAGCTTATTTTATGCTGATGTATGAATGTCAGGTGATCCAACTGTGCTAGGACATTTGTATTTCATCAAATTATTGTTATTAAGCACCATCTTTAAGTAGCAAAATAGTGAGCTAAATGATGAAGGAAAGAACGAACTAACATTTTTGAGCCTGTATTAGGTGTCAGGCACTGAATTAGACTTTTACATATATTTTCTTGTTGAATCCATCTAAGCCAGAGAAGCAGGTAAGATTATTTCCATTTTACTGATGAGGGTGAAACAGCACGATGAAGTTGGATAAAATTAGACAATATTTCTATGTCTCATAGGCCTTGTTAATAAATGCCTTTATGTCAGATGAACTTGCTGAACCTACTTGTTAGTTCGATTTGTAGGGGATTCCTTGGGGTTTTCTGTATGTACAATCAAGTCATCTGTGAATAAGCATAATTTTGCTTCTTCTTTTCCAGTCTGTGTGCCTTTGTTTTTTATTTGTGTTTAATTCCTCTGCTTACAACCTCCAGTACAATATTGAAATGAAAGTGGCAGGAGTGGATATCTTTGTGTTCTACTCTTAGGGGAAAATCTTTGTTTCTCATTACTAAGTGTCGTGTTAGTTGTGGGATTTTTGTATATACCCTTATCAGGTTGAGGACGTTTCCTTCTATTTCCAGTTTGTTGAGGTTTTTATTTGTTTATTTTTAAATCATGAAAGAATTTTGAATTCTGTCAGAAATTTTTTTCTCTAGCTATTGAGACAGTCATGTGGGTGTTATTCTTATTTTTATTAATATAGTGTATTACACTGACTAATTTTCATGTAGTGAACCCACTTTGTATTTCTGGGATAAGTCATGATGTATAATCCTTTTTATATGTTGTTGGATTCAGTTTGCTAGTATTTTTTTTTCAGTATTTTTCAACTATATTCATAAAGGACATTGGTCCATAGTTTTATATTTATAGTTTGTGATATCGTTATTTAGTTTTGGTATTAGGATAAAAATGGCCTTATAGAATAACCTGGGAAATGTCTTTTTCTTCTACTTTTTGGAAGAGTTTATGAAAGATTGAGGATTGATGTTAATTCATCTTAAAACATTTGTATAATTCATTAATAAAACCAGGTGGGCCAAAGATTTTTTTGTAGTAAGTTTTTAAACAATTAATTTAGTCTCTTAATTTGTTATGGATCTATTAATATTTTCTATTTCTTTGGTCAGTTGAGTTTGAGTCAACTCAACTGTATCAAAGTATTTCTTTGGTCAGTTTGAGTCAGTTTCGGTAGTTTGTATCTTTCAGTTTGAGTCAGTTTCCGTAGTTTGTATCTTTCTAGGATTTTGTCCATTTCATCTTGGTTATATAATTCATCAGTAAAGTTGTTTATAGTATTCCCTTATGATCTTTTTCATTTCTGTAAAGTATGTAGTGATGTCCCATCTTTCATTCCCAATATTAATAATTCAAATCTCTATTTCCAACTATTTTCTTTCTCTGTTTGCTTTGGTTTCAGTTTGTTCTTCTTTTTTGTTTCTTAAAATGAAAAGTTGGTTTATTTATTAGAAATATTTCTTTTCAAAAAAAGGCATTTAGGCTATAATTATTTTCCAACCACTACTTCAGCTGAATCCCATAAATTTTTGTATGTTGTGGTTTTGTTTACAGTCATCTCTAAGTATTTTTTAATATTCCTTGTGATTTCTTCTTTGATCCATTGGTTATTTAGGAGTGTGTTGATTAATTTCTACATATTTTTGAATTTCTCAGGTTTCTTTTTGTGATTTTCAGTTTCACTGAAATTATACAAAGAGCAATACTTTGTATAATTTCAATTCTTTTAGATTTATTGAGGCTTAGTTTATGGATTGACTGTGTCTATTCTGGAAAATATTTTATTGTACACTTGAAAAGAATGTGTATTATGCTGTTGTTGGGTGGAACATTCTTTTGTTTTAAGATTTTATTTATTTGTTTGACAGGGAGAGAGAGAGAGTGCACAAGCAAGGGGAGAGGCAGGCAGAGGTAGAGGGAGAAGCAGGCTCCCCACTGAGAAGAGAGCCCAACGCAGGGCTCGGTCCCTGGACCCTGGGATCATGACCTGAGCCAAAGGCAGATGCTTAACTGACTGAGCCACCCAGGCGCCCGTGGGTGGAACTTCTATAAATATCTGTTAGATATGGTTAGAGTTATTCAGGTCTTCTATTTCCTTGTTGATCTGCATATTTGCTGTATCCATTATTAAAAATGGGGTATTGTTGAATTGCCTATTTTTCCCTTTAATTTTATCAATTTTTTTCTACAGCCATGGATTTAGTTGGAGGTAAATGTTGTTTACATCTCCTAGTGACCCTATTTTGTCTAAATTATCTATCAACTACTCGAAGGGTGTTGAAATCTCCACTATAACTGTGAATCTCTCCATTTCCCTTTTAGTTCTGTGTGTCTACACATTTAGGATTGTTAGGTCCTCTTGACATATTGAACCATTATCAGAGATGTTCCTCTTTATCACTCACTGGCAGTATTTCTCGTGTTAAAGTTTACTTTGTCTGTGGGTAGAGTCATTCAGCTTTCTTTTCTTCTTCTTTTTTTAAATATTTTATTTATTTTTTTTAAAAGTAGGCTCCACATCTTACTTGGGGCTTGAACTCATGACCCCAAGATCAAGAGTCACATGCTCTACCAACTGAGCCAGCTAGGCACCCTGAGTCACTCAGTTTTCTTATTAGTGTTTGCGTTGTATATAATTTTGTATGCTTTTACTTTTATGATGTAATACTCTTAAAAACAATCTACTTCTGTTAACCCTTAGGCCCTATATTTTGGTTGTAATAGAATTTACTTCCACATGTTATCAACTCTATGATGCATTGTGCTTTTTCTTTAAATGATTCCCTTTTAAATAGTTAAAATATGAAGAAAATCTTTCTTCCTTCACACAGATAGTTATCATTTAAACTGTTCTGAATTATTTTGAGTAGATCCAAGTTTCCATATGGTATCATTTTCTTTTTGTCTAAAGAACTTCCTTTAACATTTCTTGTAGCAGAGATATCCTCACAATAAATTCTTTTAGTTTTTGCTTATCTGAAAACATTTTAAATTACTCTTCACTTTTGAAAGATGTTTTCACTGGATATAGAATGACATTTTTTTTCCCCTTTCAGCACTTTAAAGATGTTTTATTGTCCTCTGTCTTGCATTGTTTGTGATATGAAATCTGCTGTCACTCTTATCTTTGTTTCTCTGAATGTAATGTGTCATTTTAACTTATGGTTTCTTTTAAGATTTTTCTCTCTATTGTGGGTTGTAGCAATTTGATTGTGATGGGTTTCAGTACAGATTTCTTTGTTTTTATTTTTCCTGGTGCTTGTTGAATTTTTTGACTGTGTGTTTATAGTTTTCATCATATTTGAATAAAATTTCAGCCATTATTTCTGTAAACATTCTTTTCTGTTTCCCTCCTTTTCTCAGACTTCAGCTTCATTTAGTTGATATTTGACTATTTGATATTGTCCCTCATTTACTATGACTCTGCTAGTTATTTATTGTCTTTTTTCTCTTTGAGCTTAAGTTTGGGTATTTTTTGGCTGTTTTCAGAGCATACTGATTTTTTTTTTTTTTTACTGTTGCTATCTAATCTATTCTTAAGCCCATGCAATGAAGTTTTCATTTCAGATACTGTATTTTTCAAGTCCAGAAAGTCCCTTTGGTTCTCTCTTATTTCTCCAATTTCTCTCCTCATCTTTTTCATATTTTCTTATAAACTCTTGAAAAAATACACATATGCATGTACTATTTTAATGTACTTGTCTGCAAATCCCATTTCCTACATCATTTCTGGATCTACATTTATTGGCAAAGAGACTGTTGTGTAGGGAAATATTTCTGAAATTTGATGAAAACCTCTCCATATCTTTCAGTTGGTAGTACGTTTAGCTTCAAGTAACAGAATAATGAACTAAGGGTGAATTAAATAATAAAGGCTCATTTATCTCATAAAATATCTGAAGGTAAGTAATTGCTGGATTTAATTCAACAGCTCCATAATGTAAAGATCATTATGATTCTTTTAGTTGTTTTTCTCATAGTTGGTAACCTCATTTTTTCAAGAAAGCTGAAAACCTCCAGACACCACAGTTGTTATTCTAAGTAGGAAAAACATCATACCTCAAATCTGTTTTTTCCCTGAAAACAGTGGTTTTCTGGAAATTCAACCCAATGATTTTCCATGTTATTGGCCAGGTGGGGTCACATAACCTCTTCTAGACTAACCACTTGTCAAGTTGAACAGAATTACCATGATTGGTTTAAACCAATGAGAAATCTTTTTGGGCTCCTAAACTCTTTGGAACTCTGTTAGCAGGGAGAAGAAAGTGGAGAAAGAGACAAACAGTGTTGTCCATGCTCTGTAGTGGCAAAATGTCAGGTTCACAATCAGAATGGCATGTGGTCTTCATGTTATAGGAAATTTGGTGGGAGGGAGAAGGGAGAATCAAGAGCAATGCATGCAATCTCTAATGTTATCTAGACCTGAAACCAGTAGAGATTTGGAAGCCATTTACAAGACTCTTTTGATCTGTTTAGGTTTTGTGGTCTTTTATGCACATAGAGGCTGTTGAGCTTCAGGGTTTTATGCCAGCTGGAGTGTCTGGTAGCATATAAGGAAGGGAGAGTCACGGTAAATTGGAAAAGATAAGAATTTGAGTCACTGTAAAGCTGTTGAACTCTTGTTTCTTGAAAATTTGTATTGTGAGTTATGTGACCTTGAACAACTTACCTAACCTCTCTGAACTTCATTTTATTCATCAAAAACAAGAAATAACAATACAGCTTTTGTGTGGGATTAAGAGAGACACTGTGTCTAGCTAAAAGCAATTGTTCTTGAAGATTTAGATGTCAGGGCTACTCTACACCCTTAAAAAGTATTGAGGACTCCTAAGAGCTTTTATTTCCATTTTTTATAGCAACTGATACCTTATTAAAAATTAAAACTGAGAATTAAAAAACATGCACTGTGTATTAGTATGCATCATAAACATGCATTTATTAATTCACTAAAAATGACAATAAAATGCATTGCATGTTGAAATAAATCACATTTTATATGAAAAATAACTATATTTTCCAAGATAAAAAATAATGAAAAGAGTTACATCATTTTACAACTTTGCAAATCTCTCCTGGTTTAATAGGAGACAGCAGGATTTTCCTAGGTGTTTTGACATTCAATCTGTTGTGAAATTATATGACACATAGGTTCCAGAAAACCCCATTGTACACTCATGAAGGAATGACAGTGGAAAAGGCAAACAGTGCTTTGGTCTTGTTGTGACAACATTTCTGATCTCACAGGCTCCTTGCACAGTGTCTCTGGGGGCTACTGGACTGATATGGAAACCTGTTGGTTAAGAAAATAGCCCCTGAGATGAACCGTGAGAGACGATGGACTCTGAAAAACAAACTGAGGGTTCTAGAGGGGAGGGGTGTGGGAGAATGGGTTAGCCTTGTGATGGGTATTAAAGAGGGCACGTTCTGCATGGAGCACTGGGTGTTATGCACAAACAATGAATCATGGAACACTACATCAAAAACTAATGATGTAATGTATGGTGATTAACATAACAATAAAAAATTAAAAAGAAAAAAGAAAATAGCCCCTTCTTATCTTAGCAAACATGGACAAGACTTGAAACACATCGTGCCTCAGTTGTCAAATCTGTAAAATGGAACTCCTAATACCACCTATTGCATAGGATGCTCTGAGGATTAGATAAATGATCTTAGGATAGTGTGTAAAGCTGAGTAAATGCTCCACTAGCTGTCAAGATTCCTCAGTGAATGCACAACAGTTTCTCTTCCCCTTTTTCTTTGGAACAGAAGGGACCTTTGAAACATTTTGTTTGAGAAGTTGAAGAGGCTAACCACTAGATTTATTCATAGGGGCCCCAAACATGGATAAAATGACCCCTTTGGGAAGTAACAAATGCATACCATCCACATCATAGAATAAATCATTTCCATATCCATTTTCTCCCTTATTTCTTGCAACAAACTGTGACACGGGGGAGGCCTATTTATTATCCCCATTTTCACATACCAGGCGACTGAGACACTGAGGTTAAATGACTTGCCCAAAGTCAGAAATCTCTAAAGAGAACCTTTATCTTCTGGCTCCACATCCTGTGCCTTTGAAGCATCCTCTTTGCCTCCCAGTTCTGGTTTTTGCACATTAATATGCATGTGGTGCACCTGCTCCCCAGAAGGCGGGTTCACCTGCATCAGCATTTGAAGTCAGTGCCTGAAACTTGTTTTTATTAAGGACAGAAAATTCACTGAATAGACAGATGGACTTGAAGGTCTTTACATTGCTTTGGAGATAAGAAGTGCTGGGTAAGTGTTATTATCCCTGTGCTAGTAATTTGATCAAAAAGCAGTAACTATGCAGAAATGACCCTAAGAAAATGAGTTCTAAACAGGGGGGCAGTGGCCATAAACTTTGGGCCAGAAGACCTCAGGCTTATTCATATTTCAATTTAGGATATTGCTAGGGACTGAGGAAGAAATGTTTCCCTGAGACATTATTAAATCCCACAGCCAACCTCAGTGTACTAGGAGACTGGGAAGGACGTGCAAATTCAATGTAATTGGCAGAGGTGGTGACGCACCCATGGTGATTCCTGGGAGAATCTTGCAGGCAGAAAATGGGGGAAGAAATGTAAAGATGCCAATTAAACAGCAAAAGCCCCATAAAAGGCCTGGTGTTTGGCACTATTAATAGTTATAGAAGTGGTAGTGCTAATTATGATACTACCTGACCTGGACTATTTTCTCTTGGTCAGTCTTGGTACCAAGGGGCTTTATGTGCTCCATTTTATTTAATTCCCACAAGAACCTGTGAGGGAGGTGTTTTTAATATACCCATTTTATAGGTAAGAAAACTTAATCTCAGGGACATCAAATACTTTTCATATTGTTGAATAACTAGTGAGGGCTATGTAGAGGAAAGATTCAAAACAGAGGTCCAAACCACTTGATTTGCTGCCTCTCTAAGCCTTTTTGATCTCAGTGCGAGATAAAACAGTGACTTTTAGGACAACATTTATTGCTGGAGATACATTTGGTAACCAAAGCAAATCTGAGTTTCTTTAGGATAAGTTTAGTTTTCTGTGTATTGACCCACTGGAATTCCAAACATGGATGAGTTTCTACCTTTTCTTTTCTTTTCCTTTGCTTTCCCTTCCTTTGTTTGTTTTTCTCTTCTCTTCTCCTCTCCTCTCCTCTTCTCTTCCTCTTTCTCTTCCTCTTCCTCTTCCTCTTCCTCTTCCTCTTCTCTTCTCTTCTCTTCTCTTCTCTTCTCTTCTCTTCTCTTCTCTTCTCTTCTCTTCTCTTCTCTTCTCTTCTCTTCTCTCTCCTCCCCTCCCCTCCCCTCTCCTCCTCCCCTCTCCCCTTCCCTCCCCTCCCCTCTCCCCTTCCCTTCCCTTCTCTTCTCTTCTCTCTCTTCTCCGCTCCTCTCCTCTGCTCTTTTCTTGTCTTTTCCTTTCTGAAGGCCAACCAGTAAGGCCTGGGAAGGCTGGCAAAGAGACCAGAAGAGGGGCGGGTGACCTTAGTCCATGGGCCAAATACCCTTTCGCTTATGTATTGTCAATGGCTGCTTTCCCACTATAATAGCAGAGTTAAGTAGTTCCAACAGGTACTACAAAGACCAGGAAGCCAAAAATGTTTACTATCTGGCTCTCAACAGAAAAGCTCTTCTGACCCCTGGACTAGAACCCTGGGCCCCAGGACTGTTGAACATTAGTATTCCTTTTTTACCAAATGGGAGAATGGAGAAATGAGAGAGGTTACATGACTTCCCCAAGGACAGAATGTGAATAACTGGTAGATCTAGGCACACTATTATTAATAGTTAACATTGATTGAGTGTTTTCTGTATGCTGGATTCTATGATAAACACTCTTATGTGCATTGTCTCATTTACTACTCATAACATCTGGTGAGGTAGGTGCCTAGAATTATTCCCCCTTTTTTTTTTTTAAGATTTTTTATTTATTCATTTGAGACAGATACAGAGAGAGAGAGCATGAGCAGGGGGAGAAGCAGAGGGAGAGGGAGAAGCAGGCTCCCTGCTGAGCCAGGAGCCCAATGCAGGGCTCGATCCCAGGACACTGGGATCATGAACTGAGCTGAAGACAGATGCTTAACCATCTGAGCCACGCAGGCGCCCCTAGAATTATTCCCTTTTTAAGATGAGGGGGCTGTAGTGGGTTGAACAGTGTCCCTTCAAAATTCATGTCCATCCAGAATCTCAGAATGTGACCTTATTTGGAAATAAGATCTTTGCAAATGCATTTAGTTAAGGATTTGGAGATGAAATCATTCTGGATTTCAGGTGGATATTAAATACAATGACTGATATTTTTATAAGAAGAAGAGAGGACACAGTGAGGCACACAGGAAAAAGGTGGTGTGAAAATATACAGGCAAAGATTTTACTTATGCTGCTACAGCCAAAGAATACCAGGAGCTACTAGCAACTAGAAGAGGAGGGAAGGATTCTCTCCTTAGAGGCTTTGGGAAGGCAGCCCTGCCTACACCTTGATTATGGGCCTCTAGCCTCCAGGAATGTGAAGAATGGAGGGACAAAGGACTTATGTTGCCTAGACTCATGTCTAGATCATGGCAGAATTTGGCTTCAGAGGCAATGCCCCTCTCCACTGCCCATCATTCCTTCCAGGGCTAGGTGGCTCCAGCCATCCAGGTAGTCAGCTTGAGCCTGAACAGACCACACTCACTGAGCACATAGACACCTGGAATCAGATGGGAGGTGCCGGACCAAGGTCATGTGCAGGACTTGAGGTGGGTGTGGGAATCACAGCATTGCAGTATTTCACTATGCAGCAAGTGTTTCTAGCTCAGAGAGGTGACTTTTCTCCCTGGCCTGCATGTTTGAGAGGGTGCCTGCTGTGTTTATTGGTTCAGACAACTCAAGGGGTGTGGAGCCTGCTGGGATGGGCATGGCGCTGCTGGGAGGACAGTGTTGCCTAGTCTAGTGTCTCATCTGAACACTGGAGGAGGACCTAGAAAGGAAGAAAAGTCCTAGCCATTGCATCTGACCTTCCTACACTCAGACCCAGGAAAGGCTGGGCGGTTGACTGGCTTTGCATTGAACCTTCATATTTACACTGCCTGCCTTGAATCACCAAGAAAGATCACATACATCATCAAATCTCCACCATAACCCTATGGCTTTTACAGATTAAGAACTGGGGCTTAGATAATTGGTTAGGACACTTGTCTAAGATCACATAGCAACTAAGGGGTAGGTCCAAAATGTAGAGTTCTGGACCAAAGTCTTACAATAGGGCTGCTTTTCGTGGTGACTCTCTCTTAACTTAGCCCTCTGCCCTGAATTTGGGGAGTCCATTCCCAAGGGATCCAAAGGTTCCCAGTCATCATGTCTCTCTGGACTTGCTCTTCTTTTCCTTCTCCTCCCTCAGCACAGGTCCAGCAAGGCAGGACCCCTGTTGAGTTCTTGCTGCTGTTATAGCACCAGGCCCAGGAGGGGAGGTCTGTCTAGTTGTGTGAGCAGAGCTTTCTTCCTGCTGGAGAAAGCCAGCAGAAAGCCAGCAGGCTGCCTGGAGTGTCCTGGGTTGAGTGTGGTCAGGTCAGATGCAATGGCTAGGACCTTTATTTCCTTCAAGTTCTAAAGGTTCTGCTCCAGCATTCAGATGAGTCACTGCACTAGGAAGCACAGGTCTCCAAACCGCACTACACCTGTCCTAGCAGTGGAGGGAGCATCCTGTGCTATTTGGTTAGACTAATTAGGACATGTGGCTAGTACTGGTGGATACGTTAATAAAATTGGAGCTTCTGTGAGTGTAGACATCAGGTACGTGTCGCCCAGTGCTTGTCTGCTCGTGTCTGCTGCATTTCTGGTGCCTTGGAAGGCTTCTTCTACAGGTCCTTGTGGTCACTGGGGGCACATGGATTCTTTGTCTAGGACTGCAGATGACAATGGAGAAGGTGGTGGAGAGCTGAACATTCTGCACCTGTGTATGTGTGAGGGTAGGTGTATTTACTTGTAATGTAACATGTAATATGATACATATATTAATTTACTTTAATACCATAATACTTTTTCCATTCAGAAAGAGATACATCGGTCCCTGAGGCCCACAGTTTACCTTATGAGTGAATTCTAAAGGAAATTCTCACATGGGGCTTTACATGGAATTCCATTCAGATTTATTGTTGGATGATAGAGCAGACAAGTTTTCCAATGAGATCCTTACATCCCACAGAAGGAATCACGTGCTCCATCAGAGCCAGTGACTGGTTAGAGCCAAAGGGGTGAGGTCCAGGCATGGCCTTTTGGGGAAGGGGTCCAAGCTGGGGAATCCTAGAGCTGTGCTGTTCACACTTCTGTTCATACATTTCCATCCCAGTCTGCCAACAACAGAGGACAGAGAATTTATGCGTGGAGGGGGTGGCGGAGAGTTGGGAGGATGGTGAGATGGGCAGATCTGGGAGGATAACAACTTTCTTTGCAGTCTTGTATTTTTATGTTCAAAATTCACATAAAACTTATATTATACTCCTTAGTAGCATCCTGTGTGTTTTAATATAAAAACATGGTATTGCCACAAATCTCTGTGTGAAATAAATGGCTCTGGCAAGTGCACTATGCTTATGCTCTGGTTTCATAGAGCCCCAGCACGTGCATGGTTTCCACATAACTGTGTCATTCTAGAACTATCATCTCTGCTTATCTATGGATATGCAACACTTACACTTTTTATTTTTACTAAATATCTTTGAAATGGACTCAATTTTAAACCTAATTGCATCTTTCAATCTAATTGCTCATACTAAGCCTCACACTAAGCCCTAGTATCCATAACATGACAAATTCCAAGCCAAGTTATTCAATTTCTTGTGTTCATTAAAAATAATACAAAATATTAAAACTAGGGCCACCAACAGAAGAGCCATGCTCCCTTGTAGGAAATGCTTCACCCCCTAGTTTGAGAAACACAAATTCAGACCAGTGGTTCTCAAACTTTATCATGCATAGGAATCACTAAGGGAGCTTATAAAATGCATATTCTGGGCGCCAACCACAGAAGATCTGATTCAATAGTCCTTACGTGGGCCCAGACATATGCATTGTATACAACTACTACAGATGATGCTGGTGCAGGTGGATTCTGGGAAAAATTTGAAGAATAGTAGCTTGGGGTAAAGATGGATGGCTTGTCTTTTAAATGACCTTTCATAAATCTCTCCTCTTTTGGCCAGGTTTTCAACAGGAGCTAAATATTAAACAATGTCACAAAAAAAATAATAATTAACATTTCTTGAACAATCACTATGTTCATGAGGTTGTATTACCTCGTACCTTACCTCATTTCAACCTCAAAACAGCTTATATGGTAAATATTATTATTTTACCCATTGCACAGATGAAAGAACTGAGGTTCAGAGAGGTGCCCAATGTCACACAGCTGATAGGTGTTGATGTGGAACTCCAGCCCAGATCTGCTCAACTGTGTATCCAGTTCCCAGAACCTAGTCTCCTAATGCTGGCTTCCATTTCATGGGTGTGAGAGACTACACGCTTTACACACCTGACGATCTAGTAGGAAAGCTGACAGGTAATAATTGAAATCATTGATCTAAAGTGGGAGTCCACAAGCTTTTTTCTGTAAAGGGCTAGATAGTAAATATTTTTGGCTTTGCAGGCCATTCAGTCTCTGTTGTAACTGCTCACCTCTGTGCTTGTAGAGAAAGCAGCCACAGACTATGTATAGACTATATATAGAAAGAAATGGATGAACGTGGCTCTGTGTCAATCAAATGTCATTTATAGAAATTTTCTAATCCTTAAACAAAGCAAGATTCTGAAGGTCTATCATCTGAGTTTTCTGGCATTCAGGATTCTAAAGAAAGGGAAGCTTATGGCAAACACTCCATCCCTGAGTCCTTTACTTCCTTATTTGAGTTCATGACTATGGACATCCTATGGCTGCCTTCCCTCTGGGACATTCCGTGTCAACTCCCCAGTCTGTGCCCTTGATTGTGTTCTCCCAGTTACCTTCATAGTCCATATGCCCATCTCCCAAAGCTCAGTGCACATTTCACTTCCTCCCTTAAGGGTCCCTCTGCCTGGCTTTTATTTATTTATTTATTTATTTATTTATTTATTTATTTATTATGTTATGTTAGTCATCATACAGTACATCATTAATTTTTGATGTAGTGTTCTATGATTCATTGTTTGCATATAACACCCAGTGCTCCATGCAATACGTGCTCTCCTTTATACCCATCTGCCTGGCTTTTAATCCCCTCAAGCTTCACCCTGCATACAGTTACCTAAGAGCAGTTCTAAAAGTAAGGCTGACATGGCTTTCTGATTAACACCCTTCAGCAGCTTCCCATTCTCTGTGAGCTCCTTACCCAACAGAGAAAGCCTATAAGCTCACACTACCTCCCCAGTGCTCCTCAACTTGGACCTGATGCTCTGGTAACACTTAAGTGCTTTTAGCACACACCATATTTGTACCATGGGTTCTTCTTCATCTGGATAACTCTGACTGCAGTGTGATTTCAACTTGCACCACTCAGATGTACAAGGATGCAACTCTCCTTCTTTTTCTACATTCTTTATGAACCCATTTCCTTATTTCCAATTTTCTCAGGACCCCCTATTTCTGTTCCTGGTGAAAAAGTTTCTCTTGTCATTTTATGGCAACTCAGTCCCTTCTGGATTTAAACAGGGTCCATTCAGAATGTCAACGTGGTCAACTTAAGACTCTTTCTCCCATTCTGTCCTTCAGGGTGATCGATATTGCCAGGGGATGATGTGTCTCCTTGTGTTGTGGGAGTGCATCTGCTGGTTCCCAGGTCTCATTTCTCTATGGTGGCTGCCTCCTTCTTTGGGAGGCTGCATCTGCTGCTGATGTCTGTGACCTTGCTCTTGATTCTGGTTCCAGGGTCTACATATGACACATCTTTCTCTTTTCACCATCCGATAGGACTTTTGTCTTCTTTAGGCAAGAAAGTGCCTCTGTTCCTATTCGTTCTTTCCTACTCTCTGGTTTATGATGTAAAGTCTGTGCTCTGCATGATTCAGTTTTTCCCTAGAGATGAAAAGACAAGTTGTTGAAATTCCCTCAAACACAACCAGTCAGCCAAATCCTCAAAGTTTTTTCCCTGGGAGAGCGGCTTTTCAAATCTAAGAATTTGATTCTGTTCTCAACTCTGTCTCTTCCCCATGAGGCTCATGCATATAGAAGTCTCTTGCTCCTGGCTGAGATCTCTCAAAATATTAATGCTCAGTATTCAGTCTGTCACCACTTCCATGAAGCTTTCCTTTATGTCTCTAGTCAGTAGTAGTTATTCTTCCTCTGTGCTCCCATAATACTTTATACCTATTCCTATCGTTATATGGATGTATTTTATTGTGTATTTATTTGCCATCTAGAGAGCACAGTATCATTATCTTGAAGACAACGAGAGTGCTTTTTATTTATTTACTTTTAAAGATTTTACTTATTTATTTGAGAGAGAGAGAGCTCAAACAGGGGGAGTGGCAGGCAGAGGGAGCCTGATGCAGGGCTTAGCAGGGAGCCTGATGTAGGGCTCCATCCCAGGACCCTGAGATTGACCTGAGCCGAAGGTAGACACTTAACCGACTGAGCCACCCAGGTGCCCCAAGAGAATGCTTTTTAATTCACTGTATTTCCAGGGCTTAATACAGTACCTTGCATAATATAGCTGCTAAAAAAAAATAGATCATCTGTTGATGGAATAACCCACATAGTCTCCCCTTCTGTTCAACTCAATGATCACCTATTTAGTTTCTACTGCGCTGATAACCTGCTTTCAAGGCTGTGTTTTATCTTTTCAATGAATCATAAAGTCCTTGTAGTCACTGGTGATAGCATAGAACTTTATTTTTCTATTCTTATTCTATAATACCCTTACAGAACAGGCATACATAAGTGTTTGTTTAACTGATGATTAAAATGACTTCTTTCTTTTTGAAGAAAACAAGTACATGCAATTTACAGTAGCCTTCTAATTTGGTTCTTCAGGTAAGTCATGTTGACTTTGCTGCATTGTATATCATATGTATTTTAGTGATTAGATATTTGTCACATCTCCTAGACATATGACCATGTTTATTTTAAGCCCCTCTGTTCAACAATTCCAACACTGGTTTGTGCTGGAGGGAAATTTAATAAGCACTGAAGGATGATCAGATATTGGCTGTTTTCTACCGAATGAGCTCCTACCAATTCCCTGGTCTGTCCGTGTGAACTTGCCTAAATTATAGAGGACACTATGCATTTCACAATGTGTTCCCTTCATCTCATATTTAGTAACAGAAAGACAGGCCTAAGGGATGATGCTAAAAGACTTTGAGCTAGTTTCTTTCTTTATTTGGGACCAAGTTTGCTCATCTACAAAAACAAGAGGGAAGACAGTGTGATCTCTGAGTGTTCTCCATGCTGTGTAAGACTCTTCCTTCAAATCTAGGCAGTTGGAGGAGGGAATGGGGCACAGGCAAAGGATAGACAATGGGATGTGTTGCCTTATGGAGCTAGCTGCTCCACTCTGCACACCAACTAGGAGTCCCACATTGATTGAGCAGCAACACAGAGATAGGTGCAGAGAAGCTAAGAATTCAAGGGAAATAACACCTACAACTTGCTGGATGTCAATTGCCGCACTGGCCACTTTCACGGAAGTAACCCTTACAACAAATCTAAGAGAGAGCCTTTTATTGCTTTTATCATCCTTATTGAGAAAACAAGCAAACAGGAACTTACTAAGGTCAGATCATGTGCACAAAGTCACACAGCTAGAATATGGCAGACCCAGAACTGGAATGCACATTTAACTTCAAATTCAAGCATACTCCTTCCCCTCTGCTGTGCAGTCCCCAGCACTGCTATTAGCCCTCTATCTTTATTTAAACAACAGTGTGATTTTACTGCATGTCATTAGAAGCGGCTGGGAGCATCATTAACACTTTGGGCCACAAGAGTACCGTTTAGTGCAATGAAGCAGACATCTTTTCATACAAATAATTTATTTGCACCAAAGGTTTCCACTTGAGCACCCAAAGTGAATTGGACTAATGTATTATTTCATACTAATGAGGTAGTTGGAACTTAGTGTGTTTAGGGTTTATGAAATTTTGGACTAGCTTTTAAACCTTTTATTTATTTTCTGGTGGATTTCAAGCAAAAATGTAGCCTATATGATTCTTACTCATTTACACGTTCACTTCGTGAAAGCTATTTGGATGAATTATTTAATGTCCACTGCTTATGTTCTTTTCTTAAAGGCCATTTGAAGTGCCCTTTTTAAAAAAGAAATAGAATGTGTTGATTTTGATGCCAAGTGTAAATGAATTTGAACCATGAACAAGTTTGGAATTTAAGGTGAAACATTGAACTTGAGAGGCTCCAGTCTGCTTCCAACCTTGGCAAATGCATTCTTTAACCTCTGAAGCAGTTATATTGGAGCAATCCAGAGGGATAACAAGGCTCTAATGGAAATTGTCAACAAAATTGAAAAGAAAAAAAGAAAGCGTATTTTAAAATCCCAGAACTTGAGAGGTCCCTAACTCCAAACAACTGAGGCATAAAACTCGGAGAAGGCTTCAAACAGCTTTAATCTGCTGGCGAATCTGTCCTTTGATAGCATGTAAAATCCAGGCTGAGGAGAATGTGCCTAAGGGTTTCAGTACACTAACTCCAAGATTGATTTTGTGCAAGGACCTGACTGGCATTCAAATAAAGAATCAGCAAGAAAGGGAGCAGGAAAAAAGAAAAGAGATTGAGAGAGAGAAAGACAGTGAGATGGGCACATACACACAGAAAGAAAGAGAGAGAGGAAGGAAGGAGAGAGGGAGGGAGGGAGGGAGGGAGTGTTGAGAGACCAAAGACTTGGGTTTGAATGCTGGTTCTGTCAGTAATATCTTACAAGATTTCAAGCAGATCACTTGAACCAATATGAGCTTTTTTTTTTTTAATATGTACAATGGGAACAAGCGTTCCAGACTTGACAGTGCAGGACTGATTGGGGTGGTGCATCTGTGAGGGGTGTTGGGGGGCTATTACTCCCCACTCCCTTGGTGGTAGGCCCACGCAGTCCTCGATCTGTTCCCATCCTCTCCCTTAACTGAGCTGAATTGCTCCTCTGATCACAGGCAAGTCTTCCCAATCTTCTCTAGACGACTTGCCTAGATTTATCTCCTTCTGTTGGTTTTCAATCTACTTTTTTTCTTGCTCTTTGCTATTACTTCAATTTGTTGTTTGTTTTTAGATCCTTCTAGGGAGACTTCAAGTATCTCTTGACCTTCAAGTTGCTCTTGAGTTACTCAACTCTCTTGTCCACTCCATAATCTGGATTCTTGGAAGGCATACAGATAGAAGCTACCTTCACGTATTCCCCTCTGGAGAGCTTCTCCACCCATTCTAGTATGGCTTCCACTCCCTCCCCTTCTGCCACTCCCTGAAAACTGCCTTTCCCAAGTTCACCAAATGGTCACCATAGCGCAGAGTCCAATAGACAGTTTTGTTGGGACTTCTGTGTCTACAAACCCTCCAGGTGTTCTTGCCAGCTCCTGGAAGCTCCCTTTGAGTTCTTTTTGATGGCTTGTTCTCTTCCTTCTGATTTCTGTATGTTGGAACATCTTTGGTAGCAGCTCTGGGCCCTTTCTCTTCCCTGTCCACACTCCCCATCAGATATCAGAAATCACCCCTCTCCCAGTCTCTCTTGTCCAATTTCACATTTCAATGCCATCTCAGCAGTTCTACTTGACTATGTCCCCTGCATCTTAAACTGAACATGTTCAAGATAGAAGCCATGGTTTTCCCCTAAATATGCCTCTCTCCCAGGCTTCCCTAGCTCAGTGAGCAACCAGTTGCTCATGTTTGAAACCTGGGAGTTATTCTGGATACCTCCTTTTTTCTCATGGTTCACGTTAAATGTCATGTCCAGTCCTGTTAATTCATGTCCCAAAATAGTTTTGAATTAGCTCTCTTCTGTTTGGATCCATTGATGTCACTCTAGTCTAAACCACCACTATTGCTTGCCTGGACTGTGGGGCTGACTTCCAGGCTGGTTTTCCCCTGTCTCCTCCTGTTGTCCTTGATTCTATTCTCCACACAGCAGTGTGTGATATTCCAGAAATGCAAAGTGGTTATGCTATTCCCCAGCTTAAAATCCTTCAGTTGGGTTTCAGTGGTGGTTACTATAATATCCAATATTTTAATAACCATCTGCAAGATCCTGCATGGTCTGATCTTTGCCTCTTTCTCTACAACCTTACCTTACTCATCACTGAATATCTTCCTCACTGCTAATCAAGACAGTCTGCGGTTTAACATTTTTTTGTGTGTGTTATAAAGGCCAACCCATCATAAGAAGTTGAGAGTTGAGATGCCAGAAAGACAAAAGTCCTTTTGCTTCTGCCCACTGTAGAAATTATCTTATATGCATCTCAAGGGAATATTGGGAGAAAGGAGAACATTTAGCAAATATTAGCAACTATGTTTTGCAAGGGCTTCCTTTCATTTTTATTAAAATAGTAGTGTCAGAGGGAGCTTGGAGGTCAGAAGAAGTGAAATGACTCTTGAGATCATAAAGCTCTCTTGTTCTCATGTGATGATCACCATGATCATGCCAGATAGAACTGTGAGCAGACCATGTTCACCTTCCTTTTTTTTTCTTTTTTAAAAGTTTTATTTATTTATTTCAGAGAGAGAGGTAGAGAGAGCACATGTGGGCGGGCAGGGGCAGAGGGAGAGAGAATTCTGAGCAGACCCCCTGCTGAGCCTGGAGCCCGACACGGGGCTCGATCCCATGACCCTGAGATTGTGAACCTGAGCCAAAATCAGGAGTTGGATGCTTAACCAACTGAGCCACCTAGGTGCCCCCCATGTTTCCCTGTCTTCTGCTTAAGCCATATTTTGGTCTTCAAATGCTTTACCACTTTTATCAGGGATAAAACCCCTGTCATTTGTGTGTTCCCAAGAATAGTTTAAGGAAAGTGTTGTAAAAAGCCACTTGTAGTGAAATCTCATTCTTCAGTGACAATAAAGGACTCTTTCTTTCCCTTAAGATACTTTACATAGAGTGAAGGCAAAACTTTTCAAACTGAAGGTATCCTGAAGCCTTTCACTCTTGTACCTAAAACTCTATCATTCAGAGGGTGTCCATGTATCAAGCTGGTTGTGACTGCAAAGAACCAGGACAGTGTTTCTCAAAGCCTCTGTTTCCCCACATGTGGAACAGAGATAATGACCATCTATATGTGTGTTTATGTCACAAAATTGTGGCATCTTGCATTTTTGCCTGTTTTGCTTTCTTTCTTCTTTAGTCAAATTATATAGCTGATTGCATTTCTTCCCTGCAATTGAGGGGCCTGAGGGATATGTACACACACACACACGCACACACACACACGTATGTAAAAACATAGGTTATCTTAGTCCATTTGACTGCTATAACAAAATGCCAGAGACTGGGAGGCTTATAAACAACAAATATTTATTGCTCATGGTTCTGGAGGCTATCAGATTCAGTGTCTGATGAAGGCCTGTTTCCTCATAGATGACTGTCTTCTCACTATATCCTCGCATGGTAGAAGGAGCAAGGGACTCACTAGGGTCCCTTTGATAAGGTCACTAGTCCCGTTCATTGGGGCTCCACCCTCATGACCTAATCACCTCCCAAAGGCCCCACCTCCTAATGCCATCACCTTGGTTAGGCTTCAACATTGAATTTTGGAGGGAAGTAAACATTCAATCTATGTCATATATGCACTTAGATATTCTCCTTTGCAGGATTTATCACAGTTGTAATTACACAGGAATTTATTTAAATATATGTCTAATGGTTGACTTTCTAAATTCTAAGCTTTAGGTAAGCAAGAGGCATTCTTGTTCTGTTCTCTGTTGTATGTGAGTACCTACAAATATTTGTCTATTCACTTTACATTTAATTTTGGGTGTTAAGTGCCAAACACTTGTCTAGGCTCTGGATCTCTGGCCATTAAAAAAAAAATCTCTGGCTTGTGATGCTTCATTCCAGGGAGGGAAGACAGATGATCACACATCCCTGCTCTTCCACTTACTAGCTGTATGATTTTAGGCAAGTTATTCAACCTATCTGTGCCTCAACTTCCTCCTCTGCAAAATGAGAGATAATTATCTGTGGGTCTCTCATGTTTCTACCTCTTACTTACTCTATCTCTTTGTTTTAGACCAACTTGAGGTGAAGTGCTTAGAACAGGACCTGACACATGGAAAGTGTGCAATCAGTGCTCACTATTGGTGTAATGTGTGCACACAATACCAATACACTTTGCATTTATGGGTCTTAACATTTTTTCACACCACATATATACCACTTTTTCACACGTGGTATATATACACAATGGAATATTACTCCGCCATCAATAAGAATGAAATCTTGCTATTCACAACAACGTGGATGAAGCTAGAGTGTATTATGCTAAACAAAATAAGTCAGCCAGAGAAGACAAATACCATATAATTTCATTCATATGTGGAATTTAGGAAACAAAACAGATGAACATATGAGAGGGGGGAAAAGAGAGAGGAAACAAACCATAAGAGACTTAAAAAATTTTTTTTTCTTTTCTTTCTATTATTATTATTATTTTTTATTATGTTATGTTAGTCACCATACAGTACATCATTAGTTTTTTTTTTTTTTTTAAGATTTTATTTATTTATTTGACAGAGAGAGACACAGCGAGAGAGGGAACACAAACAGGGTAAGTGGGAGAGGGAGAAGCAGGCTTCTGTGGAGCATGGAGCAGGATGTGGGGCTCGGTCCCAGGACCCTGGGATCATGATGTGAGCCAAAGGCAGATGCTTAATGCTTGAGCCACCCAGGCGCCCCTATCATTAGTTTGTGATGTAGTGTTCCATGATTCATTGTTTGTTTATAAAACCCAGTACTCCATGCAATATGTGCCCTCCTTAATACTCATAACCGGTCTAAACCATCCCCCCACCCCCCTCCCCTCCAAAACCCTCAGTTTGTTTCTCAGAGTCCATAGTCTCTCATGGTTCATCTCCCCATCCGATTCTTCCCCTTCATTTTTCCCTTCCTTCTCCTAATGTCCTCCATGCTAGTCCTTATGTTCCCCAAATAAGTGAAACCATATAATTGACTTTCTCTGCTTGACTTATTTCACTTAGCATAATCTCCTCCAGTCCCATCCATGTTGATGTAAAAGTTGGGTATTCATCCTTTCTGATGGCTGAGTAATATTCCATTGTATATATGGACCACATCTTCTTTATCCATTTGTCTGTTGAAGGGCATCCAGGCTTTTTCCACAGATTGGCTATTGTGGACATTGCTGCTATGGGACATTGGGGTGCATATGGCCCTTCTTTTCACTACATCTGTGTCTTTGGGGTAAATACCCAGGAGTGCAATTGCTGGGTCATAGGGTAGCTCTATTTTTAATTTTTTGAGGCACCTCCACACTGTTTTCCAAAGTGACTGTACCAACTTGCATTCCCACCAACAGTGTAAGAGGTTTCCCCTTTCTCCATAACCTCTCCAACATTTGTTGTTTATTGCCTTGTCAATTTTTGCCATTCTAACTGGTGTAAGGTGGTATCTCAGTGTGGTTTTGATTTGAATTTCCCTGATGGCTAATGATGATGAACATTTTTTCATGTTTCTGTTAGCCATTTGTATGTCTTCTTTGGAGAAGTGTCTGTTCATGTCTTCTGCCCATTTTTTGACTTGATTATTTTTTGGGTATTGAGTTTGAGAAGTTCTTTATAGACCTTGGATATCAGCCCTTTGTCTGTAGTGTCATTTGCAAATATCTTCTCCCATTCTGTGGGTTGTCTCTTTTTTTGTTAACTGTTTCCTTTGCTGTGCAGAAGCTTTATATCTTGATGAAGTCCCAAAAGTTCATTTTTGCTTTTGTTTCTCTTGCTTTTGGAGACGTGTCTTGAAAGAAGTTGCTGAGGCTGTCGAAGAGGTTACTGCCTATGTTCTCCTCTAGGGTTTTGATGGATTCCTGTCTCACACTGAAGTCTTTCATCCATTTTGATTTATCTTTGTGTATGGTGTAAGGGAATGGTCGAGTTTCATTCTTCTGTATATAGCTGTCCAATTTTCCCAGCACCATGTATTAAAGAGACTGTCTCTTTTCCATTGCATATTTTTTCCTGCTTTGTTGAAGATTATTTGACCACAGAGTTGAGGGTCCAAATCTGGGTTCTCTATTCTGTTCCATTGGTCTATGCATCTGTTTTTGTGCCAGTACCATGCTGTTTTGGTGATCACTGCTTTGTAATATAGCTTGAAATTGGGCAACATGATGGCCCCAGCTTTGTTTTTCTTTTTCAACATTTCCTTGGCGATTCAGTCTTTTCTGATTCCATACAAACTTTAGGACTGTTTGTTCCAGCACATTGAAAAATGCCACTGGGGGGTGACGGGGTGGCTCAGTCAGTTAAGAGTCTGCCTTCAGCTCAGGTCATGATCCCAGGGTCCTGGGATTGAGCCCCACATCGGGCTCCCTGCTCAGCGGGAAGCCTGCTTCTCCCTCTCCCACTCCCCCTGCTTGTGTTCTCTCTCTCACTATGTCTCTCTTTGTCAAATAAATAAATAAAATCTTTTAAAAAATGCCATTGATATTTTGATCAGGATGGTGTTGAAAGTATAGATTGCTCTGGGCAGCATAGACATTTTAACAATGTTTGTTTTTCCGATCCATGAGCATGAATGCTTTTCCATCTTTTTGTGTCTTCTTCAATTTCTTTCATGAGTGTTCTGTAGTTCCTAGAGTATAGATCCTTTACCTCTTTGATTAGGTTTATTCTGAGGTATCTCATGGTTTTTGGTACTATTGTAAATGGAATCGATTCTCTAATTTCTCTTTCTACAGTTGCATTGTTAGTGTATAAGAAAGCAACTGATTTCTGTGCATTGATTTTGTATCTTGCCACATTACTGAATTGCTGTATGAGTTCTAGTAATTTGGGGATGGAGTCTTTTGGGTTTTCCACATAAAGTATCATATCATCTGTGAAAAGAGAGAGTTTGACTTCTTCTTTGCCAATCTGAATACTTTTTATTTCTTTTTGTTGTCTGCTTGCTGTTGTTAGGGATTCTAGCACTATGTTGAACAATAGTGGCGAGAGTGGGCATCCTTGACGTGTTCCTGATCTTGAGGGAAAGGCTTGCAGTTTTTCCCCATTGAGGATGATATTCGCTGTGGGTTTTTCATAGATGGATTTTATGAACTTGAGGAATGTTCCCTCTATCCCTATACTCTGAAGAGTTTTAATCAGGAAAGAACACTGTATTTTGTCAAATGCTTTTTCTGCATCAATTGAGAGGACCATATGGTTCTTCTCCCTCCTCTTATTAATGTGTTCTATCACATTGATTGACTTGCGAATGTTGAACCACCCTTGCATCCCGGGGATAAATCCCACTTGGTTGTGGTGGATGATACTTTTAATGAATTGTTGGATCCTATTTATCTAGGATTTTGTTGAGAATTTTGGAATCCATATTCACCAGCGATATCAGTCTGAAATTCTCCTTTTTGATGGGGTCTTTGCCTGGTTTGGGGATTAAGGTAATGCTGGCCTCATAGAATGAGTCTGGAAGTTTTCCTTGTTTCTATTTTTTGAAACAGCTTCAGTAGAATAGGTATTATTTCTTCTTTGAATGTTTGGTAGAATTCCTCAGGGAATCCATCAGGCCCTGGACTCTCATTTTTTGGGAGGTTTTTGATCACTGCTTCAATCTCGTTACTGGTTATTGGTCTATTCAGGTTGTCAATTTCTTCCTGTTTCATTATTGGAAGTTTATAGGTTTCCAGGAAGGAATCCATTTCTTCCAGGTTGCTTAATTTATTGGCATAAAGTTGTTGATAATATTTTCTAATAATTGTTTCTACTTCCTTGGTGTTAGTCGTGATCTCTCCCCTTTCATTCATAATTTTATTAATTCGGATCCTTTTTCTTTTCTTTTGGATAAGTCTGGCCAGTGGTTTATCAATCTTATTAATTCTTTCAAAGAACCAGCTTCTAGTTTCGTTAATCTGATCTACTGTGTTTCTGGTTTCTAATTCATTGATCTCTGCCTTAATCTTAATTATTTCTCTTCTAATGCGTGGCTTAGGCATCGTTTGTTGCTTTTTGTCTAGTCCTTTCAGATGTAGAGTTAGTTGGTGAATTGGGGATTTTTCTATTTTTTTGAGTGAGGCTTGGATGGCTATGTATTTCCCCCTGAGGTCTGCCTTTGCGGTATCCTATAGGTTTTGGACCAATGTGTTTTCATTCTCATTGGTTTCCATGAATTGTTTAAGTTCTTCTCTGATTTCTTGGTTGACCCAAACATTCTTGAGCAGTGTGGTCTTTAGCTTCCAAGTGTTTGAATTTCTTTCAAATTTTTTTCTTATGATTGAGTTCCAGTTTCAAGGCATTATGGTCTGAAAATATGCAAGGAATAGTCTCAATCTTTTGGTATCGGTTGAGACCTGATTTGTGACCCAGTATGTGGTCTATTCTGGAGAAAGTTCCAAGTGTGCTTCTGAAGCACACTTGAGAAGAATGAGTATTCTGTTGTTTTAGGGTGGAATGTTCTGTAAATATCTATGAGATCCATCTGGTCCAGTGTATCATTCAAAGCTCTTGTTTCTTCACTGATTTTCTGCTTAGATGATCTGTCTATTGCTGAGAGTGGAGTATTGAGGTCTCCAGTTAATGCATTGTTATCAATATGACTCTTTATTTTGGTTAACAGTTGGCTTATGTAGATGGCTTCTCCCATGTTGGGGGTATAGATATTTACAATTGTTAGATCTTATTGTTGGATAGACCCTTTAAGAATGATATAGTGTCCTTCTGCATCTCTAACTACAGTCTTTAGTTTAAAATCTAATTTGTCCGATATAAGAATTGCTACCTCAGCTTTCTTTTGAAGTCCATTGGCATGGAAGATGGATCTCCATCCCTTCACTTTCAGTCTGGATGTCTCTTTAGTTTCAAAATGAGTCTCTCATAGACAGCATGTGGATGAGTCCTGTCTTTTTATCCAATCTGCAACCCTGTGCCATTTTATGGAGCATTTAGGCCATTCTCATTGAGAATGATTATTGAAAGATATGAATTAATTGCCATCATGTTGCCTGTGAAGACTTTGTTCTTATAGATTGTCCCTGTAAATTTCTTTTCTATATCACTCTTGGGGTCTTTCTTCTTTTATTGAAACCCCTTTAATAATTCTTGCAGGCCCGGCTTAGTGGTCACATATTCTTTCAGTTTTTGCCAGTCTTGGAAGCTCTGCATCTCTCCATCCATTCTAAATGATGGCCTTGCCAGATAAAGTATTCTTGGCTACATGTTCTTCTCATTTAGTACCCTGAATATGTCTTGCCAAGCCTTTCTGGCTTGCCAGGTCTCTGTGGATAGGTCTGACATTTTCTGATGTTCCTCCCTCTGTACATGAGGAATCTCTTCCCCCTAACTGCCCTTAAGATGGTTTCCTTGGTTCTAAGATTTGCGAGTTTTACTATCACATGCCGGGGTGTTGGCCTGTTTTCCTTGATCTTGGGAGGGGTCCTCTCTGCCTCTAGGACTCGAATGTTTGTTTCATTCTCCAGATTAGGGAAGTTCTCAGCTACCATTTGCTCAAATACATCTTCTAGTCCTCTCTCTCTCTCCACTCCCTCTGGGATTCCAGTAATTCTGTCATTGGAACATTTCATGGTGTCACTTCACTTGATCTTAGCCAAAAGGCCGAGAAGCGATTCATGGTGTCACTTATTTCTCTGATTCTATTTTCATGGATTCTGAGCTGTTTTTCACTGGCCTCCTCTTTCCACTTTTTGTATATTAATTGATCTTCTAGGTACTAATTCGTTCTTCTGCCTCCCTTACCCTAGCTGTTAGATTTTCTAGATTAGATTCAATCTCATGGATAGCATTTTTAAGTTCCACCAATTCAGCTTTCATTTCTGCCCTTAGAGACTCTATGTTGCCATTAATTGATTTCTCCATTCTAGCTATTATCTTCACAATTACTAGCCTGAATTCCATCTCTGACATCTTGGTTATATCTGAATCCATTTGTAAATCTGTGGCATAAATCATAGTCTCTGAGTCTTTCTTATTTTGGGGGTTCCTTCTCCTAGTCATTTTGTTGAGGGGTGTTTGAGGAATGTATAGAGTCCAAATTATTGACCACAAACCAAGCAAGATGCACCTGTTTTATAGAGACTTTAGGGTTGTTGGCCTCTTGTTTTCCCAGCTTGTCTTCTGGGGAAGGGGCCTGCTGCACTGTTACTCAGGCAACCCTGTTGGGGCGGAGTTGCCCTGCCCCCTGTGGTGGTGGATGGGCTCAGTGAAAACTGTTTTTTGGGGGCTTTTGTTCTCTGGCGGTTTTCCCTGGTGGCTTTCTGGGTCTCTTCTGAGAGTCAGAGCAGAGGAGACCATTTCCAACCCTCTGCCTCAGAGCAGAAAGATCACAGTCTGTTCTTCAGTGATCTCTCCAGGCCATACTGTCTCCGTTTCTGTCTGTGCTGCTATAAACTGCAGACCTGGATTGTGCACCCCTCAGCAGCGCTCCCAGTCCTCGCCTCCAGGTCAGGGCATGTCTCTGTCCTTTGTGCTTCTAAAACCACCAGCCGCCCCCAGTTCGCATGTGTGGCCCTGCCACTCTGGGTTTCTGACCAGGGGCTGCCCTAAAGTCCTTTCCCTGTCACTACCAGTCTGCGAGTCTGTGCCCTGTCCCCATCGTGGGAGGCTATTGCTCACCGGCTGTGTAGGATCTGGAGGGCTCGGCTCCCTCCCACTTCCGTTTATCCTCCGAAATCTGCCCGTGGAATCACGGCTCCCTGCTTCGTACCTCAAAACCAAATGCCTGTGATATTCTGTTTGTAGAGATCCAGATCTATCTTCTTATATCTCAGGCTGATTTTGTGGGTGTTCAGAGTGGTCTGGTAGATATCCAGCTCAATTCTGGGGACTGTTTGGAATTGGGTCCCCTACTTCTCTGCCATGTTTTCCCCTAATCCCGTCTCTGTAAATTTCTGTTCTCTATTACTCTTAGGGTCTTTCTCCTTTTCTAGAAACCCCCTTAATATTTCTTGCAGGGCCGGCTTAGTGGTCACATATTCTTTCAGTTTCTGACAGTCTTGGAAGTTCTACATCTCTCCATCCATTCTAAATGACAGCCTTGCCAGATAAAATATTCTTGGCTGCATGTTCCTCTCGTTTGGTACCTTGAATATATCTTGCCAGGCCTTTCTGGCTTGCCAGGTCTCTGCATAGGTCTGACATTATTCTGATGTTCCTCCCTCTGTATGTAAGGAATACCTTCCCTCTAAGAGACTCTTTTCTTTCTTTCTTTCTTTCTTTTAAAGATTTATTTATTTATTTATTTGAGAGAGAGAGAGAGAATGAGAGAGAGCAAGCACATGAGAGGGGGGAGGGTCAGAGGGAGAAGCAGACTCCCTGCCGAGCAGGCAGCCTGATGCGGGACTCGATCCAGGGACTCCAGGATCATGACTTGAGCCGAAGGCAGTCGCTTAACCAACTGAGCCACCCAGGCACCCGAGACTCTTTTTTTTTAAAAAAAATTTATTTATTTGAGAGAGAGAGAAAGCACAAGCAGGGGGAGAGGGAGAAGCAGGCTGCAAGGAGCCTGATGCGGGACTTGATCCCAGGATCCTGGGATCATGACCTGAGCTGAAGGCAGACATGTAACTGACTAAGCCCCCCAGGAGCCCCTAAACCATAAAAGACTTGTAAGGATAGAGAACAAACTGAGGGCTGATGGAGGGAAGTGGATGGGGGATGAGCTAGATGCATTGTGGGGATTAAGGAGGGCACCTGTGATGAGCACAGGGTGCTATACGTAAGTGATGAATTACTGAATTCTACTCCTGAAACCAATATTGCCCTGTATGTTAACTAACTATAATTTAAATAAAAATTTGAAGAAATAAAAAGAGCAGCTCCTCTTAACCTTCATCCTGCATGAGAATCACCCCTGGAGAGTTTCAAAAATACAATGCCTGGGCCTCAACCCAGATATTCTGATTAAGCTCATCCACTGTGAAGCTTGAGTGTTGGTATTTTTTTAGAAGGTCTTCAGGTAATTTTGCTGTGCAGCCAGAGGGGAAAGACACAACCATAAGTATAACTCTTCTCCAAGTTAGTTTATTTGCTCTATATCTGGGCAGAGGAGCAGGGCTGTGCTTTTCCCTCTAATCTGAGAGCTGCTCCCTTCCAGCAGCTTTGGGCTTGAAATCCTTGCTCCTGTCCAAGGCACCACTCGAAGTTAATGGTGCACCTGTGATTGTGGCCTTGAGAAGCCTGGTCAGGAAAGAATTTACATTCTTACCTTTCATTGAAAAGGATGGAGTATGTGATCATGGGCAGATGCTTCAAAGCTGATAAAATGATCCAGAATTCATCATTCCAGCTCACACTGTTCTTTGGGAGTGGGAAGGAGGGTGTAGGTGGATGGGGGGTTATGAAGGATTTAAGTGCAATGGGCGTGTCAGGGTACCTGAGTTTCTTCTTGTCTAACCACCTTTATTTCCACATGCTGGAGCCAAATGCCTGAATGCAAGCCTCTGCTCAGGCATTTATTAACTCTGGATCCCTGAAACTTTTTTGCCTCAGTTTCCTTAACTGTTGCATAGGGCCATAGCCTGACCACATATAATCTTGAGGATTAAAGTAGCCCCTGAAAAAGCTGTTAGTACTATCCTCTCCCCATGCCTTCCTCACCATCCCTGGACCCCTGCCTGCCTCAAGTGAAGCTGCATCATCCTTCACCTGTCCTGCTCCAAGGGCCCCTTCTTGGCCCTAACCTGCCTCAAATCCATCTGGCACAGGGCCCTGCCATGCTGCCTTCTGGGCGTACTATATTGATCAAGTTGTTCATGTGGTCAGTCATCTTCAAAGGCTCTTTCTGGCCCTGATTTCTCTGTCTTCCTTTCCAATCTCCAAAGACAAAGAGCCATCCAGACTGGAGCTGGCTAAGGATGCTCATCACTATTCTCTCCCACACACTTCACCTGCACCACCTCCCCATCTGATTGAGCCATTTCTCCTTTTTTTATCCCTGGTACATGCTTTCAACTTTCCAGTCTCACCACCTTTGCTGGAATGGCCCCCTGAGCACAAGACCCTTATCTCTCCTTTGTAGTCCTGTAAATCTGAGCTTTACAATCCTGGCCTTGTCTGCTCTGTTTAATTTCTTCCATTGACTTCAGCCTGCTCTGCTGACTCTTCTGTGATCCCCATCCTTGCTTGGGGTATACTAATCTATGAACAAAGCAGTCCCCCCACTTCAGTGGTTTAGCCCTCAATGGGCTTTCCTCACTGCTGCCACAATCCACGTGGGTCTCTATCCATGAGTGTGGGGTCCCTAGGCCCCAGCAGTGACTGAGGGCTCAGTTTCTTCCTTAGGGTAATCGCCATCTCCTGGGGCCTTTGTGCTCTCCCCTGGGTTCTCCACACTGACCGGAAGTGACAGGACACACAGAAGATTGCTTAGGGGCTGGGCTTGAATGATGCACACATCACATTCACCCACGTTTCTCTGAGCCCAGTGCCAGAGCCCACCTGATTGTGACGAGGCAGGGGCATGTAGTGGGCCTTTGCATGCAGGTGGCAAAGGAAATGGGTACAGCAAACCTGCATCAGCTCTGCCACCTTCACCACCATATGTCTCACAGTCAGCATTTCCAGTTGCTTTGCTAAGGCACGTTTGTGCCCCTAGACTGTACTTATCTGGGATGATGTTATGGTCTGAATGTGTTCCCCCTGTAAATTCATATGTTGAAATCTTAATGCCCAGCATGGTGGTGTGAAGAAGTGGGGTCTTTGGGACATCATTAAGTGATGAAGGTGGAGCCTCATGAATGGGATTAGTGCCCTTTTAAAAGAGACCGCACAGAGCTTCGTAGCCCTTCCCACCCTGTGAGGACACAATGAGAAGTCTGTGACCACAAGAGGTCTTTCACCAGACACGGAATCTGCTGGCATCATGATCCTGGAATTCCATCCCTCAGAGCTGTGAGAAATAAATGTCTGTTTAAAAGCCCCCAGTCTTAGTTTTCTGCTGTAGCAGTTTGAACAGACTAAGACAGATGCTTTTTTTTTTTTTTTTTTAAGATTGTATTTATTTAATTGTCAAACAGAGAGGGAGAGAGAGAGTGCACAAACAGGGGGAGCGGCAGGCAGAGGGAGAAGCAGGCTCCCTGCTGAGTGGGGAGCCTGATGCGGGACTTGATCCCAGGACCCTGGGGTCATGACCTGAGCTGAAGGCAGACGCTTAACTGACTGAGCCACCCAGGTGTCCCAAGACAGATGCTACCTTAAAACAGAATTCACTGGTATTTTCTTTTTGGGGCAGCATTGTTAAGAAGTGAGATATTACCAGCTATTCTTCACTTTGGTCCACAGTGACCTTGGTTGGCATTCTCTGGGGACAAGGTGGGTGCTGCCTAACCATGGCAGAAAGCCCATCTGACATGGGCGAGGACACTGGGAGGAAAGAAAGAAGATGGATGGAGTGAATGAAGATCTTTTCCTTTTATAAAGCTAAAGGTGCTGAAATCTTTTCAAAATCTCCCCCCCCCCCCCCAAATACTACAGGTTATTTCTGGATGTGTCTTTCTCTTCTGGCTAGTGTGAGAACACATCATGGAGATACGTTGTAGATGGAGTTGTGTCCCCCCCCAACCTCTAATACCTGTGAATATGAACTTACTTGGAAATAGGGTCTTTGTGGATGTAATTGAGTTAAGATGAAGTCATGCTGGAGTGGTGTGGGTCCTAATCCAATGACTGGTGTCCTTATAAGAAGAGGGAATTTGAACACAGACACACAGAGAGGAGAACACCACGTGAGGACATAGACTCAGTCACAAAGAAGGAGGCCACACGAAGACAGAGGCAGAGACTGCAGGGACACAGCTATGAGCCAAGGAGCACAGAGGATTGCCAGCAATACCTGCAGCTACAAGAGGCAGGGAGGATTCTTCCTCAGAGCCTTCAGAGGGAGGACGGCCTTGTGGATACCTTGACTTCAGGCTTCTAGCCTCCAGAACTGAGAGAATCAATTTCTGTTATTTTCAGCCCCCCTCCCCCCGACTGCCACATTTGTGGTGGTTGGTTAAGGCCACCTCAGGAAACTGACACAGGGAGGCCAAGTCTGTTCTACTCTGTCCCCCGAAGCCTGCACAGTGCTTGGCTCATGGTCTTCTAGAGACATCCACTGAACCATGAAATTTGGGGACCATTCTTTAGGGGCAAGGATTTCTCTTGCTTACTTTCAGGTCCCGCTTGCAGAGCCCAGGGGATCACTTGGCTCACAGGACTGGTTCAGTTGTGAGAAGTCTATATTGCTTGCTGATTGAGGTGGGCTGGGTGCTGCAAGTAAAGGGGTGTGAAACCATTAGCCTCTTTCTCGGGGTGCCCACAGGTCTGAGACCAGTCCTTTTTGGATGTCTGAGAGTGTGCGCTATGTTAACTGTGTCTTCTTAATCTGTATTTTTTCCAACTTTACTGACAAATGTGATTGTAAACATTTATTCTGTATTTTTGGTACTTTGACATCGTGAGGCTTTGCTAACGCTGGAGGGACTGCCCTGCCCAGGGCTAGCTGATTCCTAGAGTTAGTTGGCCTGTGAGTGCACCTTTTATATGCAAACCAATCCACCCACAGCTCATACCTCAACCATCTTCCTTGTCAGCTCTACACTCCAGGCCACTCTTCCCTGCTCCAATCAACTCTGGGTCAGGTGCCTGACTGCTGGGGACAGCCCCTAGGCCCTAGAGCCCACTGAAATTATTCACACTAGTCAATCCTATGCTTGCTTACTCTGCACCCCCCTCTCTGGTCTGTCCCATGGAAACCACAATAAAGGCTCTGGTCCATAGCACCTTCACTCCTTCTCCTGACTGACCTGGTTCTTTTTTTTTTTTTTTTTTAAAGATTTTATTTATTTATTTGAGAGAGAGAATGAGAGAGAGAGAGAGCACGTGAGAGGGGGGAAGGTCAGAGGGAGAAGCTGAGTCCCTGCTGAGCAGGGAGCCCAATGCAAAACTCGAACCTGGGACTCCAGGATCATGACCTGAGCAGAAGGCAGTTGCTTAACCAACTGAGTCACCCAGGTGCCCCCTGACTGACCTGGTTCTTCCCCATGTGGCGTGGTGTGAGAACTGAGTAAACTTCCTCCTTCATGACAGTCATTTCCATGTCTGCAGGCTTTACCATGTCTGATGAGAAAATTCCTGGGTACCCATTTAAAAAAAGGGGTTTGGGAACTGCTCGGAATCCAGAGAGAGTGGGGCCAGCAGGGAGGGGGCTGTGGAGAAGGAGGGAATGTGGGGATGACAGGGATTGGGCTCCAGAGGACAGGGCAGGGATGAGAGAAGAGAGACAGAGTCTGTTGGGCCACTGGGTGTTCCCCAGGCCCAGCCTGAGGTGCAGACCCGCAGACTGGTTCACAGATGACTGCTGTGAGCCCCTGCTTCTCCATGAGTGGTGGAAAGGGCCCTCATGAACAACAAAGGGTGTGTGGGTTGGGGCTGAGGAGCCAAGGTCTCTGTCCACAAGCAGGCTTCAGAGAGAATGTGGGGGCTGACAAATGACCTTGGAGAGGAAAACAGGTCAGGTCTCTGGAGAAGGACAGAAAACCAGTTTGGGCCTCAGAAGCAGCTTGGTGTCCAAAGAAAGTATTCTCAGGGAACCCTGCACTGCTAGAATGGCAACCTGCCCTCCTTCAGGCTCTGAGCCCTCCCTCCCGAGGCCCTGATGAAAGGATGGGCCTGACACCCTCAATCAATTCCCTTTTATCTCTTCTCCTCCTGAGGAAGGATAATCCTCTGTTTTGCAGTCTCTCCCCATCCAGCATGAAGCATCCATTGATTTTTGTAGTTATTTCTGCTAGCTGATATAGGTGCTAAAGGAGAATGACCCACAAGTCTGAAGTCGACCTTGAGAGAGCCCTGTCACTCCTGAGAGGGATAACTTTTTGTTGTTTCTGTTTTTAAAGGGCCAGTCCCATAGCCTATAGTTACACAAGTGCCCTTTGAGAGGTACATAGTTATTCTGATTTAATCCTTTTATTCTTTTCTGTCATCCCCCAAATGAAACCCTTTTCCTGGTTGGTTAATCATCCAATGACACCATGACACAACGTTCCCTCAGACACCACAGTTTGCTTACAGGCCATTAGGAGAAAAAAGGCACGGACACAACAGCAACAAAAGGTCAAAT
Organism: Mirounga leonina; assembly: GCF_011800145.1. NCBI lineage: Eukaryota > Metazoa > Chordata > Mammalia > Carnivora > Phocidae > Mirounga > Mirounga leonina. The sequence goes on along the minus strand of NW_023270323.1, from coordinate 71,617,103 downwards.
CGTAGCATCATGATTCGGAGTAACTATTATTTAGGCCTTTGTGCCTCACGAAACCCTTCCCCCTCTTCCTACTTCAATCTCTACATGGAATCAGAGTTTTACACATTAGGATCTGAGCCCCAGAGGGACGTCATTCATTCATTCAGCAAACATCCACCAAGCACTCCTGTACTAATTAATCTAGGTGCTGGGGACCCACTGTGACCAAAAGAGATGAGCTGCCTGCCTTTCTGGCATGTATTCAAGCCCCAAAATGGGCTTGAATGCAGGTTTCCTGCTCAGTGTAACAGGCAGCTTTCCGAGGCTATGTGGAGTGGAGCTTTGCCACTCACTAGCTGCGAGATTGTGGGACGATTCCTGAACTTACTTGAGTCTCCATGTACAATTTGTAAAATAGAGTTCATGATTGTACCTGCCTCAGGGGTTGCTGAGAAGTTTAGAGATTATGGAGATTAAATGCCTGGCCCAGAATCTGGGCTGCACACAGGACAGCAGCGGTCAGGACTATGCTCCAACAGCTCTGCAGGTCTGGAACTGGGAGAGGTCTCTTGCCCCCTGAGGAAGGGAGCAAAGAAGCTCCCGGGAGCCCGGTTGCCTTCACCTGGGCTTTAGGACTCATTCCTATTATTGAGAGACTATCGTCCCCATCTGTTGGAATTTACTTGACTGAAGCCTAAGTGCTTTATGTAATGACCTCACTTCCTCACTAGAATTTATTCTAAAGCCTGTGAGTTTAAATCAACATACATGGAGAATCTCAGTGAGATTCATAAAGAAGAAGAGAAGCTAAATAATATGATACAGATATGCAAATCAATATAAAATTGGGGTTCAGTTCTTTCATAAACTTTCCTCTGCAGTGATAAATGAAGAGGGGCTCTGAAGTCAGGAGGAGAACACAGGTTTGAATCCTGGCTCCGCTGTGTGTAGTTGTGTGCCTCACATAAATGCAGTAAGCCCTCTGGATCTTAGTTCTTGTCCATGAGTTGGGAAGAACAACTCTTGCATTATGTAGTCTGTGGGTCTTTTTTTTTTTTTTTTTTTTAAGATTTTATTTATTTATATGACAGAGAGAGAAAGAGCACAAGTAGACAGTCAGGCAGAGGGAGAGGGAGAAGCAGGCTCCCCACTGAGCAGGGAGCCCGATGGGGGGCTTGATCTCAGGACCCTGGGATCATGACCTGAGCCGAAGGCAGACGCTTAATGACTGAGCTACCCAGGCGCCCCTAGTGTGTGGGTCTTAAGAGAGGTAACACTTGTAAAACACTTTGCATGGTGCCTGGCCAAGAAAAGTGAGGTGAAAAAATAAAATAAATGCACTGAGACTGGTTGCTTCTTGCTTATTCATTTTGGTTACTGCATGGTGAGGAGGGAAGGGCACTATTCTGGCTTCCCAGAGTCCTGTGTCCAGCCGCGGGTCTGCTTCTCAGTCAGAGGCTGGCAAGAGGCTAGCCCATTGCGCATTCTGGGTTTCCATTTTATCCTTTAGAAAACCAGTGTTGGCACCAACCTGATGTTTGTAGCTTTCTTGTAGCTCAGAGGTGATCCTGGAAGCTGCTCCAGGTATTTCCAATACTCTAGGAAGCCGCTAGCTATTTTATAGGTAGTCTAAAGAAAAAGCTAGGAAATATGACACATTTCTTATCATGTCATCCCTTGGTTTAAAATCCTCCGAGGCACTGCATTTCCCTTGGAGTAAAGGGAGTGTCTTTCCAATGTCTGACACAGCCTTCTGCCATGTCCCCTTCAGCAACCTCTCTGGGTCATCCATAAACCTGTCCTTGGATTCTGTCCAGCTGCACTGAGCCTGTCTGTCCCCTTGACACTCCAAGTACACTTTGCTGTTCTTACTTTTGCTTAGAATGCTCATTTCCCCTGACACCCAGTGGCTCACTCTTCACTCCTTTGACTGGCACTTTCTCCATGAATCCTGTGCTGACGACTCTATCTTAAGTTATAGCTTACCCTCCTCACGTTCACCACCCCTCTGCATATTTCCATGGATGTGGCTCTTGTGCTGTGTTTCTAACAATTCTTATCATATTATAATACACAATATAATTTACTTATTATTTTCTTGTAAATTTGTTTTGATGTTACTTTCCCAGTAGAATTGATGCTACTCAAGGACCTGGAATTTTTTTTTCTTAACCTTTTGCTCACGGTCTTATCCCACATACCCCAAACAATGCCTGTCACAAAGCAGGCACTCACTATATGCATGATTGTTAAATGTTAAATGAATATATAAATTTTGGCTGGGATTCTATTGACTCATTATGATTTTATTTCTTGAAGAAACTCTTTTTTTTTTTTAAGATTTATTTATTTATTTTAGAGAGGGAGAGGGAGAGAATGAGTGGGAAACACAGGGGGAGAGGGAGAGAGAATCTTAAACAGGCTCCGTGTTGAGTGCAGAGGTCTTTGTGGGGCTCAATCTCACGAGCCTGAGATCACGACCTGAGTCTGACGCTCAGCCGACTGTGCCACCCAGGAACCCCTCTCTTGAAAGAAACTCTTATTAGAAATTTTAAATATAACATGTGGAAATTAATTATTATTTAATAAATATACTTTGCTTAATAGACACAATCTTTCAAATAGAACATAAGTGAACATTGGTGAAATCATAGACTCTTGGTGGTGAATACTGTAAACAAAGGCATCTCCTAAAAACCCATTTGGGATCTAAAGTTTCTTAGAAGTGTGTGAATGTGTGCTGTGGGGAGTGTCCAGGGGAGTCTAGAGTTAGTGATTTCTGAGCAGAGCTCACCATATTGAGCTCTGCAGCCCCAGTATTGAACATAGTAGTTGCTCAGTAAATCTCTGTGGATTTGCTTCAAACTGAGCATAAGATGAAAATATTGTCTCGAGAAATTTTTTTTTAACTGGAACTGAGTACTTAAGGGGAAATACTTTTATTATTTCATTAAGTAAGAGAAGACAAGGAGACACAGTATTTATGCCCTGATTATCTCTCCCCACCAACTTGGTATTTATCTCCATGGGAAAACTAGAGGCAATAATTAGAGAATAAAGCTCCCTCCCTTCCTCAGTCAGGCAGTGCACACAATCACTTGCCATTTGTTATTTATTTTCCAGATGAAGGAGTTTATTTTCTTTCTTTCCTTGGGACCCCAGCTGGCTGACCTAGAGCAGCCTCCAGGTTTGGCGGAAAGGAGTCTCCATTTTCATTCTCCTCAGGGCCTCGCCTACTTTTGGGCAGGTAAAGAAATATGGCAGAGTCTTTGGTGAAATCTAATCCTCATCTGCCTCAGAGAGCAATGGATGGGGGAGCTCCCACGGATAGGGGAAGGTTCTCTCTCATCCCTGAGACACACCCATCTCTTTAGACCTTCATGATTGCTGCTGCCAACAAGGCTGTCTTCAGAAACTGTGGATCTTAATTTCACATGTGTCTAAGGCAGATCTAAATCCACACATTCATTCCCCATGGTACAACTGAGGCAGGCAAGAATGGATAGCAGGGCTCCCAGATCACAGTAAGGAATTAACCCCAGACAGCTGTGTACTACTTGGCATTTTGGTTTATAAGATCCCTGCTACCTGACACAGCCTTGGGTCTCCCTCAGGCTTTCCCCACATCCACACGCTTCTTGAGGCAAGAGTCAATTTCTCCCATCTTCTTTCAAATCTGTTTAGCTATATCAAAATCTTAGCTAAAAAGTGAGCTCAGAAGAAAATGAGATTCCTTCTTTCCTGTCCATCTAAGCCTTGCCTTATAAAGCTTGGTTTTGTATACCAGAACCCACCTTTTCTGTGATGTCTAAAACTGGGAAAGACTATACCTTTAGGGATGATAATGTTTTTCTTCTCCTGGATGTGAACTTATTACCTAGTCCCATTAGTAAGCTCTCCTGAACACAGTATGACAAGCCCAACCTTCCTACAATGGATACCTTTCCATGCCTCAATATCTCATATGCAAAATGGAGCTAAACTGGTATTGCATAGGTTATTTTGAGGACAAAATGTGAAACACTTAGAAAAATGTCAAGCATATAGTAAATGCTATCTAAATTCTAAGTGTTATTATATCTTTAGGATTAAGTAGAAACAGCCCAAATGTAAGCTGAGACTTTGTATGGTCCAGGCTTTGTGAGGAGTTGCATTCAAAGTAGCATAGATTGATAACCTAAAAATAATTCAAGATAATTCAGATCTTTAATCCTTATCTTTAGAAATTTCCAGAGATAGGCAAGAAGTCAACACCACGAGGATGTAGACTGTAGTTGGCAAACACATTCTGAGATTTAGGTATTTAGACAGCAAATCCCAGAGCCAAGCACTACTATCAGTAGTGCTGATAGATGTAATAGGAGGCATGTGCAGAGACAGTATAAATTATGCATCTTGGAATAGAGTGACAACCATAGTAATAGCCAACATTTATTCAATGCTTACTATGTGTCAGATTCTGTGCGAAGATCTTTACATGCATTATCTCATTTAATATTCACAACATCATAATGAGGTAGGCACTGTTAATATTCCTTTTTTAAAAAAGATTTTATTTTATTTATTTGAGAGAGAGAGAGAGAGAGCATGAGTAGGGGGAGGGTCAGAGGGAGAGAGAGAGAAGCAGTCTCCCCACTGAGCAGGGGAGCCTGACGCAGTGCTCGATTCTAGGACCCTGGGACCATGATCTGAGCTGAAGGCAGATGCTTAACTGACTGAGCCACCCAGGCGCCCCATACTATTAATATTCCTATATCACTAATCTGCCTGTTTTATAAATAAGGAAGCTAAAGCCCAGAAAGTTTAGCTTACTAAACCAAGGTCACACAGCTTCTAAGTGACAGGGCTGGAAATTCACATTGAATGTCTGGGGGTGCCTGGGTGGTGCAGTCTGTTGAGCGTCTGACTCTTGGTTTTGGCTCAGGTCATGATCTTGGGGTCCTGGATCAAGCACCATGCTTGGCGTAGAGCCTGCTTGGAATTCTTTCTCCTCTGCCCCTCCCCTCTGCTCTCTCTCTCAAATAAATAAATAAATAAATCTTAAAAACAACAAAAAAAGAAAATATGTCTGTCTGATTTAGGAACCAAACTGCACAATGAAGAGTCAGGTCATTATAGTACCAATCAGATGCCAAATGCAAAGGGCTGAAGTTGAAATGTGTCAACAGAGAGCAAAGTGCAGAATGGTTCTTGAAGATGCTGAGCAACCTCGGTGAATTTTCTCCTTTCATACACATTTTGACATCCTCTTTGGATGTAATGTTGATCTTCAAAGCAGCAATACTCCATGCAATGGCTGGGGAAAAGATTTTATAAGTCATGGCATTGTCTTGTTTGTTTCCTTCATTCATTCTACAAACATTTAACCTATGTGCTAGGATCCAGTTGTGTACTGGGACTACAGATTTAAACAGAGTCCTTGTCACTAAGGAGTTCACAGTCTGGTGTAGACCAACATTTACAAAATGTAGTTCTCCCCCCCCCCCCAAGATTTATTTATTTATTTAGAGAGGCAGAGGAGGGGCAGAGGCAGAGGGAGAGAGAAAATCTTGAGCAGACTTCCCGCTGAGCATGGAGTCTGATGCAGGGCTCAATTTCATGACCCTGAGATCGTGACCTGAGCTGAAACCAAGAGTTGGATGCTCAACCAACTGAGCCACCCAGGTACTACACAAAATGTAGTTCTTTATGAGAATGGAAACTTGGTCTGCTTGAGGGAGTAAAAGATGACTTCCTGGAGGAGGTGACCATTGAGATGGTTCTTAGAAAAGAGGAGGAATTTTTCCAGTGCCTAGAGGGTGGAGAGGAAAGAATTCCAGGCACAGAAAATTGCACTTCCTCTTATTCTTTTCCCAAACACATGCTGTTATCTCCCATCCTCTCAAAATGTTTGGATATTTGCTAAATACGTTTTTTGCCAGAGGCAATGCAGATTTGCAAAGGACAGCATTGATTGATTGGGTCTCAGGTTCGCAGCAATCAGGAAAAGTGTGGCATTGGTAATGTTTTATTCAGACTTCCAAAACACATGCTAACCACATGCTCCCTCTCCCCAGCTCCAACCCCTGCATGGAGGCATCCTGACCCTCATATTTTCCTGCCTTGCTTTTGCCTTGGGAATCTAGGATTCAGTAGGTGCCTTTGCTTTTCTGACACACTCTTCCATTAGCTCCTTTTTCTATCTATTCCAGCTAATGCCCTTCTCAACTTTGGCAGGTGTCCAAGCCTCGTTGTTCTCCCTGCATGGGGAGGCTGAGCATTGCTCTGTAAATTATGCACCAGCCCCACAATGTTTGGGGAAACTGTGGACCCATTTTGTCTACATGGAGGTAAATTATTTAGGAATGGTTGTGTAAATGATTCAGAGGTGATGGTGTGAATCCTGGCTTGGGAAATGTGATTGACCTTGGCATGCAGGGGATACAGCTCCCAGGCAGAGCTGGGTACATTTTATCTATTCTCTGACCCCTGTGGGCTCAATGCCCTGTGGGTTCGATACCCTGGCCTGTCTTCAGACAGTGTCCCATATTCATAATATGGGACATTATAGTTTAAAATCTATGATCTCATTTGGTGCGTGCCTCACCTCTGCAGGTGCAGAGGTTTAAAATAATGTGGTCTAGTGAAACAAGCTGCGTCTGGACAAACTTGAGCATGTGTCCTGCAGTTTTCCCTCCTGTACATTGGGGGTAATAAAAGCAACTGTGAATGGGCAATCTTTCCATTTGAATAGTTAATAGATATTACCCAGCCAAGCCAGACTCCTCACTGTCCTACCCACCCCAGTCACTGGAGCAGTGCTCCCAACTGGGGATGTGAGACCCTCCCTCCTCAATTACTCAGAACTAAGTCCTAGAAGTCATATTTGATTCACCTCTCTCTTGCAGCCCCCTAGTTAATTTATTTACTAGTCCTGTCTGTTCTGTGTCCGAAATGTGTACCCAGTGGGGTCATTCTCACTAGCCACGCTGCCAGCCCCCACTTAAGCCTCCATCCGTTCAGGTATGTACCGAGAAGCCTCCTTGCTCTTCTTCCTGAACTGCCACCATGCCTCCAGCCCTGTGTGACCTCTATCCAACAGGCAGGAAGTTCTTTCAGAACCAAAAGAAGGAAATCCTGCCATTTGTGATGCCATGGATGAACCTCAAGGTCATTAGTGAAGTGAAATGAGACAGCCACAGAAGGACAAATACTCTGTGATTTCACTTATCCAAGGTGCCTAAAATAGTCAAACTCATGCAAGTGAAGAGTAGAAAGATGGTTGCTAGGGGCTTGGAAGGAATATGGGAATTGCTAATTAACAGGTATAAAGTTTCACTTGTGAAGGATGAGTAAGGGCTAGAGGTCTGCTCTACAACATTGTGTATATAGATAGCAATACTGTATTGTGCATTTAAAAGTCTATTAGGATGTAGTGTTCCATGATTCATTGTTTGTGTATAACACCCAGTGCTCCATGCAATACCTGCCCTCTTTAATACCCATCACCGGGCTAACAGACATCAAAAACTAATGATGTACTGTATGGTGACTAACATAACATAATAAAATAAAATAAAATAAAATTGTTTTAATAATATAAAAAAATAAAAGTCTATTAGGAGGGTAAATCCCATGTTAAGTGTTCTTACCAAAATTAAAAAAACTAAATAAAAACAAATAAATTAGATATTATCACTCCCCTGCTAAATAACCCTTTGATGGTGTCCCATTATTCTTTTTTTAATTTAAATTCAATCAGCAAACATATAGTACATCATTAGTTTCAGATGTAGTGTTCAACAATTCATCAGTTGCACATAACACCCAGTGCTCATCACATCATGTGTCCTCCTTAATGCCCATCACCCATTTTTCCCATATCCCCAACCACCTCCCCTTGAGCAACCCTCAGTCTGTTTCCCAGAGTTAAGAGTTAAGAGTCTCTGATGGTTTTTCTCCCTCTCTGATGACTTCCCATTCAGTTTTCCCTCCCTTCCCCTATGATCCTCTGCCCTGTTTCTTATATTCCACATATGAGTAAACCATATGATAATTGTCTTTCTCTGATCGACTTATTTTGCTCAGCATAATACTCTCTAGTTCCATCCACATCAATGTAAATGGTAAGTATTCATCCTTTCTGATGGCTGAGTAATATTCCATTGTATATATATACACCACTTCTTTATCCATTCATCTGTTGATGGGTAACTCGGCTTCTTCCACAGTTGGCTATTGTGGACATTGCTGCTATGAACATTGGGATGCAGGTGCCCCTTTGGATCACTACATTTGTATCTTTGAGGTAAATACTTAATAGTGCAATTGCTTTCAATCACCTACAGGTCTACATGGCCCAGCTCAGGTCCAGTTTTCCCTCCTCTACACTGATGACACTGGCCTTGGGATTCTAGAACTTTCCAAACATGTTCTCACTTGAAGACTTTTGCTTTTGCTGGCTTTTCTGCCTGGACTTAGCCTCCTTTGTCTTGGCTGGCTCCATTTCAACATTCTGGTGAAATGTTAACTCCTGGTGGGGCTTCCCTGACAACCCATTAACACTCTAGCTGCTTTATCTTCTTCATGTTGCTCATCCCTACCTTCACTGATGATACCGAGCTGCCACTGGCTTACTTGCCATACCTTCCACCAGGAAGGTTGCTCTTTGAAGGACCAAACCTTTCAGTCTTATTCACTGTGGTAGCCCCAAGTAGGCTTGTCAGATAATACACAAGACATAAAGTTAAATCTGAATTTCAGATAAACAATGAATACATTTTCATTATAAAAACTAACAGCATGTGACATACTTACACTGAAAAAATATTTGTTGTCTTCATATTATTATTTGTTGAATATGCTAGCCCTGGGCCCCGGGCCTGTCCCAGGGCTGGCATCTTCATTGGCGCTTGCTACATTTTTGTTCAAAGAAAAAATAAAAAGAAGAAAGAAATAGTAAGAAAAATAGTCATAAAACAAAACCTGCAGACTGAATTCCTTGTACCTTTTGCCTTTGTGTTCCTAGCACCTTGTCAATGCTTGACCTATAACAGATGCAAAGTAAGAACGTGCTAAGTAAATGGGAAGGAGTGGGGTGTCTAGTGTGCTTTTCTCCTTCATGTCATATTGGCAGTTTCATCTTGCAGTTGGAGAAACAGGAGCAGAGAGCAGGAGCCTTTTCCAGAGTCAAACAGTGAGGATAATTTTGGCTGAATACAGCTGAAAACAGCTTCTGGAAGGGGGCTTACATTAACAAAAACTTCTTTGCCTCACCCATAAAAGAAGCTGTGTAATGATGGTCTAGGCCTTTGGTGATGAGATAGGATGGTAGCTTTGAGACCAGGCTTCACTCTTTCTCCTCCAAAAGCCTCTAGAGCCACTTCTAACTTCAAGTTCACTGCATGGTCCTAAAATGGCTGCCAGAAAAGCCAGTGGATGGAAGCTGTCATTGCGTCCACATTCCAGGCAGGCAGCAGGCACAAGCAGGCAAGGACAAAAGATCATTCACCCGATCCCTCTAAGAAACCTTGCTGAAAGCCTCTCATAACACAACCTCTTGCATCTCATTCGTCAGAACTTTGTCTCATGACCACTCCCAGCTGTAAAGGAACTAGAAATATTGTCTTGATTCCAGGTGGTCATATGTGCTTTGTTAAAAAGGGGGTCTGTTCTTATTGAAGAAAAGGATGATGCAGGGGAACAACGAATAGCCTTTGCCACAGCTAGAGAGAGGTAGACAGATTCCTAGTGTGTCCTCAGTTTGCTGTACCATGTGTTGCTCACATAGTATTATAAGTGTGGAGACAGGGCTGGACCCCAGACTCCTGTCCATGTGACCTGGAGACTTCTCAGATCCTTTGGCGCTGGGCCTTCTGTAGCATGGACCAGTGCTTGAGTGGTGGGGGTCAGAGCCTGGCATGTGGGCCTTTGTGTTAATCTGAGACCATCTGTGTTGAAGAGATCACAGTATATTCACAGTCTAACGGACACTGTGGAGACCCAGAAGGGGTTTATACTGCTGGAATTAATATACAGAGACAGAACTAGGGATAAGATGGTGCTAAAGAGTCAGACAAAAGTCAAGGAATGTGTCTGATCCATTGTTCCAGGATCCCAATAGATCTCAACATACTGAAGCAACAGTAGGAGCATAATGAGGCAGAATTGAACAGGAATCAAATGGCCTACACTTGGGTCCAAAAGAAAACCAACAAGACAGACTGATGTGACTCAAAACCAGCAGGATAAAGAACCATTGAGGTGCTTTCATTGGTGGCAATATGACCCATGCTGGAGTAGGGAGATACTTTGTTCGTGCCCTATTGTCAGTAGCACAGGACTGAAGTGAGGGAGGTGACAGCCATGCTCTGTTGTGCACGGATTACCACACCTGTAATATTGCTTTTGGTTCTGGGCTCTCCACTTCAAAGGAAAATGACAGACCAGAGTTTTAAAAGAAGAGCAACCTGGATGGGATTGAAGAACCCTGCCTGTCTGTTTAACATTTTTATCAATCACTTGGGTCATGCCTGTTTATCAAATTTCTGGATTACTCTAGTCTGACAGAGGCAGCAAATACAGTGACTGACAGAATCAGTCAGGAAGAACAATGGAGAAAAGTCAACCTATGAAATTGAAAATGGATTAAGGTAAAGTCCTGAATTTTGGTCAAGCAATCAATTGGTCAAGAAGGGGATGAAGGAGACAGGGCTCATCAAGGTACCATTTTGTGCATGCGTGCGCACAGGCGCCGCTAGGTGGTGAGCTACCAAGAGGCCTCTGCCCAGGACTGACCTTCATGATTTCTCCCCAGCCCAGGGGTTTGACCTCGGCTTTGGGGAATCATATGCTCCAAATGTTCCAGAGCTTTCTGGTCCTGAGGAGAACAACTCATGCTAACAATGCTTACAGAAGACTGAGGAATAATAAAAACTGATGCCAAATGTACTGATCTTTAACATCAAATATCCTTTTCCTTGCAGGAAAACAACATGGGGAACCAAATAATACTCCTAAGGCTTTTTGAGGGAGATGGGATGGAAAAAGGGATGTGAGTAATGTTATTTGAACACTTGGTGATGTCATGTTGAAAGAGCCTAATGCATGCTTCTTTCTAATGTGGATGTTCCCACACTGGAAACATCCAGATAACCTCTAGATATGTCAGGTTGCAAGCAACTTTTATAGGCCTTGGAAATCATTTTGTCTCTTTAAGATGATTTGGCCAAATTCTGTTTTATTCTTTTACTTACTGATATTTTCTACAGTTCTTAGGAAACAACCTTATTTCCTTTTTCCTCTAGAGCTGGGGTGCATCAGCTTGCCCTTTCCTTTGCTCTGAGGCTCCAGGGTGGCATGGGAAGAGAGAGCAACCCAGAAGGGTTAAGCTCATTAGTACTTCATTGCTGTCTACCCCCAGAAAACTCAAAGTCACTGTCCCCCAGGCATTTCTTTGGAGGAAAGGAACTTTCCCTGCTCTCCAAATCTGCTATCCTTTAAGGGTAGACTGCCAGATACCCTTAATCAGTGCTCTGCACTGGTCTAGCCTCCTGGGCGAAAATGCAAACAATCCCAATGCATTGGCTTTGACTCTTCCCCATGCCCCCTTCCCCAGTGGGTGGCCATTTGTATTCATTCACATGTCCAAAGGGATTCCTCCTTCCATCCTCTCTTTATTGATGTTCTTGTCATCTCTCCCCTAGGAGCTCATTGTATTAGTTGAGATCTCAGTGAGAAACAGATGGGACACTCACATTAGGGTAATTTGAGAAGAATTTAATAAGGGACTATTTGCAAAGCTGGAAGAAGGGTTTAGGGAAAGCACAAAGTCTAATACTACAGGGCTATGAAAAATAGTTGCCATTGTAAGTCTGAAGGTGTGAGGAGAAGGGAAAGAGGATCAGGAGCCAGGGGGGCTGTGTGGAATGAAGCTTATAGCAGGACCTCTGACCTTGGACAAAACCAGACCATGGCAGTCCCATAGCAATGGTAATAAATGTTACACTCCTGATTGCTTCTCTCTTTTCAAACTCCTGTAGATGTGCAACACTGGCCAGTTGTAAGTCATTGGGCAAGGGAGCCCATTAGTGTTGTCTAAGGAGTTCAGCCTCTGAGGGTATGGTAGAGTGGAAAAAGGTGGAGAGTGGATTCAGGGGGGCAACCAGAAGAATCCAGTAAAACCACTGAAGGCTGGACTTTGTGGTCAACATCTTTATCTTCTTGCTGTCCCTCCTGCATATAGTAGGTTTGTAGCAGTTCACTTGATTATAAGTTTCTCTCAGTAAGAGCCTGATCTTTGACTCCTGTATTTTGGAGCCCAACACAGTCCCCCAAAGATGATTCATAGATGTTTATGGGATGCTTGGTGAGTGAGTGAGTGAATGAATGAATGAATAGAATGAAGTGATCTCAGTGTGAATTTGTCCTTATTTTTTCTCACTACTGTGCTCTCTGGAGGCAGCCACTTCCCTGTTTCACCTGTGGACCCCTAGGAGCAGTTCCTGTTAATGAATTTCTGTATCACCCTCCTGTACCTAGACTGACCTTCTAATGAGGTCTTGAGAGGATTTGCTTCTATCATAGGAGTGTCATCAAGGAGCTCTTGTGTGGGACACAACTTCTGCTCTTGGGATGCCTCACTTTTCAGCAGACAGGACTTCTGCAACAGGTACTTAGTTCTTGTCCTTCCTCAAGGTTCCTGGAGGAAACCATCTCTGTTCACTTTAGGCAGATGGGATCGCTTTCTCCCTGCTATACTCCCATTGGGTGAACTGTTAAACATTTCATCTGTCATGTTCTAGGCACTGTGCTAAGACTTGGGAATGTTCAGGTGGATAAGACATAGTTGGATACAAGAGACAAAGAACAGCAGTCCAGAGGGAGAGAAGACAAGTAATAGGTAATTATTATAAGTGTGCTAAGTGCTATGTTGTAGGAAAACCAGGCAGTGTGGAAGCACAGATGAGGAGAATTAAACCCAACCTGGAGGTTCAAGGAAGTATTTCTGGGGGGAGGGTGGTGGTGGTACCTGATCTTGTAGGATGGGAAAGAGCTAAGCAATGGAAAGTGAAAAATATGTTCCAAGACCAGTGAAGAGTATGATAAAAATAAGAGATGCTTGACATAGCATGGTCAAATCTGTATTTGAACAAATCTGCATGAACAAAACTGTATTTTATTGATAAAAGCTGAGGCATGGTGGGCTAAGATGCAGGGAGTTAGAAGAGCAGATAGGAGAAGGCTTCACAGGCTAAGCTTAAGAGTCATCAGGACCGGTGATGGGATTTGAGGAGGGCACGTTCTGCATGGAGCACTGGGTGTTATGCACAAACAATGAATCATGGAACACTACATCTAAAACTAATGATGTAATGTATGGGGATTAACATAAGAATAAAAAAAAATGTCTTGAGAGAAAAAAAAAAAGAGTCATCAGGACGATGATGAGAGTGAGTGAATGAAGCATTTACTTCAGATGCCAAATTTAAAGAGGCTCTAAAAATTCAGTAATCAAGATAAAAATACCAAATTTTAAATAATAATGAGTCAGTCTTATTGATTTTTTTTTCCTCTTGCCTCCAGCTCCGATGTGGCTCAGCATGGTACTGTTACCGATCTTGTCTTTATTGCATTGCATTATTATTTATCTCTTCAATAATCATTGCTGGGACAACTCTATATCCACATGCAAAAGAATGAAGTTGGACCTCTACCTCACACCATACACAAACATTAGCTGCAAGTACATCATAGTCCTAAATGTAAGGACTAAAACTGTAAAACTCCCAGAGGGAAACACCAGAATCAATCTTCATATCTTGGGTTAAGCAATGATTTCTTAGACATGACACCAAAACCATAAGCAATACAAGAAAAGATTGATAAGTGGGAATTCAGACTGTTGTACTTTTAAGGATACCATCAAGAAAGGGAAAGGATAACTCAAGGACAGGGAGAAAATATGCACAAATTATATACTTGATAAGGGACTTGTATCTAGAATATATAAGAAACACTTCCAATTCAATGATAAAGGGACACATAACCTAATTAAAAACTGGGCCAATGATTTCAGTAGACATTTCTTCAAAGAGGATTTATGAATGGCTAATAATCACATGAAATAATGCTTAGCATCCTTAGCCATTTGGGAAATGGAAATCAAAACAATGAGATAGCACTTCACACTCACTAGAATGACTATAATAGAAAAGAGCATTATAAATATTGGTGGGGATGTGGGAAAAGTGCAACCATTCTATGTTGCTGGTGATAATGTAAAATGGTATGGCCACTTTGGAAAACAGTCTGGCAGCTCCTCAGAAAGTCAAGCATAGAGATATTATGTGATCCAGCAATTCCACTCCTAGGTATCCCCCCAAGATAAATGAAAACATATGTCCACACAAAACTAGTACATGAATGTTGACCGCAGTATTCATTGTAGCCAAAAGATAGAACGCCCCCTTATATACATCAGCTAATGAAAGGATCAATAAAATGTGTCAGATGCATACAATGGAATAATATTTGGCATGAAAAAGGAAGGAACTACTGATCCATGCTGCAACACAGATGACCCTTGAAAAGATGCCATGTGAAGGAGGCCAGTCACAAAAGATCACATGTTCTGTGCTTCCATTTCTATGAAATGTCTAGAATATGCAAATATGTAGAGATATAATGTAGATTACTGATTGCTTAGGCCTGGAGAGATTGGCAAGGGTGCTGGAGAGTGACTGCTAACAGGTACAAGGCCACTTTTGGGGATGGTAAAACTGTTCTAAAATTAGAATATGGTGGTAATGGTTGCACAATATACCAAACCATTAAATTATATACTTCAAATAGTGGCATGCCTGGGTGGCTCAGTTGGTTAAGCGTCTGCCTTCGGCTCAGGTCATGATTCCAGCGTCCTGGGATCGAGCCCCACATAGTCTCCTTGCTCAGCGAGGGGCTGGCTTCTCCCTCTGCCTGTTGCTCCCCCTATTTGTGTGCACTCTCTCTCTCTCTGACAAATAAATAAATAAAATCTTTAAGTAAAAACAAATAGGCAAACTTTTTTTTAGCTTGTAAATGGTATTACAATAAAGTTGTTTATATATTATTCATCTTGATTTCTGAGTGTTTTGGCACCCCCTTAAGTTTTTTTTTTTATTCTTATGTTAATCCCCATACATTACATCATTAGTTTTAGATGTAGTGTTCCATGATTCATTGTTTGTCCATAACACCCAGTGCTCCATGCAGAATGTGCCCTCCTCAATACCCTACCACCAGGCTAACCCATCCTCCCACCCCTTCCCCTCTAGAACCCTCAGTTTGTTTTTCAGTGTCCATACTCTCTCATGGTTCGTCTACCCCTCCGATTTCCCCCGCTTCATTCTTCCCCTCCCGCTACCTTCTTCTTCTTCTTCCTTTTTTTTTTTCTTAACATATATTGCATTATTTGTTTCAGAGGTACAGATTTGAGATTCAACAGTCTTGCACAATTCACAGCGCTTACCAGAGCACATACCCTCCCCAGTGTCTATCACCCAGTCACCCCATCCCTCCCATTCCCCACCACTCCAGCAACCCTCAGTTTGTTTCCTGCGATTAAGAATTCCTCATATCAGTGAGATCATATGATACATGTCTTTCTCTTTTTGACTTATTTCACTCAACATAATACCCTCCAGTTCCATCCATGTCGTTGCAAATGGCAAGATCTCATTCCTTTTGATGGCTGCATAATATTCCATTGTATATATATACCACATCTTCTTTATCCATTCATCTGTCAAAGGACATCTTGGCTCTTTCCACAGTTTGGCTATTGTGGACATTGCTGCTATAAACATCGGGGTGCACGTACCCTTTCAGATCCCTACTTTTGTATCTTTGGGGTAAATACCCAGTAGTGCAATTGCTGGATCATATGGTAGCTCTATTTTCATCTTTTTGAGGAACCTCCATACTGTTTTCCAGAGTGGCTGCACCAGCTTGCATTCCCACCAACAGTGTAGGAGGGTTCCCCTTTCTCCACATCCCCACCAACATCTGTCGTTTCCTGACTTGTTAATTTTAGCCATTCTAACTGGTGTGAGGTGGTATCTCATTGAGGTTTTGATTTGGATTTCCCTGATGCCGAGCAATATTGAGCACTTTTTCATGTGTCTGTTGGCCATTTGGATGTCTTCTTTGGAAAAATGTCTGTTCATGTCTTCTGCCCATTTCTTGATTGGATTCTTTGTTCTTTGGGTGTTGAGTTTGATGAGTTCTTTATAGATTTTGGATACTAGCCCTTTATCTGATATGTCATTTGCAAATATCTTCTCCCATTCTGTCAGTTGTCTTTTGGTTTTGTTGACTGTTTCCTTTGCTTTGCAAAAGCTTTTTATCTTGATGAAGTCCCAATAGTTCATTTTTGCCCTTGCTTCCCTTGCCTTTGGCGATGTTTCTAGGAAGAAGTTGCTGTGGCTGAGGTCAAAGAGGTTGCTGCCTGTGTTCTCCTTTAGGATTTGGATGGACTCCTGTCTCACATTGAGGTCTTTCAACCATGGGGAGTCTATTTTTGTGTGTGGTGTAAGGGAATGATCTGGTTTCATTCTTCTTCATGTGGTTGTCCACTTTTCCCAACACCATTTGTTGAAGAGACTGTCTTTGTTCCATTGGACATTCTTTCCTGCTTTGTCAAAGATGAGTTGACCATAGAGTTGAGGGTCCATTTCTGGGCTCTTTATTCTGTTCCATTGATCTATGTGTCTGTTTTTGTGCCAGTACCATGCTGTCTTGATGATGACAGCTTTGTAATAGAGCTGGAAGTCCGGAATTGTGATGCTGCCGGCTTTGCTTTTCTTTTTCAACATTCCTCTGGCTATGCGGGGCCTTTTCTGGTTCCATACAAATTTTAGGATTATTTGTTCCATTTCTTTGAAAAAAGTGGATGGTATTTTGATGGGGATTGCATTGAATGTGTAGATTGCTCTAGGTAGCATTGACATCTTCACAATATTTGTTCTTCCGATCCATGAGCATGGAACGCTTTTCCATTTCTTTGTGTCTTCCTCAGTTTCTTTCATGAGTATTTTATAGTTTTCTGAGTACAGATCCTTTGTCTCATTGGTTAGATTTATTCCTAGGTAACTTATGGTTTTGGGTGCAATTGTAAATAGGATCAACTCCTTAATTTCTCTTCCTTCTGTCTTGTTCTTGGTGTATAGGAATGCCACTGACTTCTGTGCTTTGATTTTATATCCGGCCACTTTACTCAATTCCTGTATGAGTTCTAGCAGTTTTGGGGTGGAGTTTTTTGGGTTTCCACATAAAGTATCATATCATCTGCAAAGAGTGAGAGTTTGACTTCTTCTTTGCCGATTCGGATGCCTTTTATTTCTTTTCGTTGTCTGATTGCTGTGGCTAGGACTTCCAATACTATGTTGAATAGCAGTGGTGATAGTGGACATCCCTGCCGCGTTCCTGACCTAAGGGGGAAAGCTCTCAGTTTTTCCCCATTGAAAATGATATTCGCTGTAGGTTTTTCATAGATGGCTTTTATGATATTGAGGTATGTACCCTCTATGCCTATACTCTGAAGAGTTTTGATCAAGAAAGGATGCTGTACTTTGTCAAAAGCTTTTTCTGCATCTATTGAGAGGATCATATGATTATTGTTCTTTCTTTTGTTAATGTATTGTATCACATTGATTGATTTGCGGATGTTGAACCAACCTTGCAGCCCAGGAATAAATTCCACTTGATCGTGGTGAATAATCCTTTTAATGTACTGTTGGATCCTGTTGGCTAGTATTTTGGTGAGAATTTTTGCATCCATGTTCATCAGGGATATTGGTCTGTAATTCTCCTTTTTGATGGGGTCTTTGTCTGGCTTTGGGATCAAGGTAATGCTGGCCTAATAAAATGAGTTTGGAAGTTTTCCTTCCATTTCTATTTTTTGGAACAGTTTCAGAAGAATAGGTATTAATTCTTCTTGAAATGTTTGGTAGAAATCGCCTGGGAAGCCATCTGGCCCTGGGCTTTTGTTTTTTGGGAGATTTTTGATGACTGCTTCAATTTCCTTAGTGGTTATAGGTCTGTTCAGGTTTTCTATTTCTTCCTGGTTCAGTTTTGGTAGTTGATACTTCTCTAGGAATGCATCCATTTCTTCCAGATTATCTAATTTGCTGGCATAGAGTTGCTCATAATATGTTCTTATAATTGTATTTCTTTGGTGTTGGTTGTGATCTCTCCTCTTTCATTCATGATTTTGTTGATTTGGGTCATTTCTCTTTTCTTTTTGATAAGTCTGGCCAGGGGTTTATCAATCTTGTTAATTCTTTCAAAGAACCAGCTCCTAGTTTCGTTGATCTGTTCTACTGTTCTTTTAGTTTCTATTTCATTGATTTCTGCTCTGATCTTTATGATTTCTCTCCTCCTACTGGGTTTAGGCTTTATTTGCTGTTCTTTCTCCAGCTCCTTTAGGTGTAGGGTTAGGTTGTGTACTTGAGACCTTTCTTGTTTCTTGAGAAAGGCTTGTATTGCTATATACTTTCCTCTTAGGACTGCCTTTGCTGCATCCCAAAGATTTTGAACAGTTGTATTTTCATTTTCATTTGTTTCCATGAATTTTTTAAATTCTTCTTTAATTTCCTGGTTGACCCATTCATTCTTCAGTAGGATGCTCTTTAGCCTCCATGTATTTGAGTTCTTTCCGACTTTCCTCTTGTGATTGAGTTCTAGTTTCAAAGCATTGTGGTCTGAAAATAGGCAGGGAATTATCCCAATCTTTTGGTACCGGTTGAGACCTGATTTATGACCTAGGATGTGATCTATTCTGGAGAATGTTCCATGGGGACTAGAGAAGAATGTGTATTCCGTTGCTTTGGGATGGAATGTTCTGAATATGTCTGTGAAGTCCATTTGGTCCAGTGTGTCATTTAAAGTCTTTATTTCCTTGTTGATCTTTTGCTTAGACGATCTGTCCATTTCAGTGAGGGGGGTGTTAAAGCCCCCACTATTATTGTATTGTTGTCGATGTGTTTCTTTGCTTTTGTTATTAATTGCCTTATATAATTGGCTGCTCCCATGTTAGGGGCATAGATATTTACAACTGTTAGATCTTCTTGTTGGATAGAGCCTTTAAGTAGGATATAATGTCCTTCCTCATCTCTTTTTACAGTCTTTGGTTTAAAATCTAATTTGTCTGATATAAGGATTGACACCCCAGCTTTCTTTTGGTGTCCATTAGCATGGTAAATGGTTTTCCACCCCCTCACTTTCAATCTGGGGGTGTCTTTGGTTCTAAAACGAGTCTCTTGCAGACAGCATTTCGATGGGTCTTGTTTTTTTATCCAATCTGATAGCCTGTGTCTTTTGATTGGGGCATTTAGCCCATTTACATTCAGGGTAACTATTGAAAGATATGAATTTAGTGCCATTGTATTGCCTGTAAGGTGACTGTTACCGTATATTGTCTGTGTTCCTTTCTGGTCTGTGTTGCTTTTAGGGTCTCTCTTTGCTTAGAGTACCCCTTTCAAGATTTCTTGTAGGGCTGGTTTTGTGTTTGCAAATTCCTTTAGTTTTTGTTTGTCCTGGAAGCTTTTTATCTCTCCTTCTATTTTCAATGACAGCCTAGCTGGATAGAGTATTCTTGGCTGCATATTTTTCTCCTTTAGTGCTCTGAATATATCATGCTAGTCCTTTCTGGCCTGCCAGGTCTCTGTGGATAGGTCAGTTGCCAATCTAATGTTTCTACCATTGTAGGTTACAGATCTCTTCTCCTGAGCTGCTTTCAGGATTTTCTCTTTATCTCTGAGACTCGTAAGTTTTACTCTTAGATGTCGGGGTGTTGACCTATTTTTATTGATTTTGAGAGGGGTTCTCTGTGCTTCCTGGATTTTGATGCCTGTTTCCTTCCCCAAATTAGGAAAGTTCTCTGCTATAATTTGCTCCATTATACCTTCTGCCCCCCTCTCTTTCTTCTTCTTCTGGGATCCTAATTATTCTAATGTTGTTTCGTCTTATGGTATCGCTTATCTCTCGAATTCTGCCCTCGTGATCCAGTAGTTGTTTATCTCTCTTTTTCTCAGCTTCTTTATTTTCCATTATTTGGTCTTCTATATTACTTATTCTCTCTTCTGCTTCATTTATCCTAGCAGTTAGCGCCCCCATTTTTGATTGCACCTCATTAATAGCCTTTTTGATTTCTAGTTGGTTAGATTTTAGTTCTTTTACTTCTCCAGAAAGGGTTTCTCTAATAACTTCCATATTTTTTTCAAGCCCAGCTAGTATCTTTAAAGTGATGTATCTGAACTCTAGATCTGACATCGTACCAATGTCCGTATTGAGTAGGTCCCTGGCAGTCGGTACTACCTCTTGTTCTTTTTGTTGAGGTGATTTTTTCCATCTTGTCATTTTGTGCAGAGGAGAATAGATTAATGAGAGAACAAAATGCTTGCAGAGTAACAACGTCCCCAGAAAATATACTCTAAACAAATCAGAAAAGACCTGAAGCAGTGGAAAAAGAAACAGAAAGAGAGAAAAAAGAAAAAGAAAAAAAAGAAAAAGAAAAAGATAAAGATAGAAACAAAACAAAAACAAACAAAACAAAACAACAACAACAAAAAAAACCAGAATGTGATCAAATATGATCAGGCTGGTATATAGATCAGTGCCACACACTAGACTTGGGGTGTATTTTGGTCTTTTAGAAGAAAGTGTCTCCCAAAATTTTAAAGAAAGAAAAACATATATGTACAAAAATAAGGGTTGATATGATGAAGGGATGGAATATGACTGTAAAGATGGAAACTATAAAAAATTTTATAAAAGGAATTGATAAGAAGTTGTTTGAAAAAAGAAAGAAGAGGATTTAAAAAAAGAAAGAAGAAAAAAAAAGGGAGAGAATGTGATCAGGCAGGGGAATAGAAAAAACCATATACTAGAGATTTAGGGTATATTTTAATCTGTTAGAAGAAACTATCTCAAAATTTTAAAGAGAGAACAACTTATATATATATGCCAAAAATACGGGTAACTACTATGAAGGGATAGACTATGACTCTAAAAATGAAAAATAAAAATGTTTTTTTAAAAAAAGGATTGATAAGATATTGGTTGAAAAAGGGAAAAAGAAAAGTTCAAAAAAAAGGAAAAAAGTTAAAAAAAATTAACTTTGAAAGACTAAAGAATCATGGTAAAAAAGCCATGAATTCTATGTGCAGTATTCCCCTAGAGCTGGAGTTCTGCCATTCTCATTGATCTGTAAACTTGGCCTTGGCTGGCTGTTCTCGCAGATCTTCTGGGGAGGGGCCTGTTGCCGTGGTTTCCAAATGTCTCTGCCGGAGGCAGAATTGCCCCGTCCTTGTCCCCTCCCAGCTAAGTAATCTGCTCGGGTTTGCTCTCCGGGGCTTTTGTTCCCTGCGAGCTTTCCGTACAGCTTTGGAGGCGGAGAGTGAAAATGGCAGCCTCCCAATCTCCGCCCTGGAGGAGCCAAGAACTTGGGCCCCGCTCCTCAGTGCACCCCCAGAGAAAAGCCGTCAGTCACTCCTGTCTCCCCGGGGAGACTTCGTGCTCACCCAGCCTGTGACCGCGCTTTTCTCTCTCTGGCACCCGACCCCGGGTGGAGTCTCCAAACCCAGCAGATCCCTGCGGTGCACTCCCGCGCGGCTCCTCCCGGGGGAGGAAGGTGAGTCTCCCCGGATCTGCCGCTTGTTGGGTCCCTGCTGGAGGAGCAGGGGCCCGACTGGGCCGCGGATCACGGTTTAGGGCAACCCCGAGCTGAGAGCCCGCGCCTGGGCTCCGCCTCTGCAGCCGGCTTCCCTGCTCTGATACCTGGGAGCTCTGCCGCACTCAGGCACCCCCGGTCTTTCTGTGACCCCGAGGGTCCTGAGACCACACTGTCCCGGAGGGTTCCACCCCCCGCTCAGCCACCAGAGTGATGTCCCTTAGTGGAGCTGACTTTTAAAAGTCCCGATTTTGTGCTCCGTGGTTCTATCACTTGCCAGAAGCAGCTGATGGAGGCCTTGCCCCTGCCGTCTATCCTCCCGAATATCGCCTCAGATTCACTTCTCCGCATGTCCTACCTTTCAGAAAGTGGTCGCTTTTCTGATCAGAGAGTTGTTGCTCTTCTTTTCTTCGATCTCCTGTTGAGTTCGTAGGTGTTCAGAATGGTTTGATCCCTATCCAGCTGAATTCCTGAGAGGAGACGAAATCCAGGTCTCCTACTCCTCCGCCATCTTGCTCCGCCCCCCCGCACCCCCTTAAGTTTTGTTCCTGGGGAAAGTATCTCACTTGCCTCACCCTTGTGCAGACCCCAGGAGTTAGACTTCATTCTGTGGACTGTAGGAAACCTTTGGAGGGTTTAAAGCAGAGGATAGCCAGGTTTGCCTTTGGGCATTTGGCTTTGCTGCAGGGTGGAGGACAGCTAGAAGTGGACGATGGCAGAGGCAGGTCTTCCAGCTGGGGGACAGTTGTAAGCTCTTCCTTCCTAATGCATGGACATGGCACAGAGAATGTGTCTGGATAACTGGTTAGGAGGGGAAATTGATGAACTTGGTTGAGAAGGAGGTCTCGGATAACTCTCAGGTTTCTGGGTGGGTGACTTGGTGAATCTCAGTACACTGACTCAGGGATATATGTGAGATGATGACTTCAATGTTGAACCTGGTTGAGTCTGGGCTCCTCGTGAAGTACCCAGGAGATTATAAAACATCAGCTCATTTTTATATTGTATTATCCCCCTGCTTAAACCTTTAAGGCAGTCTACCGCTCGTAGGATAAACCCCAGTTCCCTGTGGTGGCCTCCCAGGCCCTCATGGACCTCTGTCCACCTCTCCCTCCAGCTTCATCTCATTTGATCTCCCTCTCACTCCCTCAGCTCAGACACTCAGGCCTTCTTTCTGCTCCTGGAACATGCAAAGTCATGTCCTTCCTCTGGGACCCAACACTCAATTCTTCTGCCTGGACTCTTCTTCCTTCAATGTTCTTCCCTCCTCTATTTTGAAGGACGCTATGATTACACAGGGCCCAGCCAGACAACCCAGGATAATCTCTCTACCTTAAGGTCAGCTGATTAGCAGCCCTAATTCTATTTTCGACCTTATTCCTTCTTTACCACATAACCCAACACGTTCACAGTTCTGGGAGTTAGGATGTGGACATCTTTGGGGGCCCAGTACTTTGCTTTCCACACCCAGCTTCCATCCTTCACTAGACTTTCACAATCTTCATTACCCTTTTGATTCATCTGTTTTTCTTACCTACTAGGATGAAAGCTCATGGGAATCTTCAGCCTGTTGACATAGGTAAAATCTTGAGGGTGGGTGGGAATGTGGAAGATAATGCTTCTCAAGCATGTCTGTCCATCAGAAGTTGTTCACTTGTTCATACACTCAACAATGTTTATGAATCGTCTCCTCAGTACCAGACCAGTGAACAAGATGGACTACAGATGCCCCTTTCCTGGACCTTACATCTTTGTAGGGTGTCAAATAATATAGATGCCAGGGCCCCATCAGACACCCAAGCCACTTTGATGAAGGATGACTAATCAATAAATGGGAAGTTAGAATCATTCGAATATATTTTTTTTTCCTACCAATTTGACCATCCTTCCAGAGCAAGAGTTTTTCTTTGAACAGTGCTTCTAAAGCCATCTGTGGTGAAGGAAAAATTGTTATTTAATTTCCAATCCATTGTAGATTGATACTTTTGTACAATACAAAAAGTAAAAACAAAATACTAGAAAAAAATGAAATGTTGGTTGGTTGTCATGGCAGTGTTAAATGCCTGTAAAAGTTGCTAAAGTTAGTATAGTTTCTATACTAATCTTGTCATAGGCAGATGACAAACGTTTCTCAGAGTGGGCCCCATCCTGGGTCTCTTTGACTTAGTCTCAGTTTTTTCTCTGAAAATTGGGAAATCCTTTAAATATAGAGAGTTATTATGAGGAGATGATTAGATAATGCAAATCACCAAGGTCATTGTCTGGCTTAATAAGTGGTAGTTATTAATGTTCATGGCTATTATGCTTTAATACTTCTTAATAATACTGTAATATTCAATTTTTGGTGTCATAAAAACCAAATTGGAGTTCCTCTGATTCTTTAGTTTAAAGGGGCATCTTGCTAGCTCATCATAAAAACAATATAGATTTTGAATGTTTGTGCTCGGGATTTGTTTTTCTCTATAAACAACAATGCAGACAAAACATGCCTTTGAATACTGTTGATGAATAATAATCGTTGAGAAACCCCATTTGCTTTTTAAACACCAGCCAGATGTTACCCTTCCCCACTGCAAACTGTGCCTACCCTCGGGCCCATTAGACAAAATGCTGGCTGTCACCAACTGACAAGGTCTGGGGATTGGCTCTTTTTAAATAGCCACAAGGTCATGGGGATTAAACGTTCTCCAGGGAGTCACAGGGAAAGTAGAATGTCAGCATCGCCTTTTTTTCCTTGAAGATGGCTCAGTGACATTTTCAAAAAGGAGGGACTGCTACTACCTGTCAGCACTGACTGGGGAACACAAGGTTAGATGCAAAGCGAGGTTACTCACCACCTGGAGATTGGCAATGCTGCCAATGTAGTCTCATTCTGAGAGGCAGGGCTAACTGAGAGAGCAGGGAAACTCTTTCAAGGGCTGGAAAAGGGAGGGAGACAATGGCTGACAATGAGAAGCAACCTGGCAAAGGGAGAGAGCTAACACTGTGGCAATCGATGGTCCTGGGTCTGACTCCCAGCCCCAGTGTTTGCTGATCTTGTGACCTCAGCCTCATTCATTGCCTCTCCGACCACGGAACCTCCCTTAAAGGATCATCTGATGTTAGTGATACTGTGCGTGAGGGCCTGGGACATAGTGAGTGATCGGGGAGTCTAGCTATTGCTGTTCCGGGATCCGTCACCCAAGCTAAATTCTTTCTCTGTTGGTCATCTTTTTAAACCTTTGGACGTGAATGACTCTAGTTAATGTTCGTGCATCTCAGATGCCTGCAGTTCCCTCAGTCATGCACGCTGGGTGTTCTGTCTCTAAGTCTATCTAGATATAAAAATCGTGATCCTTAACAAGAAATGTGTGTGTGAGCATGTGTATGAGTATAAGTGAGTGTGTGAGTGTAGGCAGGCTGCGTGTGTGTGCTGTGTGTCTGGGAGTTTTTACTAAAGGTCTGTAGCATCACTGAGGAAGGGTCTCATTGTGCTGTGCTCCTTAGTCTACAAAAGACCTTGTGTTGGATGTTTTGATTCCACAGTCTCCACCAGGCTGAGATGAAATCAGAAAGCTCAAGTCTCTTCTTTGAGAAGAAAAACGTGATATAAAAATCATGTATGTTTCCTTAACTGAATGGGAAGAATGGAGAGTGAGTTTTGCAGAGCGAGAACACAATAAGTGGATTTAAAAGTACTCGGTTTATGATGAAGCAATGCCCTAAGTTGCCTTTCCTTGTGGTAATCTGAAAATGGAAAGATCCAAAATATTTATGACCCACTGAGTTAATCAAGGCACATTGTCAGCTGGCTAATCATCCCGTGGCAAAAGTGTCAGGTAAAATTAAGTTTGCCTCTTCTCTGTGCTCTATCATATATTAGAGATCAGATAAGAACTCTGAACTCAGGGAGATGTTAGTTTAAATGAAAAATTAACAGAGCTTGTCTTAGCTGGCCAGGATCTAACCTGGTAACCCTGAGGACTAGGATAATGCCTGTGTTTGTGAATCCTGGTCTGGAGAGTTGGAGTCATTGGTACATTTATCAAAGAAACCACCATATTCCAAAAAATCTGAGATACTACTGATTGCAAGACACACCACGCTTCTCCTTACCTCCAAGAAAGAAAGAAAAACCCCCAAATTGTCAAGTACTATTAACACCCCATCAGTTGTAAGGTGAATTCTGACTGCAAAGGCATTAAAGTGTGGAAAAAAAAATGTGCATCTTAGAATGCATAAACTACCATAGTGGTAATTGATAAATTGTTGTTGATTAGTTAATCTGTGCAAAGACCTCACCAAGCCTATTTTAATTTGGGCCCACTATACGTTTTGCAGATTTCACTTTGGTCTGTAAGGTCTTTCTCTCACCCTGCTTCAGGCTGCCAGCAGATAGAAGCACTGACTCTCCCATCTTCTATCTCAATACTAGAGGAAGTCTCATTTACTGAATTCTCATCACTTCTGGGGCTCCCCTCTCCCTCTGTATCCAAGGTGAAGCCTCCATCAGCGGATTTTCCTGCTAGGTTTTCTTTGGGGGAACTCCAAATTCTTCATCTCTTTATCAAGGAGAGCAAGTTCTTCCCAGGTTGTGTCCCTGGATTTATAAAGCCAAGACACCTGGGAGTTCAACAAAACAAAGTTCCCACAAGCAGAAAAACCTATTTTTTTTAGAAGGCGGCAGAGTAAGCATCTATTTTTAGTTGTACTTGTTCCTTGGAACCTCACCCCTTAGCTGAAATACCTTGTCCACTATTTCCTCTAAAACAAAAACGCAGCATCTTTCACAAGGGAGAGTCTTATAATAGCTGCTAAGATACCCTTTCTCCAATGCCATTGTCTCTGTGTATAGTGTGGTGTGTATATGTATGTGCAGCTGATAAACGACAGAGTCTCTGATGTACAAGGCAGGCCGCCTTTCCTGTATGGAGGGGAGAGGGTTCTACCTGAGGGGTGAAATCATTGCTTGTTTCCATCTTCTCTGCTAAACCAAATAGGTGAAGCTTGCCTGGGAGACAGAAATTGCACTAGGGTGGGAGATACTTTCTTTGGTTAGGTAGAAAATACACATTTGGGTAATTTTTGGCTCGACATGCTACTGTAATTGGTACCATCAGCAGCTGATAGGCATTGAGCACTTTGTGTGTGTGAGGCCCTGTGTGATGGAAATAGAAGCTATTCTAACTCACACTCCACATATCAGAAATGGAGGCTCAAGGTTATTGGTAACTTGCTCAAGATCACACAGTATGTTGGAGAAAATTAATGATGATGATGGTGATAATTTTGGTTCCCTCATAACAGAGTCTAGGTAGTTAAGAAAGCACAGGTCTCCAGGTGCCTGGGTGGCTCAGTCAGTTAAGTGTCTGATCTGATTCTTGATTTTGGCTCAGGTCATGACCTCGGGGTTGTGGAATCGAGCCCTTGTCGGGCTCTGTGCTGAGCATGGAACCTGCTCAGGATTCTCTCTCTCTCCCTCTGCCCCTATCCCACCCCCCTCCTCTCTCCCTCTCTCTCTCTCTAAAAAAAAAAAAAAAAAAAAAAAAAGGCATGGGTCTCCTGGGGGGTGTTTGTGACACAAATTTGTAACCACTCCTGGAATCACAAAGTGCTTTAGGAGACCTGAGCCACGGATTGAAGCCTGGTTGCAATGGCTTCAGAGGGAGATGATTGCTCTGGCCTTCTTTGCAGAGGATTTCTTATCTGGGGATCTGGGGACTGTGGGTCAGGGAGAATAACACTGGCTCTCTCATGGACTCTTTAACACTTTAAATTTTACTTTCCATCATGCAGCCTAGCACAGAACACACATAAATCCCTCCTTCTACTTCACAACTCTAGTGTATTTTATAATTTAGCATCTGTAAAAATGAGTAAGTACAATTAACAATGCAGAGTGAAAAACAGTGCTCCTATAGCTGGTTATAAGTCAACTGAATCTCATTATTAAAGGATATAATGATCCTAATTAATATCCTGGTTTTCTGGTCTTTCCATAAATCAGTAGGCTATCACCTAGCTTTTTGCCTTCCTAATTTTAGTTTCAGGTCTGATTCAGAGGTAGATGGAGCCCACTTTGCTCCTTCTTGACCTTGAGGTTACTCAAGGGATTCTGTGGTATGGCATAAACAGAGCGAAGGTAGGGGTGCCTGGGTGGCTCAGTGGGTTAAGCGTCTGCCTTTGGCTCGGTCATGATCTCAGGGTCCTGGGATTGAACCCTGCATTAAGCTCCCTGCTCAGCTGGGAGTCTGCTTCTCCCTTTCCCTCTGGCCCTCTCCCTGCTTGTGCTCTCTCATTCCCTCTCTCTCTCAAATAAATAAATAAAATCTTTTTTAAAAAAAAGAAAAGAGGGAAGGTAGCTACGCTGCAATTGTTGCGAGTACAGCATAATGTATAAACTTGTCAGATCACTGTGTGGTATATCTGAAACTAATATAACTATTGTATGGCATCTATACAGAAATAGAAAAATTATTTTAAAAAAAAGAGCAAAGGGCTGTGAGTCAGGACCTTTGTCCTGGCCGAGTCCCTGCTCTGGCCCTCCATGTGGGCTCGGGGGTCAACCTGGGGACCAACAGCCCCTGAGAGCCAGGTGGGCTTTGGGAGAGTGGGTTTCTATGGGCTTTTTGGAGAGGTGACAAAGGAGAAGCAGGTTTGGGGGTCAAAAATCATGGTGTGGAGCATTTGGAACCTGATGTTTCTTCACGATATTTATGAGCCAATGTATAATCAGGACTGGACCTTGGGAGAGGGGTCTGGCAGGGTCTTGGGGGCAGATGGGGGAGAAAAGAAGTATGCAAGGCAAGCAGAGAATGCCACAGGGATTTCTGCTTAAGGCTCCCTAAGGTCTCCCGCTGAGGCCAAATACATCACTTAAAAGGCTGAATAGTGTCACCTCCTCCTGCCACCTTTGTCTGCCAGAAAAGAATGAGATACACATTCAGCATAATAGCCCTAGTCTTGTCCCCAGGGATCTACATTTTGTGTTACCTCCTTCTCTCCCTTCAGGGAAGATGGCCCATCTGCTTAATAAGGAAATTTGTACCATTGCTCATTTGCCTACAGACATGAAGCTTCAGGTGAGATGTGGGCTTTTCTGTTGCTTTCTAAACATGTCCAGCTGTTGAGACGGGTGCCTACGGGGAAAACATGAGCTAAGATGCACTAGTGCTTCAAAGGGCCGGGTTAGAGTCCAAAATGAGGGCGATGAAGCTGGAGTGGTTGATTTAGGATTTGCTGGAATTGTGTGTTAGGGGATTTCATAAGAACTCCAAATGGCTTAAAGGGGAAAGTGCTTGAGAAAGGGGCAAAGCCTGCCCGTCCTCCTCAGTGCCACTGGTCTCACACTTGCCTCTGACTGCCTGCTTTTCCACTAATAGAGACCTGATCGTCATCATTAATGTTAATAACTCCTTATCCCTGTAAAACACTTGACATGATTTTGATGATTACACATCCCATAATAATCCGGGGAAGGAGACTAGTAGATAGTCATTAATCTCCTTTTACAAAGAGGGAAACTGAGACCCAGAGAGAGTAATGCTCTGCCCAAGAACATGCATTCAGTAAGTGACATGGCTGAGATTAGAGTGGCCACACTCCCCTTCTCTTCACACCCAGTGCTATTGTCCAGGTTTGAGCCTCATTCTTTCTCATTTGGATCTTCACAACCCCACTTCCAGTCCTTTGCCTCTTTAATATTCAATGTACACTTCGATAGTTATCTTCCTATAACAAGGCTTAAATCATGTCTGCTGTCTTCCTTCAAAATCTTTATTATCTCCCCACATCCTACTACCAAAGGTCCAACATCTTTGAGAGATGTGCAGAGCCTTTGATAATCAGGTCTCAACTGATGTACTTGAGATATTCTAGCAATACTGCGCTACCCATTGTTAGCCAAACACACCCACCTTCTTAGTCTATCCAAGCATTTGCTTGTGCTCTTCCTTCAGCATGGAGCACTCTTCCTTCTTTCTCTAATTTAAATCTCCCTCTTTCATGGAGTCTTCCCTGATTACCCCAGTCCACATCAATAGCTCGTTTCTTTTGTGTTGCTGTACTTCCTTATAGTCTTGTTTTACTCTACTCTGTGTTCTAGTTCATAGTGGCCAAGCCTGAACTTCTCTACATTTTGAATTCTTTGAGGGAGGTCAAGAATCACCTTGTTCTTCACTCATGCCCATGGTAAATATGCAGGGAACACTTATTTACTGAAGAAATTTATGAATAGGACATACCAATATCCCAAGAAAGTCAACAAGCAAGCAAATATATTGAGGGTTGCACTTGTAGAGAAATGGACCACTTGGGGCTCTATAGAACAATGGTTCCACACATTGCTTGTGCCCTATGCCTAGCTTCCTGTCTGGCTGCAGAAAAGTGATCTGGACTACTTGTTGAAGATACTGATTCCTGGGCTCTTATTCCAGAGCTTTTTATCTGGGAATGTGAGCTTTAATAGATTGCCTACGTGACTGTATGCTAAACGGTGCTTAAGAGCCACTGGTACTGAATGTGTGAATCTTTAAAAACGTTTTGATCCGTAAAATGAGTAAAGTTGGCTATAGATAGGCTACATTCATTCATAGCACTGGGACTACTATTTTTGGATACTTTTCTTAGCCACGAGTCCCTGAGGCTTAAAACTGGTTCTGTAGTGTTGTGTCCCACCAGGAAGAATATAAGTGGCTTCCTGATGGGGGCAGGAGGATGCTTTGATTTCAGTCTTCTCACTATTTTGACTTTTCCCTGTTTCCTGATTCTCACCTCATCCTTTTGATTTCCTGAGTCTTGTTGATTTTTTACTGTCTGTCATGTTTGCATATCCTTTTTTTTTATCCTCAAAATGCCACCAAACTGCTTGTTTGATGAACACATCTCCTTCCTCCTGTACAGAGAATCTTCCTTTCATTCGTTTCATATTCCTGTCTTCTCCCTTTGATCCATTGTTATCTAGGTCTTGGCATTTTTCCTGACATCCAGGTGTCATCTAGTGTAGCCAACTCTATGAAACCTCATGTGAATCTTTTCAGAGGAAGGTCTGCTGGGAGTGTTGCTTCATATATTAAATATCTTACCTCAAAGTTAGATGAAGCAATACATCAGGGTAGGTGTCTATGGGTGTTCTGCACACTCATCAGTATATCACTGCACACTCTGCTCTGCACACTCATCAAGAAGTTCAAAATGGGTTTTCTTATTATTGAAGAAAGAATATATCCTTTGCTTTTATGTACTTAGTATAATTGACCATAGAGGACTATTTGCACTATAAAAAGCCCAATGACAATACCAAGAACCACAACTTCTTTTATTCGTAGCATTGCCATCAGTATTAGTATTACTATTACCACTTCTATTATTTCTATCATCACCAAAATTTATTGAGTGATTGTTATGTTGGGAGTACTCAGAAAACATTATGAAGCAGGAATTACTATATAATGTTTATATTTGTGGAAACTGTGGCTCAGAGAATTTGGGCATCTTGCCCAGGGTCACACAAATGGTAAGCAGGGGAGCTAAGACTCCTCATACCTCCTCTGTCTGACTCCAGAACCTATATATTACCCTTTTTTCCTGTCCTTTTCATGATATAAACATAGACTTGTTTCCAGAGGGTTGTACACTGTAAAGTTACAGTTGAGGCCTGGTAAGAAACAGAATTCAACTCAGATGGTTCGACTGAAGAAACTTTAATGAAGGGATGACTTATGAAGGTGTGGGCAGAATTAACAAAACAACGTGAAGTATTGGGGTGGTCCTTGGGGACCTTATCACTATCTTCGGGACTGCAAGAACCTAAACATATAACATTAAAATCAACAGATTTTTTAAAAATGAGCTTCTTATTTTTTTTTTAAAGATTTTTATTTATTTATTTGACAGAGAGAGAGAGAGAGAGAGAAAGAACATAAGCAGGGGGAGCAGCAGAGGGAGAAGCAGCCTCCCTGCAGAGCAAGGAGCCCGATGCAGGACTTGATCCCAGGACCCTAGGATCATGACTGGAGCTGAAGGCAGATGCTTAATCAACTGAGCCACCCAGGCATCCCTAAAATCAACAGATTTTTAAATGCCATGTGTTTGGGTACAGTTATGCTCATGACTTTTACAGCTTCTTGATTTATTGTTTCTTTTAGTAGGATATAGTGTTCCTCTTTGTCCCTTTCTGATTTCTTTTTGCCTCCTACTTTATTTTTTTTTCTTTTGCTATCAAAATTGTCATTTCACTTCATATTTGCCTGCTACAGCTCATTCATTTATTTATTTTCAACTTTTTGAAATAGTCCTTTAAGTGAGTCTGTTGTATACACGAATTACTAGATCTTGTTTTTTTTTAAAGATTTTTTATTTATTTATTCATAAGGGACAGAGAGAGAGAGAGAGAGAGAGAGAGAGGCAGGCTCCCTGCTGAGCAGGGAGCCCGATGCGGGACTCGATCCCAGGACCCTGGGATCATGACCTGAGCTGAAGGCAGACGCTTAACCATCTGAGCCACCCAGGCACCCTAGATCTTGTTTTTAAATCCAATCCATGGGTCTCTGCCTTTCGAGAAGTGAGTTTAGAATCTTCATATTTAACGTGTAGTTATTACACATTTTCAAACATCTTTCAGCCATATTTCCTTTTTTTTTTTTAAGATTTTATTTATTTATTTGACAGAGAGAGAGACAGCAAGAGAGGGAACACAAGCAGGGGAAGTGGGAGAGGGAGAAGCAGGCTTCCCGCCGAGCAGGGAGCCCGATGCGGGGCTCCATCCCAGGACCCTAGGATCATGACCTGAGCCGAAGGCAGTCGCTTAACCAACTGAGCCACCCAGGCGCCCCTGTTTGGTTTTTAAGCTTACTCTATGTCCCTTATCTTGTAAGGTTTTATTTAATTATTTTTTCTCATATAGAAGTACTTCTCCAAGTATGTTTCAAAGAGAGTCTTTGTGTGGTAACCCAAGTGAAGTCCTATGTACTTGAAAATACTTTGGCATTCAAAAAGAAGTTTTGATGAATGTAAAATTTTAGCTTCAGAGTTTTTCTGTGCATTTATTTTCCTGCTGAGAAATCAGATGTCAGTTGGATATTTGTTTCATTGTAGGTGACCTTTTCCTTTGGAAGCTTTTAAATCATTTTTCAAGTGTTTATTGATGTTATTTTTCTCTTTGTTGGGTTAAAGTATGCATGGTTTTTTGTAAGTTTGGATTCTATAAATGTTTCAATCACATATGTTTCTCTAATTTGAAAAAGTTATCAGTCATTTATTTGCATATTTTCTCCTTCATATTTTTCTCTCTTTCTAGGGGTCCCATGATGCATATGCTGATGCTTATATTGACAGATTTTCTTCTTCCATACTTTTCATCCCTGTATCCCCTCCTGATGTTATTGGTAGCATCTTTGATTTAATTTTTCAACATACTGGTTTATTTTGCAGCTATATTCATTCTGTTATTCAATCCATCTACCGAATTATTTTTTTAAAGATTTAATTAATTAATTAATTAATAATTAATTTAAGAAAGCATGGTGGGGAGGGGCAGAGGGAGAGGGAGAAGCAGACTGCCCCCCTGAGCAGGGAGCCCACATGGGACTTGATCCCAGGACCCTGGGATCGTGACCTGAGCTGAAGGCAGATGCTTAACCCACTGAGCCACACAGGTGCCCCATCAGTTTGTTGTATTTCTGTCAGGAATGCAGTAAATTGAGATGGTCAGAGCACAGGCTTTGGAGCCAGACTGCTTACTTTCAAAGCCCGGCTCTGCCAATGGCCAGCTGTGTGATCTTAGTCAATTCACTTACCTCTCTGTACTTTCCTTCTTTCATATTTAAAACTGGGATAACAGAGTAGTTGTGAGAATTGAGGAGACTGTTAACTGTAGCATGTACAAACATGCCTCACACACACTTAGTGCCTGGTAAGTTTTTACTATTATTACCAGAGCCATTTTACTCCTTGGATAGTGTGTATTTTCCTGGTTTTGTCAGCATTAAAGGGTAAATTCCAGGCCTTGGCTATCGTTTCTCTTGACAAATTTCCGTGGAAGAGGAGTGGCTGCGTCTCAGTTACAACCCCTGCCTCTGCCCTGACACTGATTCTCTTTTAGCTTTTCTTCTCCTTCGGTTGCAACTACCTCGCTTTTGGGTTTGAAGGTGTGGGAGGAAGCAGACTTTGGTCAACCTGAGTACATAGTTCGATGCTCCCCTTCAGCTGGTCCCTGTGCCATTCTGATGTTACCCTATCACTGTTGCCTTGCAGGGGTCTGCCCTGGATATCTTCTCCTCTGGGGAGTTGTGTCTCCTACCTCCTCCACCCCACCTCCGGGGGTCCCAATCACCTTCTCTGGCTCCGTGGATTCTCACAGATCTTCCTCTAGTTCCAGAGATCTGTTGGCCACCCTTTCCCTATTTTGGGAGTTGCCAGTGTTGGATTATGTGGAGGGGACCAGCAGTCTTTGCTACTTTTCTGTCTTGTCAGGATCTTAAAATCATGATTCACTCTCAGGCTTCATAATGGAAGAAGTGGAGGCTCACCTTGGGAGGGGAACTGAGGTTTACCGTACTCCTGTAGGTTCTAACAGCACATTGATGCTCATGCTGATAACAGTGCTCCCCAGCCCTCCACTGGCAGGAACTGTGGTATATACTTGATTCCAAATCCTCACAACAATTCCTGCAAGGAGGGCAACATTATCCATTTCTTTTTTTTTTTTTTTTTTTAAGATTTTATTTATTTATTTGAGAGAGAGAGAGAATGAGAGACAGAGAGCATGAGAGGGAGGAGGGTCAGAGGGAGAAGCTGCCAAGCAGGGAGCCCGATGCGGGACTCGATCCCGGGACTCCAGGATCATGACCTGAGCCGAAGGCAGTCGCTCAACCAACTGAGCCACCCAGGCGCCCACATTATCCATTTCTTGCCCAAGAGGATGCTGAAACTCTGAGAGGTTAGGTACTTGGATCAAGGACAAAAAGCCAGTAAGTGACAGAAGCTCCATGCTATAAAGACCAGACCATGCTCTTTTCTTTTTCTCTGCTAGGAGACCCTTGGTTATAGAATGCCATGCCCAAGACACAGAGGGAGGTGGTAACAGCCCTGCACCTGCTTCTTGATCCTCTGTGCTCTCTGCCTCCTCCTCCATCCTAGGTCCTCGTTCTCTTCTTTTTCCATGTCCAAGGGTGTAGACCAGTCCTTGGGATACAGTCTGCTAGCTACTGAGTGGAAAAATACCACCAGAGAACTGAGGAAGGAAAAAAAAAGTGAAGAGGAGAAGCAAACACCTTATTTATCATTCTTGACTTCATTACAAAAGATCGTGCAAAGCTCACACACACACACACACAAATCAACCTGCAAATCATATTATGGTTACTAAAACAGTAATCTAAGCCCTCCTGGCACTACCTGCGGTGTCCTGAGATACTCACGGTGCCCTTTCTGTGTTTTATTTTAGGGCCCAGTACAAAAGGTTTTCACCTTAACGTAATTAACTTTTTATCATTAAGATTCTGAAAAATTGGATTGTGTTGGACACAGGTCACCATAATGAGAATTTAATGGCGAAGTATTACAATGCAAGCCAAGCTTTGAATACGTGCTAAAGGCTTCACATTGCTACTGACCTATGCAAATTTTCATCTCAGTGGTCCTTATGCTTCCCCACTGTGGCATCCGGGCCCCCTCCCCGATTTCCTCTCATCTCCTTAAACAATGATTCCCTCATTTTCATATTAATTGCATCACTTAACTGAAATAATGCTCCCTCTGAAATGAGCAAAGGGATGAATCACTGAAACGGGTCATTATTCTTTTTTGCTTAACCAATTTCACAGGCCCCGCACAAAGCACTGCCTTCATTTGGCTTCCTATAATTGCTTATCATTAGGCCCAGCCGCCCCACGAAGTACCTTTTTATTTATTTAAGTCTCATCTCTGATGGATGGAAAATGAGTCACTTGCATATCTGAGGAGCCCAGACTATTGCAGGCAAGGGGGTGGTGGAATACCCGCGAGGACTTTGAAGGCAGAAATCAAGCAGCAGACGCTGGGTGGACGGGCCCGCCCCTTGCCCGTTCCTACGGAGATTCCAGGAGATTCCAGCGCGGCCTCAGCCAGCAGGTGACCTAGGGGCGTCTAGCGCAGCTCCACTGGCCCCTGGCAACCGTAACCGAGAGGAGAGAGGGCTTGATCCCCGTGACGATGACAGCTCAGTGCCCACCGCAGGGGTGTTTGAGGCTGCCTAGGTGCCCGCTTCACCAGGGAACACAGTACCCGCCCACAGGCCTGGGGCAGGTGAAGCCTGGCCTTGACCTTCCTTTTCGCGACCCATCCGCCCGAGATGGCTAAGGGTGCAGCGACAACCTGCTCTCATTCTCTCCCCACCGCCCCTCCCTTATAGCAGGCACTGCATGGGGGATGAGAGGGACAGAAGAAAAAGACATTTTCCGAGGGAAATTATGCTGTTACCAACCACAGACACACTCAGGCATCAAGAGAGAACGGCCCCCATGTCAGGAAAAGGAAAAACTCCTATTAGCCTGTCAGGAGATCTGGGCGGAAGCCTTCCGGGGAGGTTCACCGGGACACAGAGTGTACTTTTGTTCCTGCGCATAGGAGGGCCGTCTTGGAGCGAGCCATCGATGGCCTTGCAGTCTGCGCTGCCGTCATATTGTTTCCCAGATACCGCTGCCGTGACTCATGTCCCCGCCTGTTTGGTGGCTGCTGTAATTTTACCTGTAAGTCTTGTGCTCGTCACCGCGGCTCCTTGGCCTGGCACCCCTACCCTCTCATCAACCCATCAAGAACCTGACCTGACAACTTCTCTGAGAAAGAAGGAGAGTTTCCCTTTGTTTCCTTGTCTGTGACGCCCCTGGGATGCTTATAGGGACTGAAATCCAGCCTGCACTGTCGCCGCTCTTGACACAAGGGGGCTGACTTTGGGAGTACACTGGGGGCACTTCGTTGAGGACACTTATTAGCATCAGATGGTGGTTATCAAAATGTGGTCCCCAAACTAGCAGCATCAGCATCACCCGGGACCTTATTAGAAATACCGATTCACAGGCCCCACCCCGGACTGCTGGGAAAGAAAACCTGCAGATGGGCTCCAGGAATCTGGGTTTCACAAACCCTCCGGATCATTCTGATGCTCAACCATATTTTGACTTGACTGTTTTATTCTTTCAGAATGCTCTCACATGCAGCACCTCACTGGATTTTCACCACAATCCTGGAAAACTGGCAGGAAAAGGCAAAGCTGGTGGCATTATCCCCATTCTGCAGACGGCAAGGTAAAAGTTATAGAGGTTACGCGACTGGCTGAGGGCGTCCCAACCCATTGGAGGTAGAAATTGTCCGCCCTCGTC
Organism: Mirounga leonina; assembly: GCF_011800145.1. Classification (NCBI taxonomy): domain Eukaryota; kingdom Metazoa; phylum Chordata; class Mammalia; order Carnivora; family Phocidae; genus Mirounga; species Mirounga leonina. Next base: position 71,580,101 of record NW_023270323.1, on the reverse strand, counting down.
CAGGCCACTCCAACTCAGTGTGCAAAGACAAAGATGAGTCTTCCAGGGGGAACAAAACCCCAGGATCAACAGCAGAACATGGAAAGGGAGGTTTTCAATAATCCTCCAGGTGTAGTTAAAACCACATTAGAAAGCCACACCTCTTTGGCTAACGGCAACACTGAGCCCTACCACCTCTTACCAGGTTGGCCAAGGTCCCAACCTCTCAGAGCCTTGGCTTCCTGATTATAAAATGGGGCTGGTAATAGAAACGTTTACCTTAGAGGCTCTTTTGAGAGTCAAAGAACATAATGCATGTGAATTCATTGGCATATACTTCGATCATAGCCAGCAGGTAATAAATGATTATATTCTTATTATCATTAGGAATTAAAAGGCAGGTAAAGACTGGCACATCTCAGCCCTTAACTGTTCAAAATGATAAGATCAGCAGTCACTGAGCCCCTCCCGTAGACCCTGGTTTGTGTAGTGGGATCCTCTTGCAGGCATGGGACAAGATGATGGGTAAGGTCTGTAAAAGCTGAGAGGGAGAAGTGTTTTCTGGAGTGGCCGTGGGGGGCAGAGCTGGAGGGACACTGAGCTGTATTCAGGAAGAGGCATGCAGCCCAGAGTTAGGAACATAGAACCTGCAGGATGAGACTGAGTGGTGGATGATTTGTGATGACAGAATCTGGCAGATGGGGATGTAGTTTGCAGGGGAGGATTCTGTAAGTCATTCGGGGCCAGGTCTGTGAGCTGTGGATGGTAAATGAGGTCCATTTAGATGTGGGGCTGGCATTCTGGCATGGGGATGGTCTGATGGTTTAAAAAAAGCTCACGAGGGCTCCCTGCTATGCCAGATGCTATAACAGATTAAATCTTAATATTGCATTTTTGAAAGGATATTGAGAACTATTGCAGGTGAGCCCTCCTTCAATGTCTGGCAACCACAGGGGAGAAGGAACACAACATTTTTGGTGTCCCGCTCTTTCCTAGGAAAGAGGGCATGATTCTGAGTGGCTGAGTTGGGCGCCTGGCCTAATTCTTGCAGCTGTTTCGAAAGGCTGCTCAGGGGCTGTTCTCCAGGTTTGCTTCTCACCCATTCCCACTCCACCAACCTCCCTTAAGATTTGTTTTCTAGGTGGGAGGTGGGTAGCCTGAGGACCAGCCACATTCTCTATCCCATATTTTACCAGAACTCTGCTAAGAAATATCTGATGCTTGCATGGCTATTAATTTTTTCATCTGTATTTAATTATTACCTATGTAATTATAAATACACTATAGCAAATGTAACTTGTATCAATTAATTATTACATGTTATAGACAATGTTTTTGTACACCCCCCCTCCCCCCGGCCTTAATTCATATGTTATGTTGAGGCCTTAACCCACAATGTGATGGTATTTGGAGGTGGGGCTGTTGTGAGGTAATTAGGTTTAGATGAAGTTGAAATGAGGATGGGCTCCCCATGTTGAGAATGGCATCCTTATATGAATAGGTAGAGAAACCAGAGCTTGTTCTCTCTGACATGTAAGGATATGAAGGTCTTCACAGGGAACTGAATCAACCAGAACCTTGATCTTGGGCTTCCAGCCTCCAGTACCATGAGAAATGTTGTTTAAGCCACCAGCCTGTGATATTTTGTTCTAGCAGTGTGAGCTTGTAACCAAACCAACATGAGTTCGCTCCCAGTGAATCAAAGCAGTACCCGGTCGAGTTGTCAAACAAAATTTACTTGCAGCAAATAAGGAGATCACAGGGAATGGCTTGCAAAGCCATGACTCCCCTAGAGAAGGTGAATGGGTTCCTTTGGTTTAGGATTAAGATGAATATTTAGATCAGGAAGCCTTGTCATGGTATGTAGAGGGAGGTGGCATGAGGTCGCAGATGCACCTTAGGAAACATGCCTATCCATACATTGTGTGTTATGTGAATGAGGCTGATGCTCCCCTGTGGGTGGAGATTTTAGTGTTAGAATGAGGTAATGGTAATGGTAGGTCATTCAAGAGGTCACTCCATAGTCCATCCTTGCGGGTATGAGTCAGGGGATTGGCTCAAAAGGTCTGGGTGGTTTGGGATGGTGGGTGGTTCCGGGGTTTCATTTGCCTGAGTAAAGAGGTAAGCTGGAAAGAAGAGCTGAAGGAAAAATGAAACAAAGGTTAGTCAGTACAAGCAGGTGGGCAGTAAACATCAGGTCTTGGGGTCTAGCTGGTGACAAGCTGACCAAATCAATAACTTCCTTCCTGTTTGACATTTGCAAACTGACCCTGTGACTCTATCTTACTGGTTGGATTCCAGAGGGTAGGAAGTGTGTGTGGCCCCCAGCCTCCTGACAGGACCTGTAGGCCTCTGCTGCCTATAGGAGTCCTTGCTAAAACACTTCCAACACTTCCAGCAAACACCTCCTTAGCTTCTGTTTGTATACCCTTAGTAACAGGGGCTCACTATGTTCCAAAGTAAGCTTCTTCACCTTAACTGTGAGACCTTCTCAGGAGGAAGATAAATTATGGCTGAATTCTCAGCTCTTAGAATCATGTGTGGCATTTAGCAGGGGCTCAATGAGTTTTTGTTGAATTAGTGATACGGGGATGCAAAGTGCATTTACTCAATGCTGGATCTGGGTAGTTCATTAAATTCATTTCTAATGATGTACGAACTGAGGGCCAGGGATTTCAATTAACTTTCCCATGTTCAGTGAGTAGAATCCCACTCACTTGGTACCTCCACTATGATGTCTCTAAGTGTGAATTTTTTCTTCCTATAGAATTTAAAATCCACCATAGACAACAGAAGGAAAACATATGAAACCAAGTAGTGAAGAATGAAATGTCCATTGTGTAGTATTGACCTAGAAGGCCATGGATTTCAGAAATCAAGATCCATGAGGCTGGAGTCTTGGCATAAACATGTTCATCATGGTGTAGGCAGAATGGACTGAGCCTGAAAGGGTGAGCAAGACTTAGCTGGGCAGAGGGGTAGAGACCAGTGGCTGTCAGGCACCAGCAGAGGTACTAAGACCGCAGGAGATTGGGGAGTGCAGAGCATGGGAGGAGATTGACCAGGAGTGGCGGAAAATAAATCCGGAGGGCAAGGTGGGGCCAGAGCCTGGAGGGGAGTCTTGAAAGCCAAGGTAAATGACAATAGGAAGCTATCACAAGTTCTTGACCTTGGGAACAGTGAAATAAAGTGGTGCTTTACAAACAATAACTTGAAAGTGATATTTGAGGTGGATTCAGGTAGGAAAGCCCAGAAACCCTTATTATACCTATTTGCAGTCCAAATTGCCATGTTTTTTGTTTTAAATTTCAGTTTAAAGTTTAAATTTCTTTCTTTCTTTTTTTTTTTTTTTAAAGATTTTATTTATTTATTTGACAGAGAGAGAGAGAGAGCACAAGTAGGGGGTCAGCAGAGGGAGAGGGAGTAGCAGGCTCCCCATTGAGCAGGGAGCCCGACGTGGGGTTCGATCCCAGGTCCCTGGGATCATGACCTGAGCCGATGGCAGACGCTTAACCAATTGAGCCACCCAGGCGCCCCAAATCTGCTTTTGCCAGCAATGCTCTGTAAATGGCAGACATGCCAGAAGGGAAGGGCCTCCCTGGTGCTCCCAAATCACACCATATAACATGCCTCTCTGGGTTTCAGTTTACTTAGTTGTGAATGGGAATTAACCAATTCCATGACCTGCCTCTTCCCACAAGGCGTGACTAGTTTGTCTACTGCAGCAGATCATTCCAAACTTGGAGTAATTGGTATTAGGACCCACTGAATTTTCTTGACTTGGAATTGCCATGATAAAAGCTACAGTTTGAGAGATTGTAGAGTGGTAGCATAGAGATATTTTCCATTATTGTGAACAACATATAATTAAAATAAACAAATTGACTTTAAAGCTGACATATGTCATAAAAATTAAACTGGGGGAAGAGCTGAGCTTAGAATAATGACACTGAAGAAAAATAACCCTTTACAGTTGCAGAGTACATTATCATTTGTATTAGTTTATGTGGGCTAGATTGCTACAAGAAGGAAATTAAAAATGTAGTAGCTCAAACACAAGCAAGTTTGTTTTTTTCTTACCTGAGTCTAGCAGGGATGGATGTCCTAGGTCGACAGAGGTGGTTGGTGGTGGGAAGACAGTTTCTGCCCCATGCAGTCTTCCAGGGAATTAGGTTGACAGTGGCTCTGCCATCTTTAACATGTGGCTTCCAAGGCTATATCCCAATTGTCATTATTGGTCTCTAGTGACAAAAAAGAGAACATGGAGGAATCTTATAGCCCAGCTGGACACGTCAGTGCCACTCACATCCTCCTGGCTCAGACCCAGTCACACAACCATGCCAAATTGCAAAGGAGGCTGGGAAATGAAGTGCACCTGTGAAGAAAGGAAGAACAGATCTTAGCAGACAGCTGGAATTCGTCTCATAGAAGATCTAACAGGTACGCTGATCTCTATTTTACAGATGAAAGCAGTGAAATTCTGGTTAAGTGAATTTCTTGGGAAAACATTGGCTACATGGATCAGGGAAAATTCAAAATAATTTTATTATCTCTCTATTTATACTTCAACCCAAAATTTAATTACTTAAAGACCAAGGATTCAGAGAACACATACAGTATGCCTAGCTCTGCATCTGCATTATATGGTTGGAATTTGGTGGTGGTCATAGCTCTTCTTGGCTTTTCCCCTGAAGACTGATTTCTTTTTTTTTTTTTTAAAGATTTTATTTATTTATTCATGAGAGATAGAGAGAGAGAGGCAGAGGCAGAGGGAGAAGCAGGCTCCCCGCGGAGCAGGGAGCCCAATGCGGGACTCGATCCCAGGACCCTGGGATCATGACCTGAGCTGAAGGCAGACGCTTAACCGACTGAGCCACCCAGGCGTCCCTGAAGACTGATTTCTGCACATGCTGAATGGAGAATGAAGCTTCCTTGTCTTTGATCTTTAAGCACTGTTTGAAACCCGTAGTCACACACCTTGCTTCCTAGATGGGTTGAATTTTTTGTATAATATACATGACATTTTAAAAAGCCCTAGATGTTCACAAAGCTGTAAATTTCTCAAGGGGAGAAGGAGTGAAATTTCTCACTGTTTTACAAAATCTTTGTAGCATTTAGGATGGGGTTTTAGAATCAGACAGCAAGGAGTTCTACTTTCACTTCCTCACCTTTAATCATTTCATTTAATCTTTTAAGTCCCGGTTAAATTCTTGTAAGGAATAAAAATGCCCACCCTGTCCATCTTGAATGATGGTTGGAGTAAATAAGATGAGACAATGTGAATGTGAAGGGGACATGATATTATAAAATGTGATGAAGACACATAGAATCATTATTGTAATACTGTTTGGTACTCTCAGTTTTGCCAGAATACTAAACACACTTTTGCTATCATGAAAGGTTCACAGTGTTATATGTGACGTAGGGCCATTATTGCCATTTTGCAAAAGAGAAGATTGTGCTTCAGAGAGATTTGTGGTTACTTCTTTGTCCAAGGTTGGAAAGAATGAGACAGTATGAGAACATTAAGGAAAGAACATTGTCTCTGGAGGCCAAGGACTTGGAGTTGAGGCTTATCCCTGGTAAATATTAGCTGTGTGAGTTTGGGAAAATCACTTTTCCTCTTTGAGTCTATTTCCTAATTAGATAGGAAAATAGCTTTTCTCCCTTTATAATCTCACAGGTTATTATGAGGATCAATATATCAAAATTATCTCAAGATTTTTTTTTTTTTTCAAGGCTTTGTTAAGAGCGAATAATTCTTGGCTCTGTCTCTCAAGTCACTCTGTGGTAGGAGGAGCCATATGAATTGAACTTTCTGTTGTTGCAGATTATCATATCACTGAGGTCTGGGGTGCGATTTGAGTGGAGAGACTCAAGCTTCCAAAGACAGATCGTTGTGTTATAGAATATTAACATTGGAGGCCTTTAAAGTTTAATCTAGTTCAAGCAGTCATCAAACACAGAATCCCACTAGATGGTATCTTTAAAAGATTGTCTTTCAGCTCCAGTTGTAATAATTCTAGCAATGGGAACTAACTTATGCACAAGTAGGCACATTCTATCTAGGTATTTGGTTTAGCCAGTATTTATTGAGCTATCTCAATCAGTGCTTGCACTAGCTGAGGTTTGGATCGTCGAATCAGACTTACACAGATCAAAGGTCTTACATATTACAAAGATTTGCTAATAATTTCAGAGATGCAAGTAATCAAGTAGCACAGACAAAGCAGGGAGAGGTCTGGGACATCCTATATGATTTCCCAGATCTTTCCCTCCTGCATCACATATGGAATCTCTGGCCCAACATAGTGAAGTCACTAAGTGAGGTTTGTGGGTTATTGCACCCAGAGCAGAGGGTTCGGGTTAGGAAACATCTCCATTTTATACCCCCAGATATTTGTACAACTTATGTGACATGCTCTGGGAAATTATGCCATATAAATCCATAGATTCTAGGTTTAGAATCTATGAACAAGTGATTCTAAACCAGGGACATCCTGCTAAGAAAATTCTGTAAATAATGATCCTCTTCTAGGAAATATCATGTCTTTATTTTCCAGGAGGTCCAGCTAGCAGCATGTCTACAGGTGATTAGATTATCTTCCTTTTCTTCTTTCTCTAGAGTGTCCTCTGATAACTGAGAGACAAGTGAATCATAGGCCAGGTACTTTAATTCTTTCCCCACGCCCCGACCCCTCCCCCCCAGCTAAGTATGGGGAATATAATGGTCAACAGAACATACAACATCTCTGACTTTGACCAAGTCATTGACTTAGGAGAGAAAAGGAAGTAATCAGACATGTTAAATAGGACCAGTTAGTCTATGAAGTGATGATCAAGAACACTTCTCAACTATGGGTAAAAGTTGCAATTTTGAAAATCAGTCCAAATTCAAATTACATGTGCAACTTGGAGTGCCTATCCTTGTGAGTTTTGACTTGGGATTCATATTTGAAGGTCTCCTTATTTTTCTGTAGCCACAAGTAGACCTGCCGCCCATATGGCATGCCTGCCCCAATTGGCAGTCCTCGTTTGCTTTCCTTGAACCACAGCTTTAGCTGCTCTGGAAGATGACTGTCTCTCTGTTTAGGAGTGACACCAAGGTCCACCTAAGTGAATTTTGTTTGCTGAGTAGTCTATATTTTAATACAGACCATTCCATAAAGTGCCCAAATTAGGTGAAAATCCAGTTAGCTATTTTCAACTGCTACAGTGATAGATATGCTCACAGAGATTTATTATTTTTTTTTATATGCATGCAGAAGGACAATGGTGATGATGTATATAGAATGTTACCAGAGCAGATAAGAGAGGCGTGCCCATAAGCAACATATAGCCAAATGAAGAAGAGGTGACAGGACTCTTCAGGCAGGAGCCAGGAACTGAGAGAATAAACAACTTGGCATGTGCCAAAACTACAAGCAGTTTGGTCTTCACTGAACATCAGATGCAGAGCAGGATTGGAAGATGTTGGAGCTGGTGTGGACAGCCAGAACCAGACAGGTCATGAGAAAACCCTAGGAGTCATAAAAGAACTTGGTTTTATCCTGTTGACATAACGGAGTAGGGTTATTAGTTGTTCTAATGCCAGGCAGCTGTGACTGCTAGAAAGTTTTTTCTCTTTTTGAGATGAAATCTGCCACCCTGTTATTTCTGTCCATTGTTTTTAGTGCTGCCCTTAGATTTAGTGAAAAGACATCTAACTTCTCTTTAAGCTGATGATCCTCAGACATTTGAAGACAGATCTCATATTCCCCTGAGCTTCTCTAAGAGTGATGTCTTCATGTTACATGGCCTCCAGAATGGTCACCATCTGGTGTTCCCTTGAGTTCAGCATCTCCCAAGTGCCAGGGTTCAGTGATTGGAGAAGGATACTGCTTTTGGGGTTGTAGGAGGGAAAACAATTCAGTGTTGGATGCCAAGAAATTGCCTGCTTTGCCTCAACAAAACCTCTGTTAAATTAGCGTTTTCCATGTGAAATTCAGTTCCTTACTCCTTTCACATCCAGGTATGATTTTCTTGGAGGTCCACTGATTCTAAGGAAATGTTCAAAATCCTCCGTAAAGTTTGTATGTAATATCTCTGAAATTTACTTTCCTGTGGATCTCCTCTGTCTCATGTTTCTGTAATTATGTGTGTTGTCTTTGAATGGCCATTCCAACTTAATGGTGAAAATAGTGCTTGGCACTTGATTTGTGCTCAGTAAGTATTTGTTGAATGAATGATTGGACCAACATTCAGGCAAAACTCAGCATCTTCATGGTTGCTCCTTTGCTTGAAGCATTTCTTAAGTTGAGAAGAATTTACTGACTATTGATGGTCACAACAAAGTAGGACTGCAATTTTCTGCTCTTTGTTCCATTTTTCAATCCAGGTTCTAAGTTCTTTCTCTTTCCCTAGCTCCTATCCAAAACTTAGTCATATGTATCAAGAACAATATATACTGGTGAATGTTTAACAGTTGGCTTTCCCAGAATTCCCACCAAGGCTGATTTCAAAGTACCGATGGGGGGGGTCACTGAACATAGGGTGGGGGAGAGATGCACAGCTCTCAAAAGCTGATATAAGCTGGCCCTTCAGGTCACTGTAGGGGCTCACCAATGGATCTACCTTCCTTAGAGGATGATTGATATCACAGTTACTTTTTTTCTCTCTGATTACATCAAATATTATGTCTAGCATAAATTAGACTTTCAGAGTGAAACTTCCTGAACTTGCAAACTAGTGCTTAACCCTTTAAACCATTGGTACGGAACTGGGAGAAGTACTGCCCCCAAGAGGGCTTTTGGAGATTTGTGGGGATACTTTTGGCTGTAGCAGTAACTGTGATCCTATAGGTGCTTAGTGGGCAAAGGTCAGGAATTCTGAATATCCTGCCAGTGCCGCACAACAAAGGATGGTTCTGCCTAAAAAATCTATGGCACAATCCTTGGAAATTTCTGCTCTGCACCATGCTTCCCACAAGTTGGCTTTCTGCCAGACCATAGTCCTTTATATTCTGCTAAACTTTTGTGAGAGAAATAATCATACCCTGATGCTTATAGGAAAAGGAACTACCATGCTTAGTGACAGATGCTTATTTTATTCTTAAATGATTGAAATCAAATGCATTGGAATGAAACTTTTTTTCCCTGTTAACCTTTAGCAGCATTTATATGACCATGTTAAATCAAACCTCATTACAATGTAATGGGGCCTGACTGAAATACTGCAGGTATGATGCTGAGTAATTTCATAAATTATTAAACAGTAATTGAAAGTAATATGGCAGAATACATTCTACTCCTGAGGGAGAAAATATAGAAGACTTTGGAGGGAAATAAAGTTGGTTAAAATACAGCATATAGGAAAAGGTTGGAAGCGGGATGGAAGAAGGGCAATAGAAGACTTGAACATCCTTTGATTTTTAGCATTGTGTTAAAATATGTAACTTTGACACAGGGGTTACGATCCTGCTCGAAACTTTACAGACATCTAGACTCCCCTCCCACTGCCTGTGCTCAGGCATTCTTCAGGGCAAAAGGATCAAATTCAAATTATATTTTATACTAAATGTCTCTCGAAGTCATGTCTTTATTTGAATTATAGTTCACATCAAGGCCTCATTTTCTCCATTGCTTTTCAGAAGCTTTATTAAAAAAATATCCCCATCATTAAGTAATTATGCTTGTTGTGAAAAAAAAAAAAAGCCCTAAAATAATAAAGAATATAAACTTGGAGGGGAAGTCTCTTATTATCACACTCAGCCTTCACTCTAGGTGGTGGATTCTTCTGGATCCACACACACTATTTTTTATTTTATTTTGTTTTTTTTAATTTAATTTAATTTAATTTTTTAATTTTTTAAAATTTTATTATGTTATGTTAGTCATCATACAATACATCATTAGTTTTTGATGTAGTGATCCACGATCCATTGTTTTCGTATAACACCCAGTGCTCCATGCAGTACATGCCCTCCTTAATACCCATCACCAGGCTAACCAATCCCCCCTCCCCCCTCTCCTCTAAAACCCTGTTTGTTTCTCAGAGTCCATAGTCTCTCATGGTTCATCTCTCCCTCCAATTCCCCCCGCCCATTTTTCCCTTCCTTCTCCTAATGTCCTCCATGTTATTCCTTATGTTCCACCAATAAGTGAAACCATATGATAATTGACTTTCTCTGCTTGATTTATTTCACTTAGCATAATCTCCTCCAGTCCCATCCATGTTGATGTAAAAGTTGGGTATTCATCTTTTCTGATAGCTGAGTAATATTCCATTATATATATGGACCACATCTTCTTTATCCATTCATCTGTTGAAGGGCATCTCAGCTCTTTCCACAATTTGGCTATTGCGGACATTGCTGCTATGAACATTGGGGAGCATATGGCCCTTCTTTTCACTACATCTGTGTCTTTGGGGTAAATACCCAGTAGTGCAATTGCTGGGTCATAGGATGGCTCTATTTTTAAATTTTTGAGGAACCTCCACATTGTTTTCCAAAGTGGCTGTACCAAAATTTGAGGAACCTCCACATTGTTTTCCAAAGTGGCTGTACCAACTTGCAAAGGGTTCCCCTTTCTCCACAACCTCTCCAACATTTGTTGTTTCTTTCCCTGTCCATTTTTGCCATTCTAACTGGTGTAAGGTGGTATCTCAGTGTGGTTTTGATTTGAATTTCCCTGATGGCTAATGATGATGAACACTTTTTCATGTGTCTGTTAGCCATTTGTATGTCTTCTTCAGAGAAGTGTCTGTTTATCTCTTCTGCCCACTTTTTGACTTGATTACTTGTTTTTTGGGTGTTGAGTTTGAGAAGATCTTTATAGATTTTGGATACCAGCCCTTTCTCTGTAGTGTCATTTGCAAATATCTTCTCCCATTCTGTGGGCTGCCTCTTTGTTTTGTTGACTGTTTCCTTTGCTGTGCAGAAGCTTTTTATCTTGATGAAGTCCCAAAAGTTCATTTTTGCTTTTGTTTCACTAGCTTTTGGAGATGTATCTTGAAAGAAGTTGCTGTGGCCGATGTCAAAGAGGTTACTGCCTGTGTTCTCCTCTAGGATTTTGATGGATTCCTGTCACATTGAGGTCTTTCATCCACTTTGAGTTTATCTTTGTGAATGGTGTTAGAGAATGGTCGAGTTTCATTCTTCTGCATATGGCTGTCCAATTTTCCCAGCACCATTTATTGAAGAGACTGTCTTTTTTCCATTGCATGTTTTTTCCTGCTTTGTCAAAGATTATTTGACCATAGAGTTGAGGGTCCATATCTGGGTTGTCTATTCTGTTACATTGGTCTGTATGTCTGTTTTTGTGCCAGTACCATGCTGTCTTGGTGATCACAGCTTTGTAATATAGCTTGAAATCAGGCAACGTGATGCACCCAGCTTTGTTTTTCAACATCTCCTTGGCGATTTGGGGTCTTTTCTGATTCCATACAAATTTTAGGATTGTTTGTTCCAGCACTTTGAAAAATGTCATTGGAATTTTGATTGGGATGGCATTGAAGGTATAGATTGCTCTGGGTAGCATAGACATTTTAACAATGTTTATTCTTCTGATCCATGAGCATGGAATATTTTTCCATCTTTTTGTGTCTTCTTCAATTTCTTTCATGAGTGTTCTGTAGTTCCTAGAGTATAGATCCTTTACCTCTTTGGTTAGGTTTATTCCGAGGGATCTTATGGTTTTTGGTGCGATTATAAATGGAATTGTTTCTTTAATTTCTCTTTCTACAGTTGTGTTGTTAGTGTATAAGAAAGCAACTGATTTCTGTGCATTGATTTTGCATCCTGCCACATTACTGAATTGCTGGATGAGTTCTAGTAATTTGGGGGTGGAGTCTTTTGGGTTTTCCACATAAAGTATCATGTCGTCTGCGAAAAGAGAGAGTTTGACTTCTTCTTTGCCAATTTGAATACCTTTTATTTCTTTTTGTTGTCTGGTTGCTGTTGCTAGGACTTTTAGTACTATGTTGAACAACAGTGGTGAGAGTGGGCACCCTTGACATGTTCCTGATCTTAAGGGAAAGGCTCTCATCTTTGGGTTTTTCATAGATGGATTTTATGAGCTTGAGGAATGTTCCCTCTATCCCTATACTCTGGAGAGTTTTACTCAGGAAAGGTTGTTGTATTTTGTCAAATGCTTTTTCTGCATCAATTGAGAGGACCATATGGTTCTTCTCCCTCCTCTTATTAATGTGTTCTATCACATTGATTGATTTGCGAACGTTGAACCACCCTTGCATTCCAGGGATAAATCCCACTTGGTCGTGGTGGATGATCCTTTTAATGTATTGTTGGATCCTATTAGCTAGGACTTTTTTGAGGATTTTGGAATGCATATTCATCAGGGATATCGGTCTGAAATTCTCCTTTTTGATGGGGTCTTTGCCTGGTTTGGGGATTAAGGTAATGCTGGCCTCATAGAATGAGTTTGGAAGTTTTCCTTCTGTTTCTATTTTTTGAAACAGCTTCAGTAGAATAGGTATTATTTCTTCTTTGAATGTTTGGTAGAATTCCCCAGGGAATCCATCAGGCCCTGGACTCTTGTTTTTTGGGAGGTTTTTGATCACTGCTTCAATCTCATTACTGGTTATTGGCCTATTCAGGTTGTCAATTTCTTCCTGTTTCAGTCTTGGCAGCTTATAGGTTTCCAGGAAGGCCTCCATTTATTGGCATATAGTTGTTAATAATTTCTAATAATTGTTTCTATTTCCTTGGTGTTAGTCATGATCTCTCCCCTTTCATTCATAATTTTATTAATTCGGGTCCTTTCTCTCTTCTTTTGGATAAGTCTGGCCAGTGGTTTATCAATCTTATTAATTCTTTCAAAGAACCAACTTCTAGTTTCATTGATCTGATCTACTGTGTTTCTGGTTTCTAATTCATTGATTTCTGCTCTAATTTTAATTATTTCTCTTCTAATGCGTGGCTTAGGCGTCGTTTGTTGCTTTTTCTCTAGTTCTTTAAGGTGTAGAGTTAGTTGGTGAATTGGGGATTTTTCTATTTTTTTGAGTGAGGCTTGGATGGCTATGTATTTCCCCCTTAGGACTGCCTTTGCAGTATCCCATAGGTTTTGGACTGATGTGTTTTTGTTCTCATTGATTTCCATGAATTGTTTAAGTTCTTCTTTGATTTCTTGGTTGACCCAAACATTCTTGAGCAGAGTGGTCTTTAGCTTCCAAGTGTTTGAATTTCTGCCAAATTTTTTCTTGTGATTGAGTTCCAGTTTTAGAGCATTGTGGTCTGAGAATATGCAGGGAATAATCTCAATCTTTTGGTATCGGTTGAGACCTGATTTGTGACCCAGTATATGGTCTATTCTGGAGAAAGTTCCATGTGCGCTCGAGAAGAATGAGTATTCTGTTGTTTTAGGGTGGAATGTTCTGTAAATATCTATGAGGTCCATCTGGTCCAATGTATCATTCAAAGCTCTTGTTTCCTTGTTGATTTTCTGCTTAGATGATCTGTCCATTGCTGAGAGTGGAGTATTGAGGTCTCCTACAATTAACGTATTGTTATCAATATGACTCTTTATTTTGGTTAACAGTTGGCTTATGTAGATGGCTGCTCCCATGTTGGGGGCATAGATATTTACAGCTGTTAGATCTTCATGTTGGATAGACTCTTTAAGAACGATATAGTGTCCTTCTGTGTCTCTTATTACAGACTTTAGTTTAAAATCTAATTTGTCTGATATAAGAATTGCTACCCCAGCTTTCTTTTGAGGTCCGATGGCATGGAAGATGGATCTCCATCCCTTCACTTTCAGTCTGGATGTCTCTTTAGGTTCAAAATGAGTCTCTTGTAGGCAGCATATGGATGGGTCCTGTCTTTTTATCCAATCTGCAACCCTGTGCCATTTTATGGGAGCATTTAGGCCATTCATATTGAGAGTGATTATTGAAAGATATGAATTAATTGTCATCATGTTGCCTGTGAAGACGTTGTTTTTATAGATTGTCCCTGTAAATTTCTGTTGTAGATCACTCTTGGGGTCTTTCTCCTTTTATAGAACCCCCCTTAATATTTCTTGCAGAGCCGGCTAAGTGGTCACATATTCTTTCAACTTCTGCTGGTCGTGGAAGCTCTGCATCTCTCCATCCATTCTAAATGAAAGCCTTGCCGGATAAAGTATTCTTGGCTGCATGTTCTTCTCATTTAGTACCCTGAATATGTCTTGCCAAGCCTTTCTGGCTTGCCAGGTCTCTGTGGATAGGTTTGATGTTATTCTGATGTTCCTCCCTCTGTATGTAAGGAATCTCTTCCCCCTACCTGCCCTTAAGATGGTTTCCTTGGTTCTAAGATTTGCAAGTTTTACTATTACATGCCGGGGTGTTGGCCTGTTTTCCTTGATCTTGGGAGGGGTCCTCTCTGCCTCTAGGACTCGAATGTTTGTTTCATTCTCCAGATTAGGGAAGTTCTCCGCTATGATTTGCTCAAATACATCTTCTAGCCCTCTCTCTCTGTCCACTCCCTCCTGGATTCCAATTATTCTGACATTGGAACTCTTCATGGTATCACTTATTTCTCTGATTCTATTTTCATGGATTCTGAGTTGTTTTTCCCTGGCTTCCTTTTTTCCCTTTTTATCTATTATACTGTCTTCCAGATCGCTTATTCTCTCTTCTGTCTCAGTTACCCTAGCTGTTAGATTATCTAGATTGGATTGGATCTCATTGATAGCATTTTTAAGTTCTGCCAATTCACCTTTTATTTCTGCCCTTAGAGACTCTATGTTGCCATTAATTGATTTCTCCATTCTAGCCATTGTCTTCACAATTGCTAGCCTGAATTCCATCTCCGACATCTTGGTTATATCTGCATCCATTTGTAAATCTGCAGCATAAGTCATAATCTCTGAGTCTTTTCTGTTTTGGGGGCTCCTCCTCCTAGTCATTCTGTTGATGGGTGTTTGAGGGAATGTATACAGTCCAAATTATTGACCAGAACCCAAGCAAGATGCACCTGTTTTCTTGGGACCTTAGGGTTGCTGCCCTGTTGTTTTCCCAGCCTGTTTTCTGAGGGAGGGGCCTGCTGAACTGTAACTCAGGCAACCCTGTTGGGGCGGAGTTGCCCTGCCCCCCTGGGGCAGGGGATGGGCTAAGCGGGAATCAGTTTTTGGGGCTTTTTGTTCTCTGGCGGCTTTCCCTGGCAGCTTTCCGCGTGTCTTCCGGGAGTCAGAGCAGAGGAGACCGTTTCCAACCCTCTCCCTAGAGCAGAGAGACCGCAGTCTGTTCTTCAGTGAGCTCTCCAGGTCACATCATCTCTGTTTCTGTCCGTGCTGCTATAAACTGCAGCGTCCTGGTTTGTGCGCCCCTCCGCAGCGCTCCCAGTCCTGCCTCCAGGTAGGGGCTCATCTCTGCCCTTTGTGCTTCTAAAACCGCCAGCCGCTCCCAGTTCGCCCGCGCGACCCCATCTCTCTGGGTTCCCTCCCCGGGGGCTGCCCTAAAGTCCTTTCCCCACCGCTACTGGTCTGCGAGTCTGTGCCCATCCCCAGAGTGCGAGGCTGTCGCTCACCGGCGGTGTAGGATCCCCACCACCAGGCACCCTCCCGCTGTCGTTTATCCTCCGATACCTGCCCGCAGAATCACTGCTCCCTGCTTGGTACCTCAAAACCAACCGCCTGCAATATTCTGTTTGCAGAGATCCAGATCTTCTTACATCTCAGGCTGGTTTCGTGGGTGCTCAGAGTGGTCTGGTAGATATCCAGCTCAATTCCGGGGACCAGTTGAAATAGGGTCCCCTACTCCTCTGCCATCTTTCCCCCCCAGCTCTCCTCCACATTGCGCTTTTTAAACTTATTTTTCCAGCATAGGCCTGTACTATAGGGACTATTTTACAGTTTGCTGTTCTACTTAATATTGTAGCTTGGACATCTTTTTATGTCTATGTATGCAGATCTAAACTTAAAAAATTTTTGTTTAATGTATGCCATAAATTGTGCAGAACTTTAGCACAGATCTTTACAATATTTTCCCCAAATGAATACATAGCCATGTAACCACCATTTAAATTAAGATAAGATATAACGTTACCCCAAATTCTCCCTCATACCCCTCCAAGTTATTTTACCCATTCTCCATGAATGTAACTACTATTCTGAATTGTCACCATAGATACATTCTGCCTTTTCTTGAGATTAATATAAGCTGAATCTTTTAACATGAATTTTTTTTTAGTGTCTGGATTCTTTTGCTTGTTATGGATGTGAAATTCTTCCACTATTGCGTAGAGTAGTAGTTCATTTTTATTGCTGCCGAGTATTCTATTGTCTGACTATACTATATTCATTCTGCTTTTGATGGACTTTCAGATTGTTTGTAGTTCTAGGCTACTATTAATAATGTCTTTATACATATGTGTCTTTGTATGAATGTGCATATATATACTTTTCTTGGACACACACTTGGAAGTAGAATTGCTGTGACAGAAGACCTGTACATATTCAGCATTAGTTCCTGCTGCCAACAGTTTTTCCAACGTGATTGTAAGAAATTGTATTTCCACAGGCAGCGTGCGAGGGTTCCAGTTGCTCTATGTTTTTGCCAACACGTAGTAGTTTTTTTTTGTTTTTTACTTTAAATTTAAGCCAATTTTGGGGTGCCTGGGTGGCTCAGTCATTAAGCATCTGCCTTCGGCTCAGGTCATGATCCCAGGGTCCTGGGATCGAGCCCTGCATCGGGCTCCCTGGTCCACGGGAAGCCTGCTTCTTCCTCTCCCACTCCCCCTGCTTGTGTTCCCTCTCTTGCTGTGTCTCTCTCTGTTAAGTAAATAAAATCTTAAAAAAAAAATTAAATTATAAAAAAAATTTAGGCCAGTTTTGTGGCTATCAAATAATAATTCATTGTGGCTCTATTTTGCATTTTCCTTATGACAGGATACTGAACACCTTTTCATATGCTTATTAGCCACGTGGTTAGCTTCTTTTGATAAGTGCCTGGACAAGTCTTTTGCCTTTATTTTATTGGGTTGTTTTTTCTTTTTCTTACAGATTTATTGGAGTTCTTTATATAGTCTGAATATAAGTACTTGTTGGATGCATGTATTGCAAATATTTGCTCTCACTTTGTGCTTTGATTTTCCATGCTGAAGCATCTTTTAATGAAGTCTAATTATCTGTATTTTCTTTTATTAGTGTTTTCTGCATTCTGTTTGAGAAATTTTTGCCTATCCCGATGAAGCTATTGTCTTATATTATCTTCTATAAGTGTTATTGTTTCACCTATCACAATGAGACTTATGATGTATCTGAAACCAGTTTTTGTGTATGGTGTGGGGAAAGGGGTAAGGCTCATTGATTTAGCATTATTTATTGAAAAGACTGTGCTTCTTCCACTGCATTTCATGGGCAAATCAGAAGTGTGTATGTGGATGGTTCAGTTTTTGGGGCCCCTATTCTATTCCTTTATGATCTATGGTCTATCGTTTCTTCACCATCACACTTAGAATTGTGGTTTTGTAGGAGTAGGTATCTGGTAACGTAAGTCATTCAATTTTGGTCTTCCTCAGGATTATATTCTGAATCTTTTTCACTTCAATATTCATTTTATTTTATTTTATTTTTTTAGGATTTTATTTATTCATTTGACAGAGACAGAGATAGCGAGAGCAGGAACACAAGCAGCGGGAGTGGGAGGGGGAAGCAGGCTTCCCTCGGAAGAGGGAGCCCATATGGGACTTGATCCCAGGACTCTGGGATCATGACCTGAGCCGAAGGCAGACGCTTAACGACTGAGCCACCCAGGCACCCTCAATATTCATTTTAGAATCATCTCATCAATTTCCATGAAATTTTGTTGGAATTGAATCTGTAGACCAACTTGGGGAGAATTGATATCTTTGGGATATTGAGTCCTTTAATCCATGAAAATGGTATAATTTTTTATCAATTTAGTTCTTCTTTAACTTTCTTTTACTAATGTTTGTATTTTTTTTGTGCAGAAGCACTGCCCATTTAAAAAAATTAGATTTATTCCTAGGTATTGATGTATTTGAATGGTAGGTATTGTTACTTATGTTTCTGTATATTTCATTTCTAATTATTTGATGTTGGGATGTAGAAATACAATTAATTTTTGTATGTTGACTTTGTAATCAGAAATCTTAAAAAACTTATTTTCATAATTTATTTGTAGTTTTTTTGCATTTTATATTTATGTTACAGTTTTGTGAATAATAACATTTTAATTTAATTTTTAATTTTAATTTTTTGTATCTTATTGCACTGGTTAAAACTTCTAGAGTAACAATGACTAGAAGAGGTGATAGCAGCATTAATGAGAGTTATTCATGACTTGTGTTAAAACAGTAAGGCAGACTTTATTAAGTACAGTCACAATAGGTACAAGGAAAACTACAATGGGGTTTTGTAGTAACGGAGAGAGATAGGGCTCAATTCAGAATACAACAAAGAAAAGTACAGATTTATAGCCACGGGACAAAGTTTGGGGGAGGGGAGCAGTGGATAAAAAATTACTAAAAGTATAGGGCATCTTTGCTATACTGACCTAGTAGGATTCTTGTTGTGAAAGCAGGCCAGGATGATCAGATATTACCTGGTGATGATGGGAGATGAGAAATTTGTTTAGATAATGAGGGCGGGTAGGGGATTTTGGCTAAAATGACTTAGTGGGATTCTTGCTAAAATTGGATTCAACAAGATGGAGGCAGAAGCCCAAGGTTTGGGCTCCTTGAGCACAGGGCTCATAGAGACTTGATTAAAGTTTGGCCAAGGAAACAATCTTTGTTAGCAGAATAAACCCTTTTCATGTGTCACTGCATTTGGTTTGCTGTTACTTTGTTTTGGACTCTTGCATGTGTGTTCATTACAGAAATTGCTCTGTACTATTTTGTTTTGTAATTTCATTGACAGATATTGGGGTTGATAATTATAATATCCTAACAAGAGATAATCATTCTTTCTATTTTTAAGAAGAGTTAATGTAAGTTTGGCATGCTTTCTAGTTGAATATCTGAAAGAATTCCCTGGTTAAATTATTATGGACTGAAGTTTTCTTTTGGGTAAACTTTTACTTATGGGTTAAATTTCTTTAATAGATGCAGGAATATTCAGACCTTTTATTTATTCCATGCCAGTTTTGGTAAACTGTACTTTTAAGAAATTGGTGTATTTATTCTGAGCTTTCAAGCTTATTTGCAAAAGTCATTGATATTGTCTTCTTATTATCTTTATGACTGTAGAAACTGTGAGGGTGTTCTCTTTTTCTCCTTGATGTTAGTAATTTATGCCCTTTTCTTTTTGCTTTTTCTTAAAATTGCAGGAAGTTTATAAATTGTATTAATGTTTAAAAATTTTTACTTTTTAAAATTTCCCTTGAATTTCATTTACCATTCTTTTTCGTGACACTTGATAAATGCTTGGATCATAGATCTTCAGCCTTTTTAATCTCTTTTTAAATGTCTGCATTTAAGGCTATACATTTTTTCTCTTAACATTATAATAGTTATAATTTGGTTCAAAACCTTTTCTCATTTTTATTTTGCTTTTTATTTTTTAGCTTTGTGTTGGTTACAAGTGTATTGCATCATTGCTTTTGGGTGTTGAGTTTTATAGGTTCTTTATATATTTTGGATACTAACCCTTTATAGGTTTTATAATTTGCAAATATCTTCTCCCATTCTGTAGGTTGCCTTTTACTTTTGTTGATTGTTTCCTTTGCTGTGCAGAGCCTTCTATTTTGATTTAGTCCTAATAGTTTATTTTTCTTTTGTTTCCCTTGCTTCAGGAGACATATCTAGAAAAATTTACTATGGCCGATGTCTAAGAGGTTACTGCCTGTGCTCTTTTGTAGGATTTTTATGGTTTCAGGTATCACATTTAGGTCTTTCATCCATTTTGAATTTATTTTTGTGTATGGTGTATTAAAGTGGTCCAGTTTCTTTCTTTTGCATATTGCTGTCCAGTTTTCCCAACACCATTTGTTGAATAGGCTGTCTCTTTCCAGCTGGATATTCTTTCCTATTTTGTTGAAGATAAGTTGACCATACTGTTGATGGTTTATTTCCGGGTTTTCTATTCTTCTCCATTGATCTATGTGTCCATTTTTGTGCCAGTACTGTACTGTTTGATTACTATAGCTTTGTAATATAACTTGAAGTTCAGAATTGTGATGCCTCTCGCTTTGCTTTTCTTTTTTCAAGATTGTGGTGGCTATTTAGGGTCTTTTGTGGTTCCATACAAATTTTAGAATTGTTTGTTCTGGTTCTGTGAAAAATCCCATTGGTAATTTGATAGGGATTGCATTAAATATGTAGATTGCTTTGGGTAGTATAGACATTTAACCATGTTTGTTCTTCCAATCCATGGGCATGGGGTGTTTTTCCATTTCTTTGTGTTGTCTTCAATTTCTTTCATCAGTGTTTTAAGAGTATAGGTTTTCACCTCTTCAGTGAGGTTTATCCTAGGTATCTTATTATTTTTGGTGTGATTGTAAATGGGATTGATTCCTTGATTTCACTTTCTGCTGCTTCATTATTGGTGTATAGAAATGTAACAGATTTCTGTGCACTGATTTTGTATCCTGTGATTTTACTGAATTCATTTATCAGGTCTAGCAGTTGTTTGGCAGAGTCTTTTGGGTTTTCTATATATACTGTCACGTCATCTACAAATAGTGAAAGTTTTACTTCTTCCTTGCCGATTTGGATGTCTTTTATTTCGTTTTGTTGTTTTATTGCTTTGGCTAGGACTCCTGTACTATGTTGAATAAAAGTGGTAGAAGTGGACATCCTTGTTTTGTTCCTGATCTTAGGGGAGAAGTTCTCTGTTTTTCCCCACTGAAGATGATGTGAGCTGTGGGTTGGAATTACCTTCTTTTTGCCTGAAGGATTCCCCTTGGTATTTCCTTTCTCACAGATCTATTAATTACAAATTCTTTCCATTTCTGTTTTTTTTTTTAATGTATTTGGCCTTCATTTTAAAAGATTTTTTTAAAAAATTTTACTGAGCAAAGTATTCTAGATTGGTAAGTTATTTTTGTTCAGCACTTTAAAATTCATTATATTGTCTTTGGCTTCCATAATTCCTGTTAAGAAGTTTGAAGAGATTCTTTTTTTCTCTTGTTTTTTTTTTAAGATTTTTACTTTGTCTATGTTTTTCAATAGTTTTTCTATGATTTTTTTGGTCACTTTTTTTGTTTGTATTCATGTTGTTTAGGTTCTGAGATATTCTTGAATCTGTGGCTTGTTGTTTTTCACCAGTTTTGGAAAGTTCTCAGCCAGTCTTTAAATATTTTTCTGATCAATTATCTCTCTTCTCTCTTCTTCTTCCATGTTCCATGCATCTTTTTCAATTTTTCTCTATATTCATCTCTCTATGCATCAATATAGACACTTTTTATTGATTTGTTTCAGGTCATTGATTTTCTCCTTTGTTTTCTTTAATTTGCTTTTTATTCTAATTTTAGTTATATTTTTCAATTTTAGAATTTCTATTGAGATATTTCTTATAGATATCAGTTTACAGATAGTAAAACTGTTTATCTTATCCTATATTTTATTGAGTTCATTAACTATAATTTCTTTAAAGTTTGTCTGAAAATCCAGTTGTGTGATCACCTTTGGGTAAGTTTCTATTGTCTATTTTTTCTTTTGGTTTTTGATCATTTGTTATTTTGTTCTGGCATGACTTATGATTTTTTATTAAATGCCTAACATTGTATATGGAAAATTTTAGAAGCTCTGAATGACATTACTTTCCTAGAGATAGGATTTACTTTTCTTCTTGTAATTATATAACAGATGAGAATTGATCCAATTAAGCTAGATTTCTGGGTTTATCATGGCTTATCTTTTTATGTGTTTCCTTACTTTTTGGTCCTAGCCTTATAATGTTCTCAACCTAAAACCTGGGTTTTTCATGATGGACTCTAGTTTCCAATTTATGTTGCCTTACTACTGTAAGAATGCCTAAATCTTTGCTTAGATTTTAAATTTCTTAGCAGCTGCGTTTTGCTTGATTTTTTTCCATTATCTAGTTCTATAAACCCACAGTTAAGAATCAGGGAGTAATTGGGCAAAATTACATGAGTAAATTTGGGCTTACCTTTCTGTAATACCCTTTTCTCTGGAACCCTCCACTCCTGGCAGTTTTCATCACCCTTAATTCCAATTTTTGTCTTTCTGTTTCAGTGAGTCTGCTGCAACTCTATTTGCTTTCTGTTTATCCTCAGTGCCCCTTCCTGAAGATTGGTAAAGCCCCAAAGGAGAAAAGTGGCAATGGAATACAGTTCAGTCTTGGTACCTTTTTTTTCCTTTTGGGATTCTGACTCTTTAATTCTTATCTGCCTTGTTTGTTCTCTGATACCTTCAAAAAATATCTTTTTAAAATGTATTTTAACCAGTTTTTAGGTTGTTCTCAATAGAAGGGTTAGTATGACATAAAATAGTCATAATTACTGGCACTATTTTATTCACTTTGAAGATTGCACACAATTTCAAGTTTCAGATATACCAAGTTTCAGGTATTTAGTGCCCTGTTGGACTTCTGGTCTGAGTTTTCACTATTATGAACGATACTACATGAATATTCTTGTAATATAATTTCATGCAACTTTACAAGTATTTCTTTAGAATAAATTGCTTATAGAGAATGGCTGGAAATAGCTTACATCACTTTTGCTCATCTTCTATTAGCTGGAACTCAGTTTCATGGCTTCAACCTAATTGCAAGGTAAACTGGGAAGTTTAGACTTTTTGTACGTACAGGAAGAGTAAATGGTGTGCAAATGCAGCATTGTCTTGCTACTAACTACTCCCTAACTATTCTAACTCTAGATTCTTCCTCTATAACCCATACACTATATTACCACTTGACTTAATATCCTTAAATATCACTTCTCAAGAGTCACAAGTAGATCATAATTTTTTAGGGTCTTCCTTTTGCTTAGAGAATGAATTCAGGACTTCTTACAAATGTATTAAGTGACAGAAACTGGAAGAATGATAGTTTGTTTTATGTTTCTGAACCTAGTGCTCTTATCATCTTGCCCTTATCCTTACTTTTTTTCTTTTTATTGATAGAAGTGAGATGATGTGAAGGGTTAAGAAGGGCTCTGGTTTACAGTTGGGTAGAGTTGACCATGCTTACTGAAGCCATCTCTTCCCAAACACCATTGTAGCTGCAAGGGCAAAGGCAGAGCCGAGGAAGGCAGAAAAATATGGGATGAACATTGGTTCTGCTACATCGAGCAATTAGACGGTGGGCCAGCTAGTCAGTTTTTCTGTGTGTCTGTGTTCCCAACTGTACTATACAATTCTGATTGTGGGATGAAATGGAAGTCGTATTATCATAATTCTCCAATCTCCATTTACAAAAATCATCAGAAAGGACAGGGCTTGGCTTTCGGAAAGACAGGCAGTCTTAAGGTAGTCATAGGTAGTGTGTGTGTGTGTGTGTGTGTGTGTATCTGGTGCTCACACTAAATGTCTCAGGCCTCGGAGCTAAAGACACCATCTCCAGCACATTTTTATTTATTTGGAGCCCTTCAGATCAATCTTCATAGAAGCAGCCACACTTCAGCGTCCTGAGTTTGTTAAGTGCCTCCTCAGCCCTCTGCCAGAAGATCCAGTTTAAGGCCTTACAAGTGGATCTCTTGAGAGTTATTTGTTTTTAATCTGCAGCGAGAGGAACAGCCTGGTGGGAGACCTGCAGCCCTAGTATTTCAGCTGTCCTCTTTAGGAAATGGGAGTCCTCCAGGTTCATTATCTGGTTCTTGGTGGACCATTTGGTTGTCCTTTCCGACAGGTGTTAATGAGCCCAGGAATAGAACCTTGTGTAGGCATAATCCCTGAGTACCTTCTCGGAAATAACATAGCACTGACCACAATAAAACAAATCATTGATGTTGCTGGCAATCTGAGTATTCTTGGTTCGACAGTAGATATCAAAAAGCAAATTGCCCCCTTAGGTTCTGACTTTTGGCATTTACTAGCTCTGTGACCTGAAGAAAGTTGCTTAAACTGTTCATGTTTCAGTCTTCTTGAATACAAACTGAGAAGAATAATGTACTATCTACAGGTGCCTGTGAGAACTAAATGAGATGATTTTTAAAAAGGAGTTTGAATAATGCCTGGTATATAGGAGGCCCTATGTTAGATAGCTTTGTTGTAAATAATCACTAACTATTCCATCATTTAATTTATGTAACAGTCCTCTGAGGTAGACATCTCACTTTTATTCCCCTTTTACATATGAGGAAATTAAGGCAGAATGGTTAAGTGACTTATCCCAGCTAAACATATTTAATGTTATAGTACTGGAATTCAAAACCAGGCAATCTAAAGCGTAACAAATAATGAGGGAAATGTGACAGTTTACCCCAAGGAGAGCTATATTACAACATAGAAGCTAGGCACTCTAATGTCACATGATTATGGTTTCTGCCGACTTTCCTGGCTTCATCAATGTGTGGGGGATTGATAAAGGCCACATAATTCTGGGCTAAGAACTGGAGTCAGACAATTTGGGTTCAAACTCCAATTTTGCCTCTCAGTAGCCCTGTGACCTTCAATTTACTTAAGCTGTGTAAGTCCAAAGTTCATGATCTGCAAAATCCTGAAATGCCATTGTGTATTAATGCATGTAAAATACTTAGCAAATATCCTAGTAGAGCATAAGTTCTCGGAAAGTGTTAGCTATTGTGGTAGATTCCACACTGGCCCCACTTCTTTTCCTTTTCTGTATTGATACCCTTTCCATGTAACTTTTTAGTGTCTTTCACTAGGTGTCTAGATTCAGTCATATGACACACTTTGACTGATACAATGGGGCAGAAATGACAGTGTGCCAGTTCCAAATCTCTTGTACCTCTGTCATCACAATGAAAACGCACAAATGCTGTGCAGGTAAGAGACATGTGGAGCTGGGTTGAGTCACAGAGTGTGATGCAGAACTAGGATTTGAGTCCAGATCTCTCTGACTTGATAATTAGATCTTGGCTAGTCTTCATAGTATTAGCACCGCTACAGGAAAAACTTAGGGACAGATATAAGACAGGTTTTTGTGTTTTTTTTTTTTTTCTCATTAGATTGGATTGCCAGGAGATATTGCATAATAAACTTATAGTTAACCAAAATGTAACTACAACAATGAGTAATAAAGAGAGAAAGAAAAAAGAAAATTTGTACTTATGAGAACAAAATCACTTTTTATAAAATCTACATAGGGAATGAAGAGCAGCTCCTCTTAGTCTTGTCTAATGTGTAACTTCTTTTGTAACCTGTGAGCCCAAATTTAATAGGGTATGCCTTCTTGGCACTTTATAAATCCACCAACTTGAAATGAGTTAGGTGCAGTTGTGCTTGTCACCAGAGGGCTGGTATTGTATAATAAAGAATGCAGCTGGTCTTTGTTCTAGTTCTGGGAAGGAGACTCTAAATCCTTGGAATTTCCATTGTAATAGAAGCATCTTTGTTATTTATGAGCCCCTTAGACATACCTGTGTTTATGGTAATGAGGTGACTCAGGATGTGGACTGGTACAGTCAGGAAGGCAAACCGTGTGATTTGAGGGTTGAGGCTTTGAGCCATGGGAGATCAGCTAGATCTCTTAACAACCAGGGAGAGAGGGAAAAAGGGGGCTGGAGATTGCATTCAGTCAGGTAGCCAATGATTCATTCAATCATGCCCTCATAATGAGTCCCCAGTAAAACGTCTGAACATCGAGGCTTAGTGGAGTTTTCTGGTTGGTGAAAATATCAGTGTGCCAGAGGGGTGACATATCCTAATTCCACAGGTTGAGAGCAGGGAGCTCTGCATTCAGGACTTTCCCAAACTTTACCTTGTGCCTTTTCATTGGCCTGGTCCTGATTGATATTCTTTATAATACATCTGTAATCATAAGGGTAGCACATTCCCGAGTTCTGTGAGTTGTTCTACCAAATTATCAAAACTGAGGGGTGTCATGGGAATCTCTGGATTTATAGCTAATTGGTCAGAAGTGCGGGTGGCCTGGGGACTCCCAAATTTGTGGCAGGTGTCTGAAGGGAGGTCGATCTTGTTGGAGACTGTGCCCCTAATCTGTGGGGTCTGACACTCCCTCTGCATAGTTAGCTTTAAAATTGCACTACAATATTGCAAGTGGCCTGGGTGACGTCATGTGCTTCCTTTTAAAAAATTAATATTTTTATTATCTAATAATAATGTATGTATATACATCCTTATTAAAGTTGATTTTATACATGTTGAAATGTCCTTTCTCCATCTAATTTCTCTTCTTCTTGATGTAAACTACTTTGTATACTTTGTTATTCAGTTTTCCAGCCCTTTTTATGCATTTGCTGACATGTCTCCATACAATACAAAGTGTTATTTTGTGCTTGCGTTTTATTTGACATGAAAAGTGTCATTTTCACTTTTGTGTATTCATCTAAAGTATTTTTTTTAGTCAACAATATTTTTTGGAGACCCAGTATTTTTAGAGCTACCACATTAAAAGCAAAACAAGGCAAAACACCTTTGTCTATCCCCTGTTGTAGGATGCTTCCTAGCTTTAGCTATTGTTTCAAATGATGATATAATGAGCATCCTTGTGCATGACTGTGTGGACCCACATTGAGTGTTTGTCTAGAGAGGGGTGTCTTTGAACAAATCTTCTGTGTGCCTTTGAAAATTCTGATGTCCTTTCAATCATTTGATTTGACCCTTTTAGAAATGGTTTATTTAGTGATGACTGGATGATTTAGAACAGTGCCTCAAAATTATAGCAGTTATGCACTAAGAGGAACAATGTAGTGATAGCTAGGTTGGTTATCAATTGACCATCAGGGAGATAAAGCTTTTATTTTTGGCTAGAGAAAAACATTCTATTTTTGTTTATTGTAAGTTGTAAGGTAATTGAGAAAGTATGATTTTGAGGGGGGAAGAATAAATGTTTAATGTTGTGATTTTGCAACTTACGGACAAATACTTGTACATTTCATGTATGAGTGTGTATGTGTGTCTGCCTGCACACAAGCACACTTACACATGCAAGAGAAAGATTGTAATTTAAAGATGAGGTGTGATGTTCCTGAATTTGTACCCTAACTCTTGCAAGTGCTATTCATAGAATAACTGTGTATTAGTCTGTCCAGGATGCTGTGACAAAATATCATAGACCAGGTGACTTCAACAACAGACATTTATTTCATATGGTTCCGGAGCCTGGGAGGTCCAAGATCAAGGTGGGGGCTGATTCAGCCTCTGGTGAGGATCTTCCTGGCTTGTAGATGGCCACCTTCTTGCTGTGTCCTTATATGGGAGAGAGAGAGCTCTAGTACACATTTCTTATGAGGGCACTTATAACTTCCTCTTCCAAGAAGGGCACTAACTCCTTCATGAGGACCCCACTGTCATAACCTCATCTAAACCTAATTATCTCCCAAAGATCCTGTCTTCAAAAACCATTATACTGGGGGCTAGGAGTTCAAAATATGAATTTTGAGGGGACACAAATACTCAGTTCATAAAAGAGTGGTTACCTCATCCTCATCTGAAGCCCTTGGGCCAGTGGCCTCAGTACCTTTTCTGACATGTGTACAAAGATTTTCTTGTCGTTCACAAACTTGTAGTTAATGATGCTTTCTTGCCATAGTTTATTTCTTACTCATTCTCCTTCCCACCCATGATTGTTATGGAGCAGTGTTTCACAGTCATCTTGCAATTTCCATTTTAAGGCTCCAAAATATTTCCATCAGCCAGGTAGTTCAAAAATTCTGATGGGATCTCAGGGCATTGGTATTTTATTTATAAGCAGTTACAGATGAGAATCACAGCTTTGGACTTGAGGGCAAATTTAATCTCACCACAGACCTTAATTATTTTCTATACAGGGCTTGTTCCCAGGAGAGGAATCCCAGAGTGATTCCGACCTCTTATTCTTTGTCTTGCAAAGTATTGCTCAATTTCTTATCTTCAGGTAATCCTTTCTTCATGCAGTTCTGTAACCTTGTACATATGAAAAAAGTGACAGTCTAGGGGTTAGTAGGGAAGATACTATATGTGGTCAACAATATCTTCATTGGATGAAGGAAGAGTATTGAGTCTGGATGCTATATATTTGCCTCCCTGTACAGATATTTGCTTCCTCTTCCCCTTGATTCTCTGGCCACATATTCTCTGTTCCATTGATATATCCATCATAGTTCCTCCTTTCTTCTTAGGCCAGTTTCACACAATATCACCACTCAGGATTCATGGTAACATCAATGACAATCATTTATACTAAGAGCAAACATTCACCAAGTAACTCCTTGGTTATAAGACCAGCATATTTACATTTAATTCTTGTACCAATCCTAAGAGATCAGGCCCTAATATTATCCCCATTCCATAATGGAGAAAACAGAGGCTCAGAAAGACTACAGAATTATCTGAAAGTCTCATAGCCAGCAATGCCAGGATTTGTACCCAGGCAGTCTGACTGATGCCATTTTTAAAATTACTACTCTGTTCTTCATAAACTGGGATTTTCACTTCATATCCAATATTATTTAATTCTCATAACAGTACTTTAAAGTTGGGTTGATGCTGTGCAGAAGCTTTTTATCTTGATGAAGTCCCAAAAGTTCATTTTTGCTTTTGTTTCACTAGCCTTTGGAGATGAATCTTGAAAGAATTTGCTGTGGCCGATGTCAAAGAGGTTACTGCCTATGTTCTC
Source organism: Mirounga leonina (assembly GCF_011800145.1). Taxonomy (NCBI): domain Eukaryota; kingdom Metazoa; phylum Chordata; class Mammalia; order Carnivora; family Phocidae; genus Mirounga; species Mirounga leonina. The sequence goes on along the minus strand of NW_023270323.1, from coordinate 71,551,473 downwards.
CTCTAGGATTTTGATGGATTCCTGTCACATTGAGGTCTTTCATCCATTTTGAGTTTATCTTTGTGTATGGTGTTAGAGAATGGTTGAGTTTCATTCTTCTGTATATAGCTGTCTAATTTTCCCAGCTCAAAAAATTAAAAATAGAGCTACCTTATGACCCAGCAATTGCACTACTGGGTATTTACCCCAAAGACACAGATGTAGTGAAATAAAGGGCAATGTTCATAGCAGCAATGTCCACAATGGCCAAACTGTGGAAAGAGCCAAGATGCCCTTCAACAGATGAATGGATAAAGAAGATGTGGTCCATATATACAATGGAATATTACTCAGCCATCAGAAAGGATGAATACCCAACTTTTACATCAACATGGATGGGACTGGAGGAGATTATGCTAAGTGAAATAAGTCAAGCAGAGAAAGTCAATTATCATATAGTTTCACTTATTGGTGGAACATAAGGAATAGCACGGAGGACATTACGAGAAGGAAGGGAAAAATGAAGGGGGGATATCTGAGGGAGAGATGAATCATGAGAGACTGTGGACTCTGAGAAACAAACTGAGGGTTTTAGAGGGGAGGGGGTGGGGGGATGGGTTAGCCCAGTGATGGGTATTAAGGAGGGCACGTACTTCATGGAGCACTGGGTATTGTATGAAAACAGTGAATCATGGATCACTGCATCGTAAACTGGTAATGTCTTGTAGGCTAACGTAACATAATAATATAAAATAAAAAAAATAAAAAAAAATAAAGTTGGGATGATGAAGCCCATTTTTCACATGAAATCAGAAGCCTTGGTGAAGTCAGTTTGCCCTAAATCACCAGCAAGTGGAGGAACCCCCTGAAATCTTTCCTTCTCATAAACTGGCTCAATTTAACTCCTCCTTGTTGCATTGAATTGAATCAAAGGCTCAAGATCTTCAGTCTCAAGCCAGCAAATAAACTGGGAAATGCAGAATGTGTCTTTCATTGACTTTCTCTTGCTCTTTTCTTATTTTTGTGACCTTACAAGTCCCCTTACCATTGTCCCTTCATAGGATGTGGTTCCACATTGCCCTCTGGTCTTCAGGCCCCTTGCTTCTGCCCTCAAGCTACAGCCAGACCAATCTACATTTTAAAGTTGTCACAAGTTATGTTCAATCTCCAGAGTCCTTGCTTCCTTAAGGAACATTGGATCTAATTTTAAAATGATTTATCGTTGCAATTTTTGCTAATATCATTATAAATCATCAATTTACATAGACTGAAGATCTGATTAATTCAAATGTATTCATTTATTTTAGATTAATATGCACCCAGTGACTAACCTCTGTATTCATTTACACACAAAATTAAAAACAGATTATTACATCCAAACAAGAACCTACACCATGCAGCTCAAGTAGAGTTGCCCATTTCCAGTGCTGACAGGATAGCTTGAGGATTCCTTTTGCAATCTTGAAGGGGTCAAAGGAAGAACCATCTTGTCTGGCATGTCATCACAGCAACAGGCCTTGGGCTTCTCACTCTGATGCTGTCACTGTTGCCTGTACTGTCCTTGGGCACATTGCCTTGGTTTTCCAATCTATAGAGACATAATGAGTATTGACAAGATGTTCAGTACATGCCCAATTGTAACATAGGGCTTTACAGGTGCTAACTCATTTAATCTTTACAACAACTCTATTAGGTATGTACTAATATGGCCCCATTTTACAGAGCGGGGAACTGAGGCTCAGAAAGGTAGTAACTTGCCCAAGGTCAAGCTAGTAGTGTTATAGCTAGTAAGTATCAGAGTTAGGATTTGGACCTCTAAAACCCGGCTCCCAAGTCTATGTTTTAGCCATTCTTTTATGTGGCTTTAGGATCAATCAGGATAATTCAAGAATTGAAAGGGCCGTTAGAGATTTCTTCAAAATATTTCTAATACTAATTGTTGATATAGACACTCTGAGCCGCTGAAATCATGTCCAACACTTACTATGAAATCTCAAGATAGTCTAGTTCTGGACAAAAGGCAGTTGCTCAATAGATGTGTTTCAATTAGCTATTGATTATTTTTTTTTTTTTTAAAGATTTTATTTTTTATTTATTTATTTGAGACAGAGAGAATGAGAGACAGAGAGCATGAGAGGGAGGAGGGTCAGAGGGAGAAGCAGACTCCCCGCTGAGCAGGGAGCCCGATGCGGGACTCGATCCCGGGACTCCAGGATCATGACCTGAGCTGAAGGCAGTCGCTCAACCAACTGAGCCACCCAGGCGCCCAGCTATTGATTATTTTCCCTCTGTAATGGAATTATCTTTTTAGGATGAAGATATTTGGTTAATGCTCTAGAATTTTAGAGTTGTAAGATGTGAATTTGTTTTCCACTTCCATCAGTCTTAGTTCACATAAAATGCCACTATACACAGAGGCCCTGGGGGAACTTTAGTTTTCCACTCTTATTTCTGTGTCTAGGGGTCCAGACACTTCCTTTTTTGACCCCCAAATCTGGTCCTGTCTTCTGCTCATCTTATTTCTGTGACTGGCTTCTTCGGTCTGAGCTGTGAGCTCCTATGACACATCAGCCGATTCCACAATGCCATTTTATGGGCAGTGCAGGCCTCATTAGCCTGGACCTGAGTTTCTACCCCCTGCAATTTTTCCCAAGTGCTTTCCTACTGAAGGAGAGTCCAGGAAGCAGGTCACCTGTTTCTAATCTGTTAAAAGTTTACAGGCGAAGGCATTGGGTTGCACAAAATATGATTAATGATTTGGAGTACTAATGGAATGTTGGCCCTGCAAAAATGCCTTTCTATATATTTCCAAAAAGGCCTTTCTTACCTAAGACCTTGTATTTTAAATTATATTCCTAGGTCCACTTTTTATAGCCTAAACATATCTGTCGGCCACCTATTGTGTGAAAAACATTTTGCCTTGTGGGAGAGGAATGTTAACAATAATAAATATATCATGAACTTGTAGAGCAAATTTTTTTCGAAGTATTTTCATGTACTGCATTGTATCATTGAAAGTGCAGTGAAATGAGAGACCAAAGCCTGAATTGAGTTTTATCATGGCAAAGTGACCTAAGTCACTGTCCTTCCTTAGGTATCAATTTCCCTATCTGATTTGAGACCCGAACTCTACTTTTCTATGACGCTTTGATACTTTGTCTTATTTAAAGTGGAAACTGTAGTCCCTCACACCTTGAAAGACACATCCTAGGGGCTCAACGAACTTGTTGACCCAAACTAAAAATATACCGAATGCTTTAAATCACAGGCTCTGGCATCAGGCTGCTTGGGTTCAAGTTCTTGCTTAACTATTTAGTACTTGGCAAGTTACTTGATCTCTATTTTCTCAACTGTTAAACTGGGATGATTAATAACATGTATCTTACAGGGTCAATCAAGGAGTAGTAAATGCATGTAAGTGCCAGAACAGAGTGTGGCTCATAATAGATACTCAAGAAATGCCAGTGGCTCCATCTGGTTAAGAAATTTGGAACACACTGAACTCTACCTCTGAAACTAATAATACACTATATATTAATTAATTGAATGTAAATGAAATAAAATTAAAAAAAGAAAAAAAAAAAGAAATTTGGAACATACTTTCACACAGAATGCAGAACCTGTTGTGTATGTATGGTTTCCAGAAATCCACCTCAGATACTGAGGTCTGAAGTAGAACTGAGCAGAAGACAGGACCAGATTTGGGGGTCAAAAAAGGAAGTGCCTGGATCCCTAGAAGAAATTGCAACTTTATTTTGGAGATAAGCACGCTTAAAGGGCAGATGGAAAGCTATGAAATGAAAAATGGTTAAAGATGTTGGAGCTTGAGAATCAGTTCTCTGGGAAAAATGCTCATTCTGATGGCCCAAGGGTCAAATTTATTTTTATGAGAATGTTCTTTCTCTCTTTCTTTCTCTTTTTCTTTTTCTTTCTTTCTTTTCTTTCTTTCTTTCTTTCTTTCTTTCTTTCTTTCTTTCTTTCTTTCTTTCTTTCTTTCTTTCTTTCTCTCTCTCTCTCTTTCTTTCTCTTTCTTTCTTTCTTTCTTTCTTTCTTTCTTTCTTTCTTCTTTCTTTCTTCTTTTCTTCTTTCTTCTTTCTTGTTGTTTTTTTAATTTTTAGAGACTTAATTTGTTTAGAGCAGTTTTAGGTTTATAACAAAATTGAGAGAAGGTAGAGAGATTTCCTGTATATCCCCTGAACCTACACATGCATTGCCTTTCACCTTTTTCAACATCATTCACCGGAAATGGACTTTTTATTTTTCAAACCAAGGATGAGCCTCCACTGACACATCATAATCACTCAAAGTCCAGCGTTTACTCTTGGTGTTGTACATTTTATGAGTGTGGACACATGTATAATGGCATATGTTTATCATTGTGATATCAGAGTATTTTCACTGTCCTAAAATTTCCTTTGCTCTGGCTATTCATCTCTTCCTCCTGTCCCCACCACTTCCACACACCCTATCACCAATGATTTTTTTTTTAAAGATTTATTTATTTATTTGAGAGAGAGAGAGAGAGCAGGAGGGGCAGAGGGAGAGGGAGAGAGAATCTCAAGCAAACGGCATTGAGAATGGAGCCCAATGTGGGGCTCGATCTCACAACCCTGAGATCAGGAACTGAGCCAAAACCAAGAGTCAAGACGCTTAACCAACTGTGCCACCCAGGTGCCCCCCACCTCTAATCTTTTTACTGTCTCCGTAGTTGTGCGTTTCCTAGAATATAATATAGGTAGAAATACATGGATTGTATCCTTTCCATTAATATACATTTAAGGTTCCTCTATGTCTTTTTCATGACTTGATAGCTCATTTCTTTTTAGTACTGAATGATAATCCATTGTCTAAGTGTTCCACAGTTTATACATTCACCTGCTAAAGGACATCTTGTTTGTTTCAGAGTTATGGCAATTATGAATTAAACTGCTATAAACTTCCATGTGTAAGTTTTTGTATGGAGTTTTCAACTCCTTTGAGTAAATGCCAAGGAGCACGATTGCCAGATAGCATGGTAAGAGTATGTTTAGTTTGTATCTTTTTTTTTTTTTTTTAAAGCATTTCAGTTTTCTTGTCTAGTGGATTGATGTTCCAGCATTTTGCAAATTTTCAGGGACCTTATTACCTGATGGACACTGGCCTTGCTATCCTTCCCCTATCTCTTCCTATCCTTCTCTAAGGCCCTCCCTTAGAGAAAGGTTCTGCCATCTCCCACTGCATCAAGCCCTAAGTCCTATGAAGCCATCCACTTGATCCTCTCTTTCTTCACTTTCAGGTCGAAGTCCCCTGGTCTCTTGCTGGGACTGTTATTATATAATAATCTCTTGCTAGTGTCTCTGCCTTTGGGATAGGAACCCTTCATGGCTGGCTTCAGAGCTTATGTTTTTTTTTAAAGATTTTATTTTTTTATTTGACAGAGAGAGACAGCGAGAGAGGGAACATAAGCAGGGGGAGAGGGAGAGGGAGAAGCAGGCTCCCCGCTGAGCCGGGAGCCCGATGCGGGGCTCGATCCCAGGAGCCTGCGACCATGACCTGAGCCGAAGGCAGAAGCTTAACAACTGAGCCACCCAGGTGCCCCGGGAGCTTATGTTTTTAATACCTCTATTATGCAGTGTGAAAGAGCACAGTGTGGGGTTGATTTGTCCAGATTAATTACATATTTTGGGGGAAGTTACTTAACTTGTCTTGCTCCATTTTCTTATCTGTAGACAATAATGCTAATACCTACCTCCAAATGTTGTTTTAAGATTAAATGCAATTATCTATGCCAAATACTTAGCATAGTGCTTGATTCATGGTCATCTTAAGAACCCAGTGTTATCAGTGTTACTTGTAGTATGACCCCCCCCCCCACCAGCAGCTGCATGGAAAGTGAAGCTGGAGGGATGGACAGGCTCTAGATGTCACTCATGGTACAGTTCCCAGTGTCAACTGGTCTCCGGCACAGCAATCTAGGTTTGTTGAATTATTAAGACCATGCGGCATCTGAAACTCTAACACATGAGAGATATCAATGGAAGTAAGGTTGCTGAACCTGGTGAAGGGAGATGGTACGTGTCCATATATTTACAAGACTGTGGAAGAATTATTAGGAGTAATAATATTAGTAAAAAAACCATTACAACAATAGTTGTGCGACTACTTCTACTATCACTGCTGTTATTACCACTGTGGGGAGAGGCACTGAGAGAGATCAGCCATATTCAGCTTGCCTGAAGAGCTAACGTAGAGCCAGTGGAAAGAATGGGATGGAAAATACTCCTTGGTGTCTCTGTCTAGCTTAGTCTTTCCAACGGCCCTACACTACATTTTTATTATCTCCCTTTTCATGTCTGATGATTCTGAGGCTCACAGAGTTGAAAATGGCAGGGCTCAATACTCTTCTAAGGCACCATGTTTCTCCACTGGATTTTTGCTCACCAGGGGAAGCTCTTTCTAACAATATCACATGTCCAATGATGCAATGATTGCCTGAGGACACAGGGAGACCCCCCATCGGAGGAATTGTTCAAGCTGAAGCTAGTGTGTTGGGAGGATTTGAGCATGGGAGGAGGGCCGGGATGAGATGGTCTTTAAGGTCCTTTTGAGTCTGGAAGTCTAAGCCTTTGTGAAATGCTGCCTGTGGCTGACAAAGTTGGAGCATCACAGTTCTGTTATTATTCAGTACTGTATCAAAAGAGCTCTCCTTTGTCCACTGGAAGCCCAGTACCTCATCTTGAAAAGAACCTCCAGTTTATGAGAGCATATTTTAAAATGCACTTGTATAGTTAGTAACCTTTATCTATAAATCCCCTCAATGAAATTCCAGAGCTTTAATTGGCCATGAAACTCCATAGAGGGGCATTTTCCTTAGCTAAAGTCAGCAGTTTCTAACTTCCTGTAAATATGCACTCACATGAAGCAGTTAATAGACTTCCTCATGCAGAACATTCTTGGCCAACGAGATAGATTGCATTCGGCTAAAAGATAGATTGCTTTCCCGTGGCCTCAGGACAACTACTGGTTGGAATCTTTATGCTGCCTGACACCCCCACTTAATATCAAGCCTCAAAGTCCTGATTCTAGGGCCAAATGTAGACAGATCCATGAAAGGTCCCACTTTCTTGTCTTATTAACCCTGACTCCATGCGGGGGCATAAGGCTAGGGGCTTCCCATGCATTATAACATGTGGTCCTCAAAGTAATCTTGCTCAGCATGTATTTTACGGATGAAGTTGCTGAGGCTCAAACAGGCTCGATCTGAATTGTCCAGTGTTGATAGCCACTAACCACATGTGGCTATTTTGCACTAATTATAATTAAATAAACTTAAGAATTCAATTCATCAGTCATTCCAGCCACATTTCAGGTGCTCATTAGCTACATGTGGCTAGTGGCTACCATATTGGACAGCGCATCTGAGAATATTCCCATCATGTCAGGAAGTTCTTTTGGATAGCGCTGGCCTGGAAGTTCATTTAAATGTAGAGCTGGGATCTAGAAGCCAGGCCTTTGGTGTTTTATGTGCAGCGCTGTGCTCCAGAGAAAGCAGTGTGTGATCTACAGCATATGCTCTCAAATTCCTTAAGCGGGAGATGAATGAAATTAGCAGGAGTATCTGGGTGGATGCGTGTGTGCTGTGGGATGTCAGGGGTGAGCATTTGAAATAGGCCTTCTGAGGTCCCTTGATGTCAACCAAGTTAACACAGTTAACCAGTGTCAGGGCTCAGACCTGGGTGTAACTCCACAACCTTTTCCTTCAGAAACCTATGCTGCTCTTCTATTTGACTTAAAAGCCCCCTGTATCTCAGAATTATTTCAGCCAAAACACTACAAGATAGTTTGCCCACTGCCTGAGGGATTTTTAAAAGTTACATCCTTGTTGTAAACTGATCAGTGATCATGTAACCCCCAGCAAGGACAAGTTCTCAGAGCCTCTTTCCACCCAGTGTCTCCTCCTGAGCCTGCAGCATGTGGTTCTGCTGGAATCTTCCCCCTAACACTTCCGAAATTCAGAGCCACCTCCAAACTGCATAAGAAAAGCAGACAGAATATTTAATGCAGTTGCTGGAGCCATAAAATTAAAAAAAAAAAATTAACCAAGCTTATTAGGCTCCCTGTTTCTTTTCTCCCATAAAGGGAGGAATTGGCAATAAATGCCATTCTGCTTTTTAACAGATGAATGGCCCAGTTGTGATAAATCCACTAGCATTTTCTGGGAGAAATATATTTTATTCCAGACAGTTTTAGTAGTGGGACCATATTTTTCAGAGGAGCAATGAGGACACTTTAGTGAGGGTTAAACTTTTCAAACCAGTGTGAAGGCTGGGCCAGGAGAGGTCCAGCACCCCTGGGCTTAGATTCCCCAATCAGGGGAAGGTACATTCATCCATGGTTCTTTACCTTCCTTGTCAGCTTGCCTACAGAGTCTTCACATTTCATCACCTCTGTGTTTCTATTTGATCTTACATTTCTTTCTGGGATTAAGGAATATACATGTATAAACTTTGTTCTTTTAGGTAGGGAAAGTCAGTCTCAGAAACAGTCACTGGTTTGCCTGATGTCATATACCTAGTGAGTCAGGAGTCTAGGATTCAGATCCTAGTACTTCACTCTCCTCCTTGTTTCATTCAATTTAGTTTTTATCCAGAAGACTCTGAAGAAAGTACCTGGGAGTTAGGAAGTCTGGATCTTGGGCATGGTTTTGCAGCCCATTGGCTAGATGACCTTGGGCAAATCATCTCCCTCTCATGTTATTTCTTGCTCCCTACATGGTGGGTTCTGAATTGCCCAGGACTGAGGAGTTTTCTGTGATGTGGGACTTTTAGTTCTAAAACCTGGAAAATGTCATGCACACTGGGATGAGTTGGCCACCCCGGTTCTGGTGTTGATCCACTTCTGTTCTCCATAAGCACTCCTTGGGCAATCTTGTGTATTCTACTGACTTCGAACACCAGTACGTTCTTACCCATTCTGTGTATCATTCCCAATGTCTCTCCTTAGCTTTAGTCCATCTGGCAGATGGACATGCTCACTGATAGAGCCACTGTTTCCTCCACCTGAGTGTGTCCCAGACTGCTCTCAGCCCATCCCTCTGCCATCCAGCCCCACACCCATCTCTTCATTCCCTATTACTGCCAGTGGCACTGCCATCCATCCCATGAACCAACCAGCAGCTAGGGAGTGGTCTGAGAATGCCCCTGCTCCCTCAGCTCTCTTAGCAGTCAGCAGGTTCTGTCAGTCCATCCTTCAATGGTTTCTTGAATCTGTCTGATCGCTCCATCTCAATAACACCTGCCTAAGTTCAGACCCGCACCACCTCTTTCTTGGACTGTCACACCTGGCCCCCAAGCTTCTGGTATTGTTCCCCACCCCATTAGTTCTCCCTTTGCACCCTATTTGATCAAGCAACTCCAGGTTTCCTTGAGTCTGCCTTTCGAGGTACATCTTTTGGCTATGTAGCTCCAAGCCTGGTCCTCCAGTGTTCCCTGAAATTGTGAACTGTTTGTATCCTTTCATACTTCCCTTTTCTGTCTACAGCGACCAGTGTGTGTTTCTGTTGCGGGCATCTAAAAACTCTGAAGAATACAGCATGCAATTCAGAAAAGATTCAAAGAAGGCTAAAGCTTGGTATAGGGGACTAAGGTGAGAATTTGTCATCTGAGCTAACATATCAAGACCAGGACGAGGTTTACCTGGCACAGCAGTTTTTGTATATTATTTCATGGGGTCCCAGCAGAGATGCAGCTCTGAAGAACTGGCACGTAAGTGGAAATCTGTAGCATGGGAAAGATTTATCCTGGCCAGGGGCTGACATTGGGCAGTCCCAGCAGAAGGAGTGGGGTGTGGGATGTCTGTGCAAAACTGGTGGTGAGGCTGGGAGACAGAGAGACCAGCTAAGAGAGGCTTCCGGGGGTACAGGTGAAATCCTATGGGCTGGACTAAGGCAGTGACAAAGGGATTGAGTTCCACTTTGAGATGTCTGATTAGTAAGAAGTTACTCTGAAGTCATTAATAAACCTGATTACCCCCCTGATTTGTGCTCCTTGCTGATGGATTACTGCTTCATGAGACACTAGTACCTTTGTAACTCATATTTCTCTACTTTTATTTTTTCTCAGCAACTATCAAATCTGATAATTTTTACATTAATTGTACATAACACTGCTTTGCTTTAAACATATTATTTTAAAATATTTTGTTTTACAGTTCACTTCACAGCTTGAAATTCTCTAGACAGTAGTCATAAATCTCTCTTGAAAGAAAATGGAAGTTGTCTGTTTTAATTTCCTATCAATTCCCTGCTGCTTGGGAAGAGGGATGGGACACACACACACTCACACACACACACCTTTTCAAGCACTTGCAAATCTCCCTGGTTTACTGGCAGGTTGCTGTTTTTAAGCAGAATAGATTGCTTTCAAAATGCATGTGTTTGAGGTTGAGTTTGAAGACATGTTTGGGGATAAGGTGCAAGATTTGGAATAGAAATAGCAATTTAATTTTGGGATGTGACCAGAAGTGGGGCAGCAATGAGATTTAAGAAATAACTCAGGTTCTGGGCCAGAGGGATTTAGTTTTAATTCTGGCTGTTGAGCTCACCACCTCTGTGACTCTGGGCAAGTTACATTAATCTCTGTCAGTCTTCATTTCTTCACCTATATGATGGTGGGGAGAGTCTTATAAACTCCACCAAAACTTAGTTGCCATAAAAGAGCAACAATAAACAGTTATTTTCCTCAGCTATTATTTTCTTTTGGGAAGGGCTCGATGGGGATGGTTTGTTTCTGTTCCTCATGGTGACAGTGGTGGTGACCAGAATGGAGCTGGGTGGTACATTTCCAAGGTGGTGTCCCCACCTGGCTGGTAAGTTGGCATTGACTATTGGCCAAGAGCTCAATGAAATCTGGCAATGAGAGTACCAAGTGAACTCCCCAGCTTGGTGGTCTCAGAATAGTTGGACCACTTATATGGTCTGGCTTCCCCTAGAATGAGTGTCCCAAGAGCACTTGTCAGAATGTGTGGCTTTTATGATTTAACCTCAGAGGTCAAATAACAGCACTCCTGACCTATTCTATTGGTTGAAGTAGTTATAAGCCTGTCCACATTCAGTGTGGGAACATAGACACCACGTCTTGATGGGAACAGGGGCAAAGTGACATTACAGTGGAGTACAAGACATTGTTGAGGGGCTCCTGGGAAAATACAGTCAGCTGCAATGATGACTATAATTATAGTGCAGTGCACTGTGTGACCCAGTCAGCATACATGCATAGTAAATGGTAACTACTACTATTGATTTCTATTAGTTATAATTAAGAATGCTACCTTAGGGACACCTGGGTGGTTCAGATGATTAGGCATCTGCCTTCAGCTCAGGTCATGATCTCTAGGTCTTGGGATCAAACCTTGTGGTATCGGGCTCCCAGGTCGGCGGGGAGTCTGCTTCTCCCTCTCCCTCTGTCTCTCCCCTCCACTCATGCGCTCTCACGCTCAAATGAATAAAAAAAATCTTTAAAAAAATAAGAATGCTACCTTAGTGAGTCAGGTTTGTTAGGCATTAGTTCTATCCTTGTTTATAGTTCAAGATCTTTCTCTGCAAATCTGGTTGTCTTTAGTGTCCCCTACTCTGACAAAAACAGTCACATTCATCCCATTACATCCAGACACTTGGAAATCACCCCGACACCTCCCTCTTCTTCCACAACGTATATTGGATCCAGTGCCGGTTCCGCTAACACTGCCTTTTGAAATCGTGCAAATCTGTCCACATTTCTCCATCTCCACGGCCACTGCTCTGGCCTAGGCTGCCATCAGCTGCCTGAGATACTCATTTCTCTGCGTTCTTACTGACCTTTCTCCAATCAGTTCTACACATAAAGCTGATCAGAGCATTTCCTCATGATGTTATAAAACACTTTAATGGCTTCTGATATTAGGATTAAGACCCAAATCTTTGTATGACCTACATATAGGATCTGGCACCCCGTCCCCATCTCTCAACCTCCTCTTGTAACGTTGTTCACCTCCCACCGCCTTCCTCTGGGCTTCTGCCAGACTGGACTTCTTTCACTTCTTGGAACTCCAGGACAGGAGCTCCATCCCCTTTTGCCACAGGGCCCTTGTATATGCTATTGCCTGGGCCTGGTTGTTACTTGTCTTGATTCTACAACCAGGACAGTTACTCCTATTTGTTGCTTCTTTGTTATTATTACTTCAGAAAGGATGACTTGGGCTGAACTATCAGAAACTTAAACTGATTTTTATAATAGGAATATGCACTATTTCATGAAACACTAAGTCTAGAGGTAGGAATGGCTACAGAGTTGGTTGTTTCAGTGGCTTAGAAATGTCAGTGACTTCTGTCTGTGACCAGGTCCTTTGAGTTTTTCTATGATTTGTTTCCTGCATTACCTTCAGCCCAAAGAGGCTTCCCTTTTGTTTCCAAAAGGGTTGCCAGCGGCAAATGGAACCAGCGTGCTTCCTTGTTTCCATCTCTTCCAACCATGGAATATAAATGCTTTACTTTAATATTATTGGACCAACGTAGTTCATGTGCCAAAGCATTCCTCAGACCAGTGACAGTTGTCAGAACAGTATCATGGTGTGATTGGCTTGGACTAGTCAGTATACACCAATAGAGGCAGAAAAGATATTAGTATGACTATGTGTGGGAGAAGTAGACCCTTAAGTGAATATAGTGTATGTTGGGAAGGAGAGCATGGGGACTAAACACTGAGAGGCAGCCCATAGTGTCCTCTTAAACAGCTGTATAACTCTTCTTGGTGGCATTTATTGCAGACTGTAATTAAAAAAAAAATAATTGTGGTAAAATACACAATAACATAAAATTTAGCATCTTCACTATTTTTAAGGGTACAGTTTAATGGCACTGAGAACATTCACTTTGTCGTGCAAACAGCTCTGCCACCATACCTGTGCAGAATGCCTTGCATTTTTCAAAACTGAAACTGAAACTCTATCAAACAATAAGCCCCTATTTCCCCACCCCCAGCCCCTGGCAACCACTGTGCTGGTTTCCATCTTTACACACTTGACTATTCTAGATGCCTCCTCTAAGTGGACTCATATAGTGTTTGTTCTTTTGTGACTGGCTTATTTCCCTTTCCATAATGTTTTCAAGGTTCATCCATTTGTACCATGTGCCAGAATGTCCTTGTCCTTCCTTTTTAAGGCCGAATAATATTCCGTTGTGTGTATTTACCACATTTTTTTTTTTTTTACATTCATTTGTTGATAGACATTTGGGCTGCTTCCACCTCTTTGTTATTGAGAACAATACTGCTATGAATGTAGGTTGTCATATACACTTACTCATGGGCATCTTGGGTGTGCACTCTGTCTCCTGAGGTCTCTCCATGCTGGGAGTTCCACCAGGCAAAAAATGAATCTCTTGTTTTTCTCCAGCATCATCTCTTAGAACCCAGGACAATGTTCAGTGGAGGGTAGGCACTCAAATATGTGTTAAATAAGTAAATGCACAAATTTAATTTGGAATATCTTGAAAACTATCTGACTTCTCTAGGGTCACATTTTCTTTTCTTTAAAACCTCATAATTATGTGAAAATATATATGAATGTGTAACGGGGAGCATACCTGGAGAGAGAGAGAAAAAAAAGAAGTTTTGCAAAGTCAACATTATCAAAGAGCTATTTACTTGCTTTTGATCATTTGGGGAAATCCTACATTGATTTTTGTGGTAAGGGAGAATTATACCTTTTATAATACCTGTTTATAATAAAATCTAGACATTTTTTTAAATTCAGGATTTTGTGAAGATAATATGCAGAAAAGATAAAAGGAAATTTCTTGCATAGAAATCATAAGATTTATTACACTGTTACTTTCTGCTTAAGGGCTTTCTAGTTCTGATATCAACTTCAGGCTTTCCCCACGAGGGCACTGGGGAGACATCTCTGCCAGTTCTGAGGGAAATGACTGGCTCGGAATGGCTTCTTCACTTTGGGCTAAGTTCAGTGGTATTTTTGCCTAATGCTATTCATTCTGAGGTTGGTTATCATTTTAAAAATTATTATGGAAAATTTCAGACACAAAAAAAGTAGAGAGTATAATGTAATAAATTTCTCCCTTGCACCCATGATGCAATTTCAAGTTGCCCACTCGTGGCCAATGTTATTACATGTGTGCCTACGTCCACTTTCCTCCTTCCCCCTGAATTATTTTGGAGGAAATCCCAGACATTGTATAATTTAATCCATATAGATTTCAACATGTTTTTAATAGGGAAGTACTCTTTAAGGAAACATAATGACAATACTATTTTTACATCTAAATAATTAAAAATAATTGCTTATAATCATGAAATACTGAGTCAGTGCTCAAATTCCTCCAATTATTTTATATTCTTTTTATAGTTTTTTCTATCAACAGTCCAATAAGTGTCATACATTGCAATTGCTGGATAAGCCTCAATTAAAACAAAAAAACCCTACTCTTCTTTCTCTTCCTCTAGTCTTTTATTCCCCATGTAATTTATTTGTTGAAAAACTGCTTGTTTGGCCTGTAGCCTTTCCCATGTTTTCGACTTTGCTGATTGAATCCCCATTGCATCATTTATCATATTCCTCTGTCTCGCTGTTTCTGGTAAATTGGTAGTTAGATTTTGAAACTTGATCGATTCAGGTTGGAGATTTTAGCAAGAATACCACAATCTTTAGAAGACGGTGTATTATTCCCTTGCATCTAATGGACTTCCCGTGATATTAGCAGTGCTTCATAATTATTGCCGGGACCCATTATTTCTTTTGAGTTCACAAAATGTTAGGTTCTTTTTTTAAAGATTTATTTATTTATTTTAGAGTTTGGGAAGGGCAGAGGGAGAGAGAGAATCCTAAGCAGACGCCCCACTGAGCACAGAACCGAAATCAAGAGTCAGATTCTAAACTGACTGAGCCACCCAGGTGCCCCACAAAATGTTAGGTTCTAATTTTATCATTCTTCATTTCTCCTCTAAGCTGTGATACTGCCATAGAGAGAATCAGCTCAGTAAGACTTTGAATACCCTCAGGTATTTTTTGTACAGAGAAGGCAGGATAAATGCTTGATTCCTTTTACTTTTATTTACCAATTTTCAAAACAGCAAAGGTGATCAAGGAGATTTTCTCCTTATTTTTCTCCCCTCATCTCTTTATTCCTTCTTCAACTTCTTTTCCCTTCCTTCATTCTATCTTTCCTCCCCTCTTCTCCTCCCCATTATTAACCCATTTAAAGGTCTTGTTAACTATGTTTATAACTAAAACATCTGAACTAATTTTAACATATTAGATGGGTTTCAATAAGATTCACTCATTTTTAATTTTAGGTCTTTATTTCCATTTGAAGAAAAAATATGTATATACTGGATTATGTGCCTTCAGTAAATGTCAATTCTTTGTCAACTGACTATTATTCAGATTCTCCCTGCAATGTGCCAACAAATATACATAAACAGAAATCTATCGAATGAGGCTTCCAAATAAGCAAATATTTCCCTGGTAAAAATAGATTCAGTTGGTGCATACTTTCTGCTCTTTTCCCTTCCCTGTGTTCCCTGCCTGGGATATGGATGCAATGGCTGGAGGAGTAACAGTGATCATGCCAAAAAGAAGAGGAACACTTACATGAGTATTCACGTAGGAGCAGAAATTGGATTGGAGCCGTTTCTTGATGATCCTCTTACGGAATTGTTCCCTTTTGACATTACTCTAGCTGACTTCCTGTTATTCGAGAAAGACAAACCCCAGTTTTTTAAGCCACCATTTATTGGAATTTTTGATACTTGCAGTTGCATGTCTTCTATGATGCATTTGTCTGAAGTCAGGTACATAATGTGTAGGAGAGCTGGGTTTCAAATCCAGGTTTGTTGGTATCTCAACCTTGTGTTCGCTTATTAAATGATGTGGAGAACCACGGACAAGGGCTACAGCTGAATACTTCCATGAAGAGGACCCCTCATTAACTCTTTGATTACCATCAGATATGCTTTGTACAGAAAAGGCAAGATATATGCTCGATTTGTAAGCCAGCCTCCCTCTGTCTCAACTATGCTGTTCTCTGAAGAAGAGGCCAGAATCAACACACATTTTCAGCATCTCCTCAGGCAAAGAATGAGATGCTTCTGGCCTCATGTAATGAGCTGATGAAATATACAAACTTTTTCTTGCTTCTTGTCAAATGATTTCAACTTTTCTGTACCAAAGAGGCCTCTTTTATTAACTCCCTGCAAAGTACAACATGTTTTGAAAGATTTTGTCAAGCAAACTCTACTTAGTGATAAATATTTGATTCACTTTTCCATTTAAATTGCACATATAACCTCTAATCATAGTTTCTGATCTACATGACTAACATGAGCACACTGAGTTCGTTCTAATTTGTGTGAAAAACAAGGACACTTTGGTTAACCTGTACAGCTTTAAATTAAATTCACTTAGGATTTAAGGTTGAGAGAAATGCCCCCATGAATCTTCTTGTCACCTTTGAAGACTCCTGTGGGTTTGGGGGCTCTGCTGGAGACCCAGGTTGGGCAGGTGCTGTTTTAGAGTCAGGTGGTCCATATTGCAATAAACAGGTTGGTTCCCATCACAACAAAATGTGTAGAAGAGGCTTCAGTCAGAAGATGGGTTGGATTGGTTTTGGGTTTCTCTTACTGCCACATGCTGCTTCCAAGCTAGGCTGAGGCTGAGTCAGCCCTGATTGTCATATGGCCATCCAACTCCTGATGCTGATCACTTCCCACCTGTAGTTTCAGCCAAGCCTGGTCCCTGGAAACCAAGTGGTAGAGTATTTTAGGAGACCCATGAAATAAGAATTGGTCTTACTTAGGAATCCAGCCTGATTGGTTGGTGCCCTGTAGTTTGTTCTGTAGCTTTTCACTCTATCTCTTATCCTGCTTATTATGTTCATGATGAATGAATTCTGCATGAAAAACATTTACTGAGCACCTGCCATGAGCTAGTATAGTATTAGCTGCCAGGTTACAGAGATGAATAAGATCCTATGCTTATGACTAGGTGTCTGCCTTGATTTCTGGTTAATAATCAGTTTTTTTTCCTCATTTGGAGACTTACTCTGAACCTTAATAGGCTTTGTGAGACACAATGTAGCTAATGCTAATCTCCCCCAATCTTTTTTTTATTATTATTATGTTATGTTAATCACCATACATTACATCATTAGTTTTTGATGTAGTGTTCCATGATTCAGTGTTTGCGTATAACACCCAGTGCTCCATGCAGAACGGGCTCTCTTTAATACCCATCACCAGGCTAACCCATTCCCCCACCTCCCGCCCCTCTAGAATGCTCAGTTTGTTTTTCAGAGTCCATCGTCTCTCATGGTTCATTTCCCCCTCCGATTTCCCCCCCTTCATTCTTCCCCTCCTGCTATCGTCGTCTTCTTTTTTTTTTTTTTTTTAACATATAATGTATGATTTGTTTCAGAGGTACAGATCTGTGATTCAACAGTCTTACACAATTCACAGCGCTCACCATACCACATACCCTCCCCAATGTCTATCACCCAGCCACACCTTCCCTCCCACTCCAAACCACTCCAGCAACCCTCAGTTTGTTTCCTGAGATTAAGAATTCCTCATATCAGTGAGGTCATATGATACATGTCTTTCTCTGATTGACTTATTTCGCTAGCATAACACCCTCCAGTTCCATCCACGTTGCTGCAAATGGCAAGATTTCATTCCGTTTGATGGCTGCATAATATTCCATTGTGTGTGTGTGTGTGTGTATATATGTATATATATATACAATATCTTCTTTATCCATTCATCTGTCAATGGACATCGTGGCTCTTTCCACAGTTTGGCTATTGTGAACATAGCTTCTATAAACATCGGGGTGCACGTACCCCTTTGGGTCCCTACATTTATATCTTTGGGGTAAATACCCAGTAGTGCAATTGCTGGATTGTATGGTAGCTCTATTTTCAACTTTTTGAGGAACCTCCATACTGTTTTCCAGAGTGGCTGTACCAGCTTGCATTCCCACCAACAGTGTAGGAGGGTTCCCCTTTCTCCGCATCCCCGCCAACATCTGTCGTTTCCTGGCTTGTTAATTTTAGCCATTCTGATTGGTGTGAAGTGATATCTCATTGAGGTTTTGATTTGGATTTCCCTGATGCTGAGCGATGTTGAGCACTTTTTCATGTGTCTGTTGGCCATTTAGATGTCTTCTTTGGAAAAATGTCTGTTCATGTCTTCTGCTTATTTCTTGATTGGATCATTTGTTCTTTGGGTGTTGAGTTTCATAAGTTCTTTATAGATTTTGGATACTAGCCCTTTATCTGATATGTCATTTGCAAATATCTTCTCCCATTCTGTCAGTTGTCTTTTGCTGTTTTTGACTGTTTCTTTTGTTGTGCAAAACCTTTTATCTTGATGAAGTCCCAATAGTTCATTTTTCCCTTGCTTCCCTGCCTTTGGCGATGTTTCTAGGCAGAAGTTGCTGTGGCTGAGGTCAAAGAGGTTGCTGCCTGTGTCTCCTTTAGGATTTTGATGGACTCCTGTCTCACATTGAGGTCTTTCAACCATGGGGAGTCTATTTTTGTGTGTGGTGTAAGGGAATGATCCAGTTTCATTCTTCTTCATGTGGTTGTCCACTTTTCCCAACACCATTTGTTGAAGAGACTGTCTTTTTTCCATCAGACATTCTTTCCTGCTTTGTCGAAGATTAGTTGACCATAGAGTTGAGGGTCCATTTCTGGGCTCTCTATTCTGTTTCATTGATCTATGTGTCTGTTTTTGTGCCAGTACCATGCTGTCTTGATGATGAGAGCTTTGTAATAGAGCTGGAAATCTGGAATTGTGATGCCGCCAGCTTTGCTTTTCTTTTTCAACATTCCTCTGGCTATGCGGGGTCTTTTCTGGTTCCATACAAATTTTAGGATTATTTGTTCCATTTCTTTGAAAAAAGTGGATGGTATTTTGATAGGGATTACATTGAATGTGTAGATTGCTCTAGGTAGCATTGACATCTTCACCATATTTGTTCTTCCAATCCATGAGCATGGCACGTTTTTCTGTTTCTTTGTGTCTTCCTCAATTTCTTTCATGAATAATTTTATAGTTTTCTGAGTACAGATTCTTTGCCTCTTTGGTTAGATTTATTCCTAGGTATCTTATGGTTTTGGGTGCAATTGTAATGGGATCGACTCTTTAATTTCTCTTTCTTCTGTCTTGTTGTTGGTGTATAGGAATGCCATGGATAGAATTCTGTGCATTGATTTTATATCCTGCCACTTTACTGAATTCCTGTATGAGTTCTAGCAGTTTTGGGGTGGAGTCTTTGGGGTTTTCTGCATAAAGTAGCATATCATCTGCAAACAGTGAGAGTTTGACTTCTTCTCTGCCAATTTGGATGCCTTTTATTTCTTTTTGTTGTCTGACTGCTGTGGCTAGGACTTCTAATACTATGTTGAATAGCAGTGGTGATAGTGGACATCCCTGCCATGTTCCTGACCTTAGGGGGAAAGCTCTCAGTTTTTCCCCATTGAGAATGATATTTGCTGTGGGTTTTTCATAGATGGCTTTTATGATATTGAGGTATGTACCCTCTATCCCTGTACTCTGAAGAGTTTTGATCAAGAAAGGATGATGTACTTTGTCAAATGCCTTTTCTGCATCTATTGAGAGGATCATATGGTTCTTGTTCTTTCTTAATTAATGTATCACATTGATTGATTTGCAGATGTTGAACCAACCTTGCAGCCCAGGGATAAATCCCACTTGGTCGTGGTGAGTAATCCTTTTAATGTACTATTGGATCCTATTGGCTAGTATTTTGGTGAGAATTTTTACATCCGTTTCATCAAGGATATTGGTCTGTAATTCTCCTTTTTGATGGGGTCTTTGTCTGGTTTGGGGATCAAGGTAATGGTGGCCTCATAAAACGAGTTTGGAAGTTTTCCTTCCATTTCTATTTTTTGGAACAGTTTCAGAAGAATAGGTATTAATTCTTCTTGAAATGTTTGGTAGAAATCGCCTGGGAAGCCCTCTGGCCCTGGGCTTTTGTTTTTTGGGAGATTTTTGATGACTGCTTCAATTTCCTTAGTGGTTATAGGTCTGTTCAGGTTTTCTATTTCTTCCTGGTTCCATTTTGGTAGTTGATACATCTCTAGGAATGCATCCATTTCTTCCAGATTATCTAATTTGCTGGCCTAAAGTTGCTCATAATATGTTCTTATAATTGATTGTATTTCTACAGTGTTGGTTGTGATCTCTCCTCTTTCATTCATGATTTTGTTGATTTGAGTAATTTCTCTTTTCTTTTTGATAAGTCTGGCCAGGGGTTTATCAATCTTGTTAATTCTTTCAAAGAACCAGCTCCTAGTTTTGTTGATCTGTTCTACTGTTCTTTTGGTTTCTATTTCATTGATTTCTGCTCTGATCTTTATGATTTCTCTCCTCCTACTGGGTTTAGGCTTTATTTGCTTTTCTTTCTCCAGCTCTTTACGTGTAGGGTTAGGTTGTGTATTTGAGACCTTTTTTGTTTCTTGAGAAAGTCTTGTATTGCTATATACTTTCCTCTTAGGACTGCCTTTGCTGCATCCCAAAGATTTTGAATAGTTGTATTTTCATTTTCATTTGTTTCCATGAATTTTTTAAATTCTTCTTTAATTTCCTGGTTGACCCATTCATTCTTTAGTAGGATGCTCTTTAACTTCCGTGTATTTGAGTTCTTTCCGACTTTCCTCTTGTGATTGAGTTCTAGTTTCAAAGCATTGTGGTCTGAAAATAGGCAGGGAATGATCCCAATCTTTTGGTACCAGTTGAGACCTGATTTGTGACCTAGGATGTGATCTATTCTGGAGAATGTTCCATGGGCACTAGAGAAGAATGCGTATTCTGTTGCTTTGGGATGGAATGTTCTGAATATATCTGTGAAGTCCATTTGGTCCAGTGTGTCATTTAAAGTCTTTATTTCCTTGTTGATCTTTTGCTTAGAAGATCTGTCCATTTCAATGAGGGGGGTGTTAAAGTCCCCCACTATTATTGTATTGTTGTCAATGTGTTTCTTTGCTTTTGTTATTAATTGGCTTCTATAATTGGCTGCTCCCCTGTTAGGGGCATAGATATTTACAATTGTTAGATCTTGTTGGATAGACCCTTTAAGTAGGATATAGTGTCCTTCCTCATCTCTTATTACAGTCTTTGGTTTAAAATCTAATTTGTCTGATATAAGGATTGCCACCCCAGCTTTCTTTTGGTGTCTATTAGCATGGTAAATGGTTTTCCACCCCCTCACTTTCAATCTGGGATGTCTTGGGGTCTAAAATGAGTCTCTTGCAGACAGCGTATCGATGGGTGTTGCTTTTTTATCCAATCTGATAGCCTGTGTCTTTTGATTGGGGCATTTAGCCAATTTACATTCAGGGTAACTATTGAAAGATAGGAATTTAGTGCCATTGTATTGCCTGTAAGGTGACTATTACTGTATATTGTCTGTGTTCTTTTCTGGTCTATGTTGCTTTTGGGCTCGCTCTTTGCTTAGAGTACCCCTTTCAATTTTTCTTGTAGAGCTGGTTTTGTGTTTGCAAATTGCTTTAGTTTTTGTTTGTCCTGGAAGCTTTTTATCTCTCCTTCTATTTTCAATGACAGCCTAGCTGGATATAGTATTCTTGGCTGCATATTTTTCTCCTTTAGTGCTCTGAATATATCATGCTAGTCCTTTCTGGCCTGCCAGGTCTCTGTGGATATGTCTGTTGCCAATCTAATGTTTCTACCTTTGTATGTTACAGATCTCTTGTCCTGAGCTGCTTTCAGAACTTTTTCTTTGTCTCTGAGACTTGTAAGTTTTACTCTTAGATGTTGGGGTGTTGACCTATTTTTATTGATTTTGAGAGGGGTTCTCTGTGCCTCCTGGATATTGATGCCTGTTTCCTTTCCCAAATTAGGGAAGTTCTCTGCTATAATTTGCTCCAATATACCTTCTGCCCCCCTCTCTCTTTCTTCTTCTTCTGGGATCCCAATTATTCTCATATTGTTTCATCTTATGGTATCACTTATCTCTCAAATTCTGCCCTCATGATCCAATAGTTATCTCTCTTTTTCTCAGCTTCTTTATTTTCTATCATTTTTTCTTCTATATCACTAATTCTCCCTTCTGCCTCATTTATCCTAGCAGTTAGAGCCTCCATTTTTGATTGCACCTCACTAATAGCCTTTTTGATTTTGACTTGGTTAGATTTTAGTTCTTTTATTTCTCCAGAAAGGGTTTCTCTAATAACTTCCATGCTTTTTTCAAGCCCAGCTAGTATCTTTAAAATCATCATTCTGAACTCTAGTTCTGACATCTTACTAATGTCCATATTGATTAGGTCCCTGGCAGTCAGTACTGCCTCTTGTTCTTTTTGTTGAGGTGATTTTTTCTGTCTTGTCATTTTATCCAGAGGAGAATAGATGAATGAGAGAACAAAATGCTAACAGGGTAACAGCATCCCCAGAAAATATATACTAAACAAATCAGAAAAGACCTGAAACCAGGGGAAAAGAAAGGGAAAGAAAGAAAAAAGAAAAAAGAAAAAGAAAAAGATAAAACAAACAAAAACAGGGGCGCCTGGGTGGCTCAGTTGGTTAAACGACTGCCTTCGGCTCAGGTCATGATCCTGGAGTCCCGGGATTGAGTCCCGCATCGGGCTCCCTGCTCGGCGGGGAGTCTGCTTCTCCCTCTGACCCTCCCCGCTCTCTCTCTCTCTCATTCTCTCTCTTTCAAATAAATAAATAAAATCTTTAAAAAACAAAACAAAACAACAAACAAAAACAAAACAAAACAAAACAGAATATGATCAAATATGATCAGGCTGGTGTATAGATCATTGCCACACACTAGATTTTGGGTGTATTTTGGTCTGTTAGAAGAAAGTGCCTCCCAAAATTTTATAGAAAGAAAACCTTATATACATACAAAAATAAGGGTTAATACGATGAAGGGATGAAATATGATTGTAAAGATGAAAAGTATAAAAGATTTTATAAAAGGAACTGATAAGAAGTTGGTTGAAAAAAGAAAGAAGAGGATTAAAAAAAAAAAGGGAGAGAATGTGATCAGGTAGGAGACTAGAACAAAGCCATACACTAGAGATTTAGGGTATATTTTGGTCTGTTAGAAGAAACTGTATCCCAAAATTTTAAAGAGAGAACAACTTATACATATATACCAAAAATAAAGGTAACTACTATGAAGGGATAGAATATGACCCTAAAAATGAAAAATAAAAAAATATTTTTTAAAAAAAGGATTGATAAGATGTTGGTTGAAAAAGGGAATAAGAAAAGTTCAAAAAAAAAAAAAAGACAAAAAACAACTCTGAAAGACTAAAGAATCATGGGAAAAAAGCCATGAATTCTATGTGCAGTATTCCCCTAGCACTGGAGTTCTGCCATTCTCATTGATTGGTAAACTTGGTCTTGGCTGGCTGTTCTTTCTGAACTTCTGGGGGAGGGGCCTGTTGCCATGGTTCCCATATGTCTTTGCTGGAGGTGGAATTGCCCCGCCCTTGCCGGATCTGGGCTAAGTAATCTGCTCCGGTTTGCTCTTGGGAGCTTTTGTTCCTGGCAAACTTTCCGTACAGCTTTGGAGGTGGAGAGTGAAAACGGCAGCCTCCCAATCTCTGCCCTGGAGGAGCCGAGAACTCGGGGTCCCGCTCCTCAGTGAGCCCCCAGAGAAAAGCCGTCAGTCACTCCCATCTCTCTGGTCTCCCGCTGCACTCCGTGCTCACCCGGCCTGTGACCGTATGTTTCTATCTCTGGCACCCGACCCCGGGTGGAGTCTCCAAACCCATCAGATCCCTGCAGTGCACTCCCGCACTGCTCCTCCCAGGGGAGGAAGGGGAGTCTCCCCAGATCTGCCACTTGTTGGGTCCCTGCTGGAAGAGTAGTGGTCCAACTGTGCCGTGGACCACAGTTTATGGCAACAGCGAGCTGAGAGCCCAGTCCTTGGCTCTGTCTCTGCAGCTGGCTTCCCTGCTCCGATACCTGGGAGCTCCATGGTGCTCAGGCACCCCCAGTCTTCCTGTGACACCGAGGGTCCTGAGACCACACTGTCCCATCGAGGGTTCCAACCCCTGCTTAGCCACTGGAGTGACATCCCTCAGCCAACTTCTAAAAGTTCTGATTTTGTGCTCCGCTGGTCTATCACTTGCCAGAAACGGCTGATGGAGGCCCCCTCCCCCGCCCTCTGTCTTCCCGAATACTGCCTCAGATTCACTTCTCCAAATGTCCTACCTTCCAGAAAGTGGTCGCTTTTCTGTTCAGAGAGTTGTTGCTATTCTTTTCTTGGATCTCCTGTTGAGTTCGTAGGTGTTCAGAATGGTTTGATCCCTATCCAGTTGAATTCCTGGGACCAGACGAAATCCAGGTCTCCTACTCCTCTGCCATCTTGCTCCTCCCCCTCTCCCCCTATCTTTTACTGGAGTTGGGTCCCTCTGATGGGCTCCACTGATGGGGTCCTTCTCTAGCCCATATGGGTTATCTACCATCTCATCACTGTAGCTGCAGCTTCTGCTGAGAGGGGGCTCTATTGCCCCACCCTTCCTGCCAGATTGGATTTCTCCCTGTGTTCATCTTCTGTGTGACTCTCTCCCATTAGATTATAAGCTCCTTGAGGGCAAGGACTGTGTTCACTTAAGTGTCCCCCCAGCACCATGCCCAGTGAACAGTGAATGGTAGGTGCTGGTAGATGCTGGTTACTATATGTTGAATGTTGAGTGGAAATAAGTACTGTGTGGAGAAGAGAGTAGAGACTTTGAGATGAGAAAGCATGGACCTGAGAAGTTTGGCCATCATATAGGCTGGCCATTGTGAATGTTGCCCCTGAGGTGATATGGGATGAAGGGGAGGCTGTAGGCCAGATACAACCAGCACCATCAAACCATCATTTAGACCACTGACAGAAGAATAATGGCCAGGTGGTGGTTAGAAACAGCATAGTGGGGTCAGATACTGGGATACCCGGGGGACCTAAGGCTCAGGAAGAAAGGGATTTTGACAGAAGAGCACAGGCAGGTGGCACTGGTCACCAGCATGTTGATCACAACTCTGAGAAATGTGGAGGAATGTGTTGAAAATGGGCAGATTCCACCTGAGGTGGCTGCAAAGGAATTGGTTTTACCAGTTGGAAAGCCAATCTTCAGTTAAGACAGGGAGGTGGTGGGGATACTCACGGAAGAGGTCATGGGCCTGTGGCAGTTGGTTAACCACACTGCAAAGACCTCACAGACCAGCCCCTTAGCTAGATTAGTCCCTGTGATGGCTGCCTGCCTCCTTTCAGGTGCTCTCCTCCCTCTATCACCAAGGTCTCCATGTGCAGGGTGGGAGTGCTGATGGCTTTGGCTTTGCTCCAACTTCCTCCATCTTCAGATCATCTTCTGGATTTGGCCATGAACTTTGTCCTTGACAGCTGCCTCATTGCTCTGGTGCTGTCCTCCCACCTGCCCTCCCTCCTCTGGAGAAACCAGAACCGAAAAGGTGGCTCTCCGGCAGCCCTCCACCTTGAGTTGTCTCCCCAGCCAGAACTTTTGTTTAATTTGCTTACTGCCATTTCACACTGTTACATGGGGGATTGTCAGTTGAGGTCCAAGTGTATACATGACTCACATATTTTTGAAGACTGTGTGGAGGAGGGAGGAAAAAAATTAAACCAAGGGAAAAAATGAGAGAGGGAGAGAGAATTTTAGTCATGTAAATGATGAAAGAGCCTACAAGGCTTGCTTTGGTTTTGTTTGTTTTAGAAAATGACTAGAGGCCATAATGTTTGAACTTTTCCATTGTCAAGTCTGCTGAGAATTTGAGCAGGGCTGACCCCTGGAGACTTCTCTTTCTTCAGTTCCTGAGACAGAAAGAATGAAAGTCTGAATCTTATTAAACAGATCCACAGGACTTGGATTGAAAGAAATATGAAAGCACAATTTTGCATTCAAGCTTGGGAAGGAAAAATAACTTTAGAGGGAGCCAGATGTACTCTGTGACTACTTCAACAGCTATATAGCATATGTTGAGTGAGTGAGTGAGTGAGGGTGTGTGTGTGTGTGTGTGTGGTGTCATCTTTTGGCTGACAAAGTGGTTCCAAACTTTGCACAAGGAGACAATTTCTTTGCTACCAAATTGACCAGAAAAATATATCAAATGACATTTCTGGATGGAACTTAACTTTTTATGAACTGTGTGACATTTGCTCACATGAGCTCTGTTGGGAAAGCTCCCCCGCTCCCAGTATTTCAATCTTCCACATTTCAGGGTGTGGCTGGGAGCTCTCCCCCATTTCCCCAGCTCACAGACCATTTTGTCCCATTTCAGAACCTCCATAGCCCTGTTGTCTGTGCCATTTAAACACACTGACCTGCCTTTCTGGGGTTTTGAGAATGTTCCTGTTGCCTCTGGCTTACTCAGGTCTGCCTTTCCTCAGGGATGACTCCTTCCATACTGCTTTTCCTTAAGCACAAACTAGATTTGTCATTTAGTTTTCCATAGTGCTATTCCTAAAACATTACTGAAGTCTTGTGAAATGAGAAAGGCATGGCAGTGCAGGTGAATGTTACAAGGTGTGGTAGCTCCCAGCTTCCTTGACCCAAGCCCCTCCCTGGTGGGGACCTGCACTAAGGCATTCTCCTTAGCCTATCCTGTCTCCGCATGCATGCCCAGTTTATTGTCCTGAGAGGGAGTGCCTGAAAAGGGAAATTTCTCCTAACCCAGATCCAGCTGTCAACCCTCTGGACACATTGAGGGATAATCAGCAGGGCTCCCTGTAAACCCTTGGCTGGGGACTGTGTCTCACAGAGGTGACTGGTTTCTCATTGTTTTGGGTCTCTCTATTTCAGAAGAGGTCCCTTTGTCTAATTAAAATGTCCTATAAGTGTTTTCTCCTTAACAAAACCACTGTCTTCTTTCATGGAGAAATTCAAGCTTCTACCTCTGGCGAAGCAGAATTGCTGACAGCTTCTAGCTGTCAGGATTTCAAAACATGTATGCATGCAGTTTCAGCTAGAACACCCCAGAGCACATTAACTATCTTCCCTCTCTCCTGCCTCCGTATGATTTCCCTTATAATTAACGTCTTGCATTAGTGTGGTGCATTTGTTAAAATTGATGAGCCAACATTGGTACGTTATTATTAAAGTCCATCCTTTATGTTAGGATTTACTCTTGGTATTGTCCAGTTTATGGGCATTGACAGATGAATATAATCATGTACCCACCATTACAGTCTCATATAGAATAGATTCACTGCTCTAAAAACTCCCTGTGGCCCACATATTCATCCCTCTCTCCCTCTCTCTGAATCCCTGACAATCAGAGATCTTTTTACTGTCTCCATAGTTTTGCCTTTTCTAGAATACCAGAGTTGGAATCATACAGTAGGTTGTCTTTTCTGACTGGCTTCTTACTTAGCAATATGTCTTTGAGTTTCTTCCATGTCTTTACCTAACTTGCTATCTCATTTCTTTTAAGTGCTGAATGACATTCCAGGGTCTGGACGGACCACAGTTTATTTATCCATTTTCCTACTGAAGACATCTTGGCTGCGTCCAGTTTTTGGTCATTATGAATTAAGTACTATAAACATCTGTGGGCAGGTTTTTGTGAAGATGTAAGTTTTCACTCATCTGGGGAAATACCTAGGAGCATAATTACTGGGTTGTATGATAAGTCTGTGATTAGATTTAAAAACTGCTAAACTGTCTTCCAAAGTGGCTGTTTCACTTTGCATTCCCATCAACAATGAATGAGACTTCCTATTGCTCTCTCATCAACATTTTGTGTGGTTAGTATTTTACTCATTTATTTATTTATTTTTAAATTTATTATTGAAGTAGAGTTGACATACAATGTTATATTAGTTGCAGGTGTTCAAAATAGTGATTCGACAATTCTGTGCATTACTCAGTGCTCATCACACATGTAGTCACCATCTGTAACCATGCAATGTTACGACAATATTATTGGTTATTGACTGTTTTACTGTTCATTCCCATGACTTATTTATTTTATAACTGGAAGGTTGTACCTCTCAATCCCCTTTATCTATTTTGCCCATCTCCCTGCCCACCTCTTCTCTGAGAACCACCAATTTGTTCTCTGTATCTAGGAGTTTGGTTTTGTTTGTTCATTTGCTTTTTTTTTTTTTTTCCTAGATTCCACATATAAAGGAAATCATATGGTATTTGTCTTTCTTTATCTGACTTATTTCACTTAGCATAACACCCTCTAGGTATGTCAGTGTTGTCACAAATGTCAATATTTTAGATTTTACCATTCTAATTGGTATATAGGTATTTTATATGGTTGCTCCTAACATTTTAATTTACAATTCTCTAATGACATATGCTCATTTGCCATCTGCATATCTTTTTGGTGAGGTATCTGTTCAAATATCTTCCTTATTTTTAAATTGGGTCATTGGTTTTCTTATTTTTGAGGTTTAAGTGTTCTTTGTATATTTTGGCTACAAGTCATTTGTCCTATGTTTTGGACATAGGATCTTTGCAGCTGTAATCAAGTTAAGATGAGGTCATATTGATCAGGGTGGCCCCTAAATCTAACATGACTAATGTCCTAATAAGAGGTGGAAAAAGAGAGAGGTGGCATACACAGGGAAAACAGTCTCTCAGAGTCAGAGATTGGAGCGGTGCATCTACAAGTCAAGGAATGCCAAGGATTGCTGGCAACCACCCGAAGCTAAGAAGAGGCAAGGAAGGATCCTTTTCTAGAGCCTTCAGAGAGAGCATGGCCCTACTGCCACCTTGATTTCAGACTTTTGGCCTTCAGAACAATGAGGAAATTACATTTATGTTGTTTTAAGTCACCCGGTTTGTGGTACTTACTTACAACAGTCCTAGGAAACTAATACAGACACTAAGAAAAGTTACATTCTTGCTCTCTTCCTTCGGACTATTGTGTTTGGATGAGGCTTTTGCAACTACTACAGCCTTGTTGCAGTTGTGAGGAGACCCCACCTGAGGACTGGGGGCGCTGGCAGGTATGAAGTCACCAATCCCCGCTGCCTCCTCTGTTTGGCCTTTTGCCTTAGATAAAATGTTTCCCTCATTGCTTAAGCCACACTGAGTTGATTTTCTGTTACTTGCAGATAAAATCCTAAATGGATACAGTAAGTCCTTTGCTCTCGCTACCCCTTGTTTCCTCATTTATGAAGTGGCACTTCTAACGGTACCAACACCAAGGATCTTTGTGAGGATTCAGTGAGACAGAGAATAATCCAGATTTTGTCTTCTCTTTATCTAATTTTTGTTACAGTGCACGATAAATTCAGCAATTGTTGTTATTATTATTAGTTATTCTGTGTATCTTCAGCCCTAACACGTAGTAAATAGTCAATAAATATCTCCTTTGAATGAATGAGTGAGTGAAGGCACAAGAGGGAACAAGGAAATGAGAATAAAGATGCACCAAACTGCTACAAGAGATGGAGAGATTTTATTCTGGATGGTGGCTCTGAATCAAGACCCGGGGATGACATATGGCCTGGGTCAGGTTGGCAGGGACTCACGTCTGGGAAGTCTGGTGCTTTTATGCAGAGAGCTTTGGATTAAATAATACCTATAGGGTTTTGCTGAGAAGCTGGTGTGCGGGAGGGACAGGAGGAAGGGAAGCTCAGAGCCTGCCTTTGAAAGCTCTAAGGTACAGCCTTACCCAGTGAGCACAAGGATTAAGGCAGAAGTTGGGAGCTTTGTTAGGTCTCAGAGTTAAGGGAAAGGTTTTCATTTTGCCTGAGGGAGAGCAACTGACTGTTTCTCCCAAAGATCTTGTTTGAAATTAAGGTCTTGGAACACTGGATTCAATTAACTACCAGTTTAGGAACCTTGGGGAATCTAGTTTGCTGTGTGCTTAATTTTCTTTTGCAAATCACCTCCTGTTTTTTCACCTTCATATTTTTCCTACCTACAGAGAATTCTGTGCTTAGTTCTAGATCAAGATCAGCTTCCTTTTTTCCTGGGTTAGAAGTGAGGACTACTGGGTAGGCTTTGCCTTCAAAGTCAGTTTGCTCTTGACTTGGCCTGGAATCAAGATCGTGTGTGTATCGTCTGTGTGTAAACTCACGTGTACATGCCTATGTATATATGTATTTATTTGTGTAGGTAGGCATGCATGCATCTATCTAAATAGCAGTTGGAAGAAACTTAATACAACAGTTTTTAAAAAACAGGATCTATTGTACTCTCACTCTGGGACTACACAGAATTAGAGATTGATTAGGCAAAGTCTTTGTGCTAAGGAGCTCACAGTCTAGTGGGGGGAGACAGATTATTGATAAATGCTAAATATTGGTAGATCCTATATAATAATTGCAGTACTGAAGTCTATGAAATTTGGAGAACATTGAAAGAAGGCAAGTGGAGTGAGGACAGACTTCACAGAGAGGCAGTGCTGCCTTCAGTTAAATCCTGTAATGTGAGCAGGAGCTTGCCAGTCATAGACCAGGGCAAAGGTACAAGGCAGCTGGGCAGCTAACTGCGGCCCTATTCTGTGAGGGGCAAAAAATGGCTCTAGAAAAAAATGGAGTAAGGTGCCAGTTGACTTAGATTTCTACATGTAGTTCCTACTGTGTTTAAAGGAATGTACGTCGGGGCACCTGGGTGGCTCAGTCGGTTAAGCATCTGTCTTCCGCTCAGGTCATGATTCCAGGATCCTGGGATTGAGCCCGACATCGGGCTCCCTGCTCAGCTGGGATCCTGCTTCTACCTCTCCTCCCCTGCTCATGCTCTCTATCGCTATCTCTGTCTCCTCCTCAAATAAATAAGTAAGATCTTAAAAAATAAAGGAATGTAACTTGCTCTCTCTTTTATTTGATACATATCATAAAATCCTTATTTTGGATTTTATATATAATAAAAATTAGAATTCCTCTTTGTTAATCATAAACACAGTTTTCATTGTTAATATAGTAGCTTTTGACCCTTGAAAATAGTATTAGGAAATAGGGGGTGAGGATATTTGGAGGGTAGCTGGTAGAAAGAGAGAGCCAGGGGTGGTATTGTCACAGGAATGGGGACCAAGGGAATAGCTGGGACAAGACCCAACATTGCTATGGCTGAGGAAGATTCCTGTAAGGAAAGACTTAGAGAATTGTGCTATTTCCCATGACATGCTATGTTCTATGTGATAGAAATGTTCTCTTCCATCTTCTTTATGAAATGTTGAGTAGATTCTCCTTGGTCATTAATATGCTTACAGCAGTGGCATCTTATTTTGAAGGAACTTAAAAAAGAAGATGAAGTGGTTAAGTGATACGCTATTTACTGACCTAAAGAAGAATGTACTTGATATTTTAATTAATAGAAAAGTATTTTCTCCCCAGTGATATCAAATAAATACTGAAAAATATTTAAGAATATTAACTTGTAGGAAGGTCAACTGCCAAGTTTTATCCCAGTGGAGGGAATAAAATGTGTGAAGCCTAAGAGGATATAGGTTTGAGCTTTAACTCACTTCTAACCCAGGAAAAAAGGAAGCTGATCTTGATCTAGAACTAAGCACAGAATTCTCTGTAGGTAGGAAAAATATGAAGGTGAAAAAACAGGAGGTGATTTGCAAAAGAAAATTAAGCACACAGCAAACTAGATTCCCCAAGGTTCCTAAACTGGTAGTTAATTGAATTCCTCTTAGGTCCTCTATTTGGAGACCAACAGGTGGTTAGGTAGAGATGGAGGAGGATGTGAGTTTAGGATGAGTGGAAGGTGAGGAAGGAGAGACAAGAAGGGGCTGGGTCAGGAAGGTGCCCGAATGCCTTGTAGAGAGGTTTCTCTTGATCCCAATAGAGTCCTGTGAATACTAGAACTACCACGGAGGTAGGTGTCTGTCTATTCAACACCATCTTGGGTTATGGAGAGCTACTGCAAGAAAAAAAAATGTGATGGACTCATTTGTACTATTTATTTTTAAGAAGGGAAATCTGAGGTCTCGAGGGGGGACATATTTCTGCTCAAAGTGATTCTGTTGAGTGTGACAGAGTACTTATGATGAGCTAAAATTTGCCTCTCTAGTTCCTTCCTGTTTCCTGTTTCCCTATGGTAATTAATAGAAAAGATTCTTAAGGCATGCTATAGTGAGCACAGAACGTGGGGAGCTATGAAGGCAGACTTAGGCTGATATAGGTTTGAGCTTTAACTCTATCATTTGTTATTTATGGGACCTCAAATGTGCTCCCAATCTTTCTGAGACTCCTAAATAATGTGAATTTTTAGCTGAAAAATGAGAATATTATTCCTGTAATAGTGTAGAGGTTTTGTGAGAGTGAGATAGCATTGTGTGTATAATTATTTACCACAATGTCTAGTACCTAATACATATGAGTTTCAGTTCATCTATTAGTTTAAGTTTTGTCCTTTAAAGTCTGTCCTTCCTTACATATGATCATATTTTAAACATGTAAAGATACTTCTTGCCCCTCTTTAGTCTTCTCTGATAGAGGCTGAACACCTATTATTGATCATAAAACTGGATGTGCATTCCTTCCCCATCTAAAGGCCCCCTCCCCCCTTTTAGAGTAGGAGCACTGATTGGACAGTGTGGCACCCGGTAGGGACTGACGCATGCTAAGCAAACTCAAAGGCCAATTCTCTCACGAATGTTGATAGATATAATCCTGATCTTCTGAGCATGTCTCCCCTGCCCCACATAACTCTCCAGGAGGGATCAGATAGGTCTGAGAATGTTGCTCGATGAGCACAAAGCAAGAACAAAATGGAGTGGGTGCCCCTGGTGAATAGCACTATTTCCCTCCTCTACTCTGGGAATGAACCCAACAGATACCTCCCCTGGGTCAGACCCTACAGGCAAATTTTTTAGTGAGAGAGGAGCCTTTCCTCAAATTCCTTGTCCAAGATTGCAGAGCTGATATCATATCAACAGTTTCCCAAAATGGACAGATGTCTTTGAAACTATGGAATGACTGTCTTGCTTGTGTCTGTTAGTGAGTCTTTAAAGTGGACATCTTTCTCATGGACTTGTTAGAGGAGTGCCTTAATACTCACTCTGATGGAGCAAATACCCTCATCAGGGGCTAGTAGCTGCTTGCAGGAGAAGGAGAACGTAGAATGTAGAAGAACATTACCTGGGAAGTTACCCCCCAAAATCTAATATGGTGCACACACACTTGCCTCAATCTCCAGCTGCAGCCATGTGGCTCTTCACATGCATTGGTGCTCTGACCAAACTGAGGTACTTGCACTCTCCCACACCTCCTGCTTTCCTTCCTTATTATTTGCTGATGCTGTTTCCTTGGCTTAGAATACCATTTCTGCTCAGTGATGCTTGTTCAAATCCTACTTGTCTATCAAGAGTCTCACCACTTTTAAGGAGCCATCTCTCTTTCTCTAGCAAAGAAGAAATCATTTCTTTCTCCAGATGTCCTTGACACTTATTCCTGAACTTCTCTTAGAGCACATGTCTCAGCTCTCCTAAAATCTAAGCTCCTTGAGGCCAGGATTTGCATCTCAACATCTGGATATCTTATATCTTTGAGAGGCAATAGAACATGAAGTCAAATACATGGCTTCCAGGTCAGGTTTCTGGATATAAACTAGATCTTCTACTAACCATCTGTGTGACCTTAGGCAATTGCTGGCATATTGTAATCACTCAACAAATGTCAGCATTTACTATTTATATTCTTCATAACATAGGACAGTACATGGCATCCACTCTGTACTCAGTAAATGTTTATTTAATGAATAAATGAAAAAGCAAATGGAAAGTAGTTTGTTGTTGAGTGTTTGTTGAATGAATGAATAGTTTAATGGATTTGAAAGAAAATTGGTCGAGTACAACTCTTTTCACTGAACCAAAAGGTGTTTTGCAAATAGTATGCTGAAACTTCTGGGTTTATTCTCAACTCACCATCCCCTTAAGCACCCCTCCCTTAGAATCATCTACCATCAAAATGGTATAGCTTGTACAATATTTTGTTTTTATTTCTTTTAAGAGGGGCTACCTTATGCTAAAGAGCTGCTTCAAGCTTTTGCAGATTGAAGAAGATTACTTTGCTTGCCTGTGGATCAGGCTAGTTTCTCTATAAGGGCTGAGCTGAAGGAGCTTCACCACCATTATAACTGTGGATTTTCTGAGTAGACAAGATCCAGATGAAATTCAGTCCCCAGGCATCGAAACTCTCCTTTCAAAATGAACTTTGAGGCTGTTAACCCTGCATGGCATAGGATACAGACACTCCACTTGTCTTCTGTTCTCATCAAACAGGAGAAGTTACACAAGCCCGAGGGCCAGCTGGATCACAGTTTATGGTGTCCCCAGGATATATCTTTCATCTTAATTGTGCTTATTCAGCTGTGGGGATGCATTGGTATCTAGCTGATTTTTGAAAAAATGCAAAAGTTCATTTGAAAACAACCAAATTCTCCTTTTGAGATAGGGGGCTGATGTGGGGGTGGGGAGGAAAAGGATGAGGAAATTTTCCATTTTCCTTTCTGATATTCTTTGCTTTGGGAGTGAGAGCTTCCAGTGATGCCTGCAGGCGATTTTCCAAAATCTCTTTCTG
This sequence comes from Mirounga leonina, assembly GCF_011800145.1. NCBI lineage: Eukaryota > Metazoa > Chordata > Mammalia > Carnivora > Phocidae > Mirounga > Mirounga leonina. The sequence continues at coordinate 71,516,973 of NW_023270323.1, read as the reverse complement.
ATCAAAGTTGCTAAATCTCATCCTCTAGGTAGAAAGAATGTTCTCTTTTTGACTAGCTTTTTAATTTGTGCTTTCTTATGAAGTTAAAGCATCCAAGATCATACAGCCGCATGTCCTTATCTGCCAGAGCCTCTTCATCACCAGTGGTACTTATCAACCCAATGAACATGCATCAAGTGATTTCTACGTGCCCAGCACTGAGCTAGCAGCAGGTTGGGGATAGAATTCAGGGGAAAATCAAACACAAATAATAGCTACCATTTAAATATATTTTGGGTGTCTACTATGTGTTAGACACTCGATGTAGATACATTTATGGAATATTAACAAAAATCAAGGTAGAAATTATTTCCATTTTATAGAAATGTGGAAATCAAAACTCTGAGAAGTGAAATAATTTGCCCAAGAGCCTGAGGTCACTCCAGAAGGAATGAGGTGTTTGGGCTGAGCTTTTTGATATCAGCTCTGATGGAGGGATGGTGTGAGGGAGTAAAGGCACACTGGGAAGAGGAATTGGTAAGACAAAGCAGGGAGGCAGCCAGACCAGGGTGGGTTCTGCAAAGATTTGTGTATCATTGTCTTTGGGGCCATAACAAGAAAGAACTTTGGACTGGGAAGTGGGCTTGATAAGAAGCAAGGTTTGGAATGCCAAGCTATGACAATGGGGTTCATTTTAAACACTTGGATTATTGCTGTCACCAACCATAATATGGATAAATTATAAGTAGAACTGAGTTGATAAGGATAATCAATCAAATAATCCATCAGCAATTTTTTTATTACTTTTCTCCATTATAAGAGTAATGCATGCTCATTATAAACATTTTGGAAAATGCCAAAAAATAGAAAGAAAAACAATTGACCTTTGAGTCAGTTCCCAAAGCAACCCCTGTGCACAGTAGGGTCTGTTTGTTTTCAGTCTTTTTTCCCCTTCCCTTCAAAAAACTGGGTCATTTGGTTTATATGATTATGGTTATACTGTACATCAAATTTGGTACCGTTCTCCACTTAGTATCATAAGATAACTTTCTACATGTTATAAGGCTTTTAAAAACATACACTTTAATGATTATAATCCACTATTTTGATATAGCACGCTCACAAACAAGGTCTTAGGGCTGGGCATGTAGGTGTTTTGTGCTTTTACTGTTGATAAGTAATCAACAAGTAAACAAGTAATGTTTGATGAGCATCTTTGTGCTTAAAGATTTTCTGACAGTTTAAATGATTTCCATAGGATGAATTTCCTGGAGTGGTGCTACCAAGTTAAAGGTCACATGTACTTTTCAGCTCTTCCATCATAAAGCCAACTTCAGTGCTTTTTTGTGTTCCTTTACCCATTTATGTGCCTGTCGTATTTTCCTCTCTTACCTCTCTCACACGTAGAGAATCTCCCATAAATGCCAAGCAAACATAATTGAGATTGAAACTCTGTTGCACATAGGGAGACATAAAACTGCTTGGAGTATCTTGTCTTGCCAAAAAGGAAATTGGTTGGAAGCAGGTGAGGGACTCCTGTACATTCTGCTGAACTTCTCACAATGCTATTGACCTAAAGATTTCCGTCTCTTAAGAGGAAGACTACATAGCTTCTGCAAGTGTGTCTGTTGCCTGCCCCCTGCCGCAAGTAGTCTGAGAAGTTGGCTCTTGTTTGAGGATTCTGTAGGTGACTTGAGGCTCTACCTGGAGGCTTATGGATGCGTGATCGGTAATACTTCTTGAATGACTAATCCACGGCATCACAGGCCTCACAGATGACTAATAATTATTCTCATTTTGCAGTGTGTGGTTTGTAAAACAAAATAAGCAAGACCTCTGCCCTTTTGTTCTGTGATTCAATCCTGCAAAATACTCAGCAGTAAGGCAGAAGAGCACCAGGTGCTCTTTGCTCTTCTGTCCCTGCCTGCTTCATCCACTTATCTCTCCCACAACTTCCAGTCCCACTGGGCCTGCAACTTCATTTTAAAGACTGGAGGAGAGCTGTGCTCTGCACAGGTTGAGTCAGACTTTGGGTTTTAAAGTGGCAGCTTCATATGCAGGTTCCATCCTTCTCCAGATGTGTGACCCTGGGCAAAGGACTTGGCTTCTCCGAGCTCCAGTGGTTCTCATCTCTCAGGCAGAGATGATGAAATAAGTTATAGAGTTGTTACGGGCATTAATGGATGTAAAGTGCCTATGTGATGCCTAGATAGAATGAAAACTTAAGAAATGGTAATTATTATTCAGATTAGCTACAAGTTTTAACCAGGTCATCTCTGAAGAATAAAATAGCTGTATGACTTGGAGACTTCATAAAAAACACCCCTGATCTCTTTTGTTTATTCATCTAAAAAACCAATTATAATAGTTTCTGCCTTGCAGTTTTGTAAGGGAAATAGAATATTATATGGCAAAGTGTCTGGTACGGTGTAGCTGCCCAACACATTTCTTTTTCCTTTATCCATGGTTGATTGAAGATCTTCTTGGTGTGTCCAATGTCCTGAAACAGCTCTTTGAGATCCTCGGAGTGGAAGGTATTAGTTCTTAAGCAACAACCCTGGAAGAATGATTCCCAAACACTGGTTTATACACTGACACTGGATATTTCTATGACTTGGTGAAGAAAAGGAGTTTGGGGCTTCTGGAAATGTCAGAGGAGGCTTGGGCACTGTTTGATGTGCTGTCTTGGGTGAAGTGTGGTCAGTTACAAACCTAGAGAGGCTAGACACTGTGGAGCTTAGTTTAAGGATCACATAGACAGAGTGAAGATTAGAGGGCCCATCCCCATATGTTCTAGACCAGGAAGGAGGGTGGAGCACTTGTACAACACTAGAGAAGAGGAGGGTCCCCCCAGTAATGGCTGCTGTTTGGCTTCCTGCCAGTCTGTCCACTGGGGGCTCACAGGTAAACTGAACTCGATTTAGACAAATAAAACCATGTGACATTTTTTGGTACAGTAGTGTGGAATAAATTCACATTGCACACGTGTATCAGCACCAAGCAAGGTAGGGCATAATCAGCAGAATTTAATGAATGATAACCAATGCTGTTTTATTCTTTCTGATAGTGAGATGGAGTTTGAGGCATACAACTTAGTTAAGAGTGTGTGTCCTGGGATCAGGGCAAGAACAGGCTCCATCACATCATCTGGGGACTCTAGGGCAAGTCACTAAACCCTCTTGATTCTGTCTCTTTATCTGTAAGTGCAGATATTAAGAGTATCTCTCATAGAGTGCTTTTGGTCATAAGGGTTAAATGATAGAACCGTGTTTAGCTTGCATAATTGATCAGTCATTGATAGCTTTTATTATTAATATTAATCATGACTGTTTAGTAGCCACTGAAGGAAGCTTTATGCTTCCCTATCATCATTCCTAAAAATCAGTTTAGAAAGGCAGACATTCAAGGCCATCAATTCTATTTACATTATGCTTAACATCATTCTAGAGGGTTCTGGGATGCTTTATAGCCAACTATATGTATGTTTAGAAAAAAATCCTTTGAGAATAGCCATGCATTTTCTTTTTTTAAATTGGACTGTAACTAGAAAGACATATATCATATGATCTCACTGATATGAGGAATTCTTAATCGCAGGAAACAAACTGAGGGTTGCTGGAGTCGGGGGTGGGGTGGGAGGGATGGGGTGACTGGGTGATAGACACTGGGGAGGGTATGTGCTCTGGTAAGCGCTGTGAATTGTGCAAGACTGTTGAATCTCAGATCTGTACCTCTGAAACAAATAATGCAATATATGTTAAGAAAAAAAAAAAGAAGAAGAAGAAGGTAGCGGGAGGGGAAGAATGAAGCGGGGGAAATCGGAGGGGTAGACGAACCATGAGAGACGATGCACTCTGAAAAACAAACAGGGTTCTAGAGGGGAGGGGGGTGGGAGGATGGGTTAGCCTGGTGGTGGGTATTGAGGAGGGCACATTCTGCATGGAGCACTGGGTGTTATGCACAAACAATGAATCATGGAACACTTCATCTAAAATTAATGATGTAATGTATGGGGATTAACATAAGAATAAAAAAATAAAAATAAATAAAAATAAATAAATTGGGCTGTAACTAACATATGTATATTAGTTTTAGTTGTACAATATGATTCAACAAGTCTATACATTTCTCAGTGCTCATCAAGATAATTGTACTCTAATACCTTTTATCTATTTCCCCTCCCCACCACCTTCCCTTTGGCAACCACCAATTTGTTCTCTGTATTTAAGAGTGTTTTCATTTGTTTGTCTCTTTCTTTGTTCAGTTGTTTTGGTTCTTAAATTCTGCAAATAAGTGAATAGCCATGCATTTTCATGTAATAGTCCTGAACCCGAAGAACCATGTGGGTTTGGAGAAAATGAAGGACAAAGATAGGGAAATAGGGCATTTTGAGAAAATTTTAAGGCAAGTATTTTTCTTTGGTGATAATAGTAGAATGGGAAAGGGAATGAACATTATGGGAAATGGAAATATAAAAACTTTATTTATAATGCCCATTAGAGATCTAAATTGATTTTATTGTTTAACAAAATAAATCATTTGTCATGTAACTTGTGCTGTTCATTCATTTTCTTTGGATATCTAAAGGCCTAGTTTGGGAGTAAAAACCTCTAAAATCTTGGGAGTGAAACCTCTAAACAGTTAGAAGAACTTTTTTTTTACTGCTTTTGTTGAAAAAAATTTTTTTATTTTTTAAATTTTATTTTATTATGTTATGTTAGTCACCATACAATACATCATTAGTTTTTGATGTAGTGATCCACGATTCATTGCTTTCATATAACACCCACTGTTCCATGCAGTATGTGCTCTCCTTAATACCCACCACCGGGCTAACCCATCCCCCCACCCCCTTCCCCTCTAAAACCCTCAGTTTGTTTCTCAGAGTCCATAGTCTCTCATGGTTCATCTCTCCCTCTGATTCCCCCCCCTTTATTTTTCCCTTCCTTCTCCTAATATCCTCCATGCTATTCCTTATGTTCCACAAATAAGTGAAACCATATGATAATTGACTTTTTCTGTTTGACTTATTTCACTTAGCATAATCTCCTCCAGTCCCATCCATGTTGATGTAAAAGTTGGGTATTCATCCTTTTTGATGGCTGAGTAATATTCCATTGTATACATGGACCACATCTTCTTTATCCATTCATCTGTTTTTGTTGAAAAAATTTTAAATATCATTTAAAAACATCTCCTGCCACACTTGGTTTTGGGGGAGCCTCCATGCTGGAATCAGCGTGCACTCTTTGGACTCTTTTTGTTTGTTTTATCTGTGGTTCATCTACTCAATTTAATGTTTATTTCAGTTGGATTTAAAATAACTTTTAATTTATTTCTTACTCATCAAGCATTTAAATGCACCCAGACAATCTTAGCCACAGTGAAGGATGTGACACAACCTCAACCCTTGGTAGATTGAGGGCCTCACTGGGTAGCATCTAGGCTCCATTCTTTGCAGGAGACTTCAAAGTGATGGAGTGAATGCACAGATGCAGGTGGGAAGAAGCCCCAGCATCATCTGCCATGCCTCCTACTCCATCTGATGCTCTTTATACACTCTGATATTGTTTCAAAGTGATTGTACAAACCTAGAGGAAAAGTGACATGGAAAAATGTTAAAATCTATTTTTAAGAGAAAGAAAGCAGATTGCAAATCTACATGTACAGTATGATCCAAATTTTGTATATATATATATGTATAAAGTAGAATAGTAAACATGACTTGTTCTATCATCTCAGATTTGACTCCAATTCCCAAACTAAACACTAAGTGTCTGGATACCCCCAATTTTTAAAGTGATATGCTAAGCCATCAATTGAGCACTTGCAAAGAAAACATTTCAAAGCTGATCTGTCAGCATTAGCCCATCACCCACTTCTATGTAAAGGTGTGCATGTAAGAATTATTAGGAGGCTAGATATATGGGAGAGCATTTTGGAGAGAATTACTGAAGGCAAATACTTCCTTTTCACTATAAGCCAAATGTACCAGTCAGCTATTTCTGTAATAATATAATGCTGCATAACAACAACAAAAAAACCTTTCATAATGTCATTAGGTTATAACAATAAACACTTATTTTCATGGATTTGCAGATTGACTACATTTTGGATGATTTAAGCTGGGCTCTTTTGAGAAGCTCTACTTCAGACTGTGGTTTGATTAGGTTTGTTTCTAGCTATAGGTGGATTCAAGTTTTTTCCATGTGTCTCATCATTCTCAAAACAGCAGTTGCCCAGGACAAGTTTTAATAGTGATTGCCAAAATACAAGAATTAGCTGAAAAATGTAATGCCTTTTAAATATCTTGACTCAGAATTAATGCAGTGAGTGATACTTTTTCTCATAACTGATTGGCCAAAACCAGTCATATGGCCAAGCTTCAAACCAGTGGGAGTGGAGAAATATATTCTACCTTGTGGGGAGGGTGTATTGACTAAATAAAAGCAATTTGATGGAGAAAATCAGCTGGAGAACTTGATATGTTTCCTTTGGTATTTGGGGAACATAAGGACTAGTACCTGATCCATGCTTGAAACTATTTATAGAGGGTTCTATTGAAAAAAGACTGTAGTTCTGGAATTTGGTGGGTCTACTTTTTATGCATGTTCTCCGTGGGCCAGAAATGGACTCCATGGAAGGTGGGGTAGCTATGGGCTACCTTGAAAAAGGTATCAGAGAAGAGGACTACATGGACAGAGGAGATGACCAAAAAGAGATAAAGTGTAAGTAGAGAGGAAGCTATGCACTGAAGGACAGTAATGCATGGCCAGCTAGTGAAGGCACTGAGGCACTAGGAGGTGGTTCTTTTTTTCTCTATCAGTCAGGGTTTAATCAGAGAAGTAGAACCACTATGGGTGATAGAGAATAAGGGGTTAGACCTTCTTCCATTGTGGAAGCTGTCATAGAAGTCATAAAAGGCTGGCACTCTGTGTCTGGCGCTGGACCTGAAGTCATTATAGGTCCACCTGGCTAGCAGTTGGGAGGAGAAACGGTCAGGAAGTGGGGAGTACCAGGAAACACTGGAATACATGAACAAGGACTAGATCCCGAAGAATAAACTGGAACCCTTGTGTATCTCTCACCACTTCCCACCTTGATGAGCTGGTGACACACACGGGCTGCTGGTGCCCTTTGCTGTGGAGCTGTGCATGCTCCTGACTCCAGACTTGGAGAAGTCGAAAGAAGAAATCTAGCGGGGGCTAGTGGAGCTGCGGGCTCTGGCTCTGCTCCACACCCACAAGAGGAGCTGGAGGATCAGTGACCACGTGCACAAGGTGTCACAGCCCCCGGTGCCCTAGGCCAAACTTTAAGGGGTAAAAAATGGTCACTGCTCCACTACAGCATTTCACATTTCACGTACACTTCTCTTTTATTCTACCCACCCTGCAACCTCACAAATATGGAATCCTGGGAATTAACATCCCACATAGCAAAGCCACCATACCCTCTCATCTCTTTATTGTCTTTTAAATATTTTATTTTGACTCTTCATACATTTTGTTATTTGGTCATCATGAAAGAGTATGCTTATGGCCACCAGCAGTAAGTAGATTAAATTACTTTCTTTACAACTGCACAAATACTGGGTTTACACTAGATTTTTCATTGTTATTTTTTTATTTGCATATAGTCGATACCCAATGTTACATTACCTTCAGGAGTACAATATAGTGATTCCACAACATACTGAACTGCTGGCCTTGACACCACCATGTCCTTCCTCACCCAGGTTCCCCAGCTTGAGGCAGGTGTGAGCTGAGGGGATGAGAGGGACTTTAAATAGGATGCGAGATGGTGTGAGGGGAGACCAGGCTTTGTTCTATGTGACTGTAAAGAGAAAAATGATGGAAGCTGCGTGATATTTCATGCAGGTGCTGAGAAGGAAGGGTCACAGGGAAAAAAGGTAGGGATTTGAAAAAATAAAGTTGCTTTTGGCTGTTTTATTCTGTCCAGATTAAAAAATATATATGTATAGTTTGATGTGTGTGCATGTACATATGTGTGTGTGCATGTGTATGTATATGCATGTGTGTATATATGTGTATGTGTATTTGTATATGTATGAGTGCATGTGTATGTGTGTATGTGTGCATGTGTATGTATGTGTGTATACATGCATATATATATTGTGTATGCATGTGTGGGTATGTATGTGTATGTGTGTCTGTCTATATATGCGTATGTGTATATGTATGAGTGCATGTTCATGTATGTGTATATATGCATATATGTATTGTGTGTGTATATGTGTATGTGTACAAGTGTATATGTGTGTCCTTGTATATATATGTATATGTATATCCATACATGTGTATCTATGTGTGCATGTACATGCATGTGTGTATATTGTATATGTGTGCATGTATATATGTACTGTGTATGTGTATATATGTGTATGTGTATATATGCACATATGTATTGTGTGCATGTGTGTATGTGTGCATGTGTGTTTTAAGTTTATAGAGACATGTTAACCTGCTGGGTTACAGACATCAAAGGATTTCCCCTCAGTCACTGTTCCCCCAGTCACTGTTCCCAATGATGTGATGTTAAATTTCTTACCTAACAGGTAGCAGGTTTCATAATTTCCTATTCCCTTCAGTTATAACAAGTCTTTCCAGCATAGAAGACCAATCTCATCTTCTCTTCTTCCTCCAGTGCTATCAGGGCTTGAGACTGGGGCACGTGAGTAGGAGGGACCTAGCCTGTTCTTCACTCTTCCTCTTCCTTTCCTTCTCTGGGGGCAGTCTCTTCACCCCTCTTGGAGGTGACAGGTCCTCTGGTGTGTTGGGGATGGGGGAGAAAGAGGGCAAGGACAGCGCTGCTTATTGAGCTGGCTGCTGCCGAGGTTCACTCTGTTGGCAGTTGTGGTTTCTTTGGTTCACACTGATAGGACTTCAGGGTGCTTTCTATGGCAGAGTCCCCTCTCTGTGGCTCTCTCCTGCTGGGCATGTTGTCAGTTTTCTCAGGTTCTTCTTCAGGGGCCTTTCAGCTGCAGAGATCGAACTCCAGCTGACGATTTCTGACTCTCCCCCAGATGCTCCCTTGGTTGTTCACCCACAGCCTCACCTCCTGCTTCTCAGCTCCTCTTCCTTGGCAACCCACTCTCATGGGATTGCCAGAAAGATGGGTAAAGACTATCTTCTACAGTGTTCACTTGACCTTCTGAAAGTTGGGTGTATCTTTGCCAGGACAACTGGAGGAACTGGCTGCCTTGTGGATATGCCCCCTCCTCCTCTCTCTCTCTCTAAATGCTCTATTTTCTTACCTAAGCAGGCACCAAGCAAATCAATAAGACTGCTGTCTACTCAGGTGGCCAGGTGGAGGATGCGGTGTCAGTATTGTCTTCTTGCCAGTGTTCCATATATTAAGGACTTATTTTCTTGGAAAGCCCCTTCCATATCTCATAGAATCCCTGTTTAGATCTTGATATGTTATAGCCCAGCATTTCCACTCAATAGTCAGAGTCTTCTTTCATAGATGGGAAGGCAGGTGATGGTGGTGCTTGGTGATGGTTGAAGGTAGCTGTGCAAGTTTAACCACCTTTTGGCAAGGCTTGAGAGAGGCATTTGGCTCTATTTATAGTGTGTGGCACTTGACACTTCTTTGTTCACATCTTTTTTTACAGTTCGGTAGTAATAGGGAAAGTCCAACTTCCTTTTTGTACATTTACAATACACACAGACACACGCAGACACAGGCACATACCTGTATCCCGCAGGTAAGAGATTGAGAGAGAACAATAGGTTCTCCACTGAAATGTTGACAGTGGCTCTCATTCAGTGGTGGTAAGATTAGAAATTATTTTTGTTTTCTTCTCTGCTTTACTGCATGCTCCACGTTTTTTTCCAATGAAAGTGTCTCACTCTTGAAATAAGATGAAGTACAATAAACATGATTTTAAAAATATTTCTGAGCTGCAGCACCATTCAACAGAGGGACCAGATGTGAGGGGCAGGGGCCTGGGCTTTCTGACCTCCCAGGGCTCTCTGCAGGCTCATGATTTTATGAAACATCAGCTGTTCTGAATTCTTACAGCACCTGCCACAACAAAAGGAGGCCCTTTGCTGAGCATACTAATGCAGTTGAACATGCCTTTATAGAACAAAGAAACCAACATGAAGAGGTCATTAAGCCTCCTTTGGACAGCATCCATCCCACCCTAGCCTGAGCCCTCTGGTGGAGGTAGCAGTCCACCTGCAAGGGAAGATGGCCATATCCGGAGTGGGTTCCTGCCACCTCCCTTTTGTCCTCTCTGGTGGTCTCCTCCCTCCTTTTTCTGGTTCCCTGCCTCCCATTTGGCTCACACCTCAGCTCCTGCCTCGTTCTAAGAACGATTTAGCATCTGCTTCTCTGATGATGCCTCTGCATTCTCTCATGGACCCAACTCTGCCCCACACATCACAGCTGTGCCGAAGGGATGGATCAGCTTCCCAGGAGGAAAAGCTGCAAAGAACAGGCTGCCTCTCAATCCTTTTAGTTTCTCTCTATCCACATTCTCACACTCTCTGCTGGGTTTTGACTAGTTTTCCAAAATTAGCCACCCTCCACTTGGCTTCTCTGAGAGTAGGCATGCTGATGTCCGTTTTTTATATTATAACATCTTTTCAAAGATGAGGTGATTTCTGTCCATTCTTTCCATTTGGGGAATGCTAAGGAGGTAGAGTATGTCCCTCTCCCCAATCCCTCATTCACTCTGTTCCAAAGGGAGAGGAATGGCTAGTGTGATTGATCCCAGCTTAACACTCACTAGGATATGTTTATTAGTGGATGTGGTCACTGTGCCTTAAAGACAGGGTTCTGATTTCCATTCTTCCTCGTGTTTGGGCATAGGAGGCTCTCTTCCACCTTTTTCTCTAGTGTGGTAAGCCCCCCTACCGAGGATTGTATCCTCGCTCCCCAGTGCAGTTTGGTGTCCACCAAACTCCCCTTGACCAGTGGAGGACTGTCATTCTTACCTATGTAGTTGGCTGGTTAAATGCACCAAAAATCTTGTTGACCAGTCATATACATATACATTTTTTTTCTCCAGCATCCCTGGGCACGTTCCTCTCAGGGCTTTAAACCTAAGCCATGATCTTGAATCCAGCTTTCATCAGGGTTCTGCATTGAAACTTTCACAAGCCTGGAAACCTCTCGATCAGGTGGTAGGTTTCCATTTGTCTGTTGCTGTTTGGCTGTCAATGTCAAATGGAGGTTAAAAAGGAGGCTAAATGCAGCTTGCAGAGGTGAAGATTGAATAGACAGTCCACTTATGGGGAACTCAGTTTCCTCTCACAGCTCAACTTTGGAATGAGCTGCCATGTGGTCACACTCCCCCACTGTTCACATCAGGGCACTGTTGTTGGGATCCAATGCTTTTGCAATAATGTGCATGGGATTCTCATACTTTCTTTCTGGTTCAGAACCAACCTCCTTCCCAATCAACAATAGGAAATTACACAAAGAATTATTGGTGCTTGTGTGGGCAAGCAAATTACATCATGCATTATGTTGACTCCAACTGGCCCAAGGAGAAACTGAATCTATGGCCTCATTTGCAGTCACTCTGACTAACAAATCCTGGGATATTCTTATGGAGCCAGTAGAAATTATACAAGAAAGGCCATTTCACAACCTGCCCCCACCCTTGTCCCCAGTGGAGAATAATCCAAGATGTTGTTGTGTGAACTTGGATTCTTCCTTTGCAATATCCGATAAGATGGGACAGGGCAGAAGATCATTGTCTTTTGCTTTAAAAAAAGTGGAAATTCCTTACTAAGGTGGGTGTCATTGTTTACTGAAAGAGACCCAGTGGGTTCAAGGGTGGCAGACTTGGTATAGTGGTTAGAAACATGGGCTCTGATTGAGACAAACTAGATTTGAAACCTGATTAAATTGCTTGCTAATTCTAAAACCTTGGACAAGTGACTTAATCTCCCCTAGTATTTATTTTTCACTCCCCAGTGGTAAAATGAGAGATAATTTTAACTCACTCATAGGGTAGGTGTAAGGATTCGATGAAGTAACATGTGCAAAGTCCTTTAGCTACTACAGGGCCAGGGATGTGGTAAGCCCTCAATACATTGTAGTTAAATTCTGTCTCATTGCTTTCTATAAACACATCCTGTCTCCTATGGTGGTGGGTTAAGACAGGTGCAGGAAGAACTAGTAGGAGCAAGGGCCGGGGATCAGAGGCAGGAGACAACCCTAGGTGGGGCCCAGGTGAAGAGATCGGGGACACAGGTGGGAGGATACTCAGTACACACTGCACTGTTTTCAGAGACACACACACTTTCTCCTTAAACTTACCAGGGAGCCTTGTTCAGGATCTGGATGGGAATGTACCTGGATGCTACTAGAAATGACAATAGACTTCACTTAGGAGACTGGTTCCAGTTACAGCTCTTTGCTAATTTGCTGGGTACCTGTAGCAGATTGCAATGGTGGCTTCAGTTCTTCACCTCTTGAGCCTTGTTCTTTGCTCTGTGACCATCCAGATTCTCCCGCTAAAGATGGAATCTTCTATGTCTTGAATCTGGGCTGGACTTATGACTTGTTTCAGACAATAGAATCCATCAGAAGTAATGGTTTCCTAGTTCCAAGCCTAAACCACAAGAGACCTGTGTGTCTCTACCTACTCTCTGTTCTTTTGCTGAAGCCACAGGACATGGCGTGTAGCTTACTGGAGAATGAGAGACACATGGAGCACAGCTGAGTCACCCCGATTGTTCCAGCAGAGGCTGACCTGGTCAGTGGGCAGCCAGCCATGACATCCGTGAGACCCAAACAATAAATGCTTATTGAGTGAGGTTTTGTGTGGTTTCTCTAACGTAACCTTGCTACAAAGAGAGATAATTAAAAAGGGATCTTGACAGTGTAGCTAGATTTTATTCCTCATCTTGGATTCACTCATTCAGTCAACAGATATGGAATGTCTACTATGCATCAACCCTGTGCTAAGTATTGTTGGGGGGACAGAGATGGTGGTAGCATCATTTTCCCCAGGAGGTTATTGGTGGAACAAGATAATGTTATTAGAGCAGGGATTCTGTCTGTTTTATTCACCCATGTATTCCCATCCCTAGAAGAGTAAGCTGTCCCTTAGAAGATGTTTGATTAACATTTTTTTTTGTCTTACACAGGTATGTGAGTGTGAGTGTGTGTACCAGATAACTAATTAAATATTTCATGAAAGTACATAGGCCCATTTCTCTTGCCCTTCTAAGACTGGCAGAATGACTGGCCCCCATTCTTTCCTCCAGTCATTTTGTTTCTTTTTTTTTTTTTTTTTCCTCTTCCTACGATGTCAGCAGCAGAAACTGCAGTGTGCTATAAACTTACCTCCATAATAGAATGTAGATGCATAAATCAAAACAGCTTCTAACGGGTTGTCTGCAGTAATAAATGCTATGGAGGCAGCCCAACTGGCAGCGTAAGAAAGATTATACAAACCACTGCTTGGAGAAAACACAGCATCATGAATAAACTCAGCCTTGAATTATTTATATATTTTAGATGTTATTTTCTCTCCTTTATCCCACAAGGCCTGCAAATGATTTTCACTGAGAGCTGAGTGCCTGAATTTGGCTATAAAAGAAAAGCAGTTGCAGTTTGTCTTGGGCCACATTTCGGGGTGAGGATTGCATTGTGCTCCATGGGGAGCCGGCGAGGCCAGCAGGGCTGTGTAGTGGGAAGACATCGCTTAGCAGTCAGGACAGGACACTTCTAATCCCAGCAAGTTGTGTCTTTAGGGGCTCCTGGGCCTTGCAAACCACATCGGAGGCAGGCAGTTGGAGGGAGAGCCTTAGGGCCGGCCTGGCCTGGCTGATCATTGAGACTCTGAAGTGGTCCTCAACTCCTGCAACTTCCTGGAGCCCCTGCGGGAGATTGGAGAAAACTATTCACGCCGGAGCCTCAGTTTTGATCAGTTCACTCAGAATTTCTGGAGATGGGGCTAGACGGCAAGATTTTTAAAGCTATTGGGGTGATGCCAGTGACAGCCAGGGCTGAGAACCACTGCTTCAAACCCTTCATTCATTCTGCAGGACACATCCCAAGCACCTCTTGTAAGTCAGGCACCCAGCAAAGGGTTGGCGGTAGAGTGATGAGGAGACAGGCCCTGTCCTTGCCTTCAGGGGGTTTCTCCATTCACTGGGAGGATCCTACAGGTAAATACACAACTGCAATTTGAGATTATGTAGGGCTGTGAGAGTACTAATAGCAAGAATAATAATGATAGTGCTATTATTTATTAGTGGGATAGTGTTTTAACCCTTTTTAAAACTCAGGCACTACAATAAATGACTTATATGAAGTATCTTGTTGAATTTCCATCACACTCCATAGATAGGTACAGTTACCATCTTTGTTTTGACAAATGAAGAAACTGAGACCCCAAAAGTGTTAGTAACTTGCCCATGGTCACACAGTCCATACTAGTGGAACATATGGGGAAAGGGGGTGCCCTACCCATCCCCAGGAATCAGATTGATGCCTCTATGCTTCGTATTCCTTTGAGTGTACGTGGGAGCTGCAGAGATTAGGGAGCTGAATGAGTCTTAGAGTGTATGTTGTGGAAGGAAATTCATCTTTAGTGGCATAAGGCAGGAGCTTCTACACACACACACACACACACACACACACACACACACAGGTCCCTTTCTGGTTTATTTTGTTTCCATCTGGCTTTGCTGTGAAATCTGATTATAAAAATTTTCTGAGTAGGGAAAGAAACATGTTTTGGGTCTAAAGGAGTTTCAAGTAGTCCTATAATGTCTACTTGAACCCCTTTCCCTCCCAAGCCACTCTGGGCTTCTTCTCGAACCACTGAAGACCCTAAATGCTTTCTTAATGACTTCAGTGACTTCATAGTTTTCCCTACTGTTGGTGGGCCTCTAACCCTCACCCCAACACCTACCCCTCAGGAAGAGAACAGGACTAGCCCTGAGCCCCATTATGGCTCTCATGAGCCATTTGGGGGTCTTTGGAAACCAAACGGAGGCTCACCCTTTTACCCCATTTCAGGACTTGTTGGTCCTGATTGGTCAAAGAGTGCACAGTTGAGATGCCAGTGGATCTGGATAAGGTCAGAAGGATAATCAACTGGTGTTGAGTTAAATGAACACAGGAGCACGTGAATGAAGGCATGCATGTAGAGTTGCTCTTCATTTGGCTGGAGCCTGCTCTTATAGACCCAAATGTGCTCTTTTAAACAGGATCTAAGAATTTCATAAAAATATCTTGATGGGAGAAAGTAGAGCAAAATCCAGGGTTTAGCACTAGTAAGGTTAATGCTTCTCTTGTAAGCATTACATGTATACACAAACACACTCTCACACACACACAGTACTACATGTGGAAACAACTAGGAGATGTTGCCTTTATTTTACAAGTGAGCAAACAGGAACAGTGGCGTTAATGACACAAGCCTATGCATAGCTATACCTGGTGTGAGAATCCAATTTTCCCAGTTTCCCACTGAAGGCTCTTCACTGGACCCCACTGTGACTCAGATGTCACTGCATGCTCTTCTTGCTCACAGTCCCAATTTTCAAGGGAAATTCCACCCAATATCACTAAATGCACTTTCACCTGAAGTTGTCTAAGAAGGTCACCTGATTGTGAGGTGATTCAGTCTACGAACACCTTGGTCAACCCAGACCACATCTCAAAGATTTAACGCCCCATTTCCTCCCATAAGCAAGTTCTATGCCTTCTGTAGGTGAGAGGAATTTTTCATAGACAAATTATAACCCTTCTCTTTGTTTAGAATTGGTAATTTTCAAAGGTTCTTAACAATCACTGCCTCGTGTAATCCTTCCAAGTGTCCTTGCAGTGTAGAGATGCTGTCATTACTGCCACTTTATAGGTAAATTGAATAAGATTCAGGAGGGGCCTGACCCAAGATTCTTCTGGGACCTTGATGTAACCATCAAGGTAACAGGACGTGTACACTGTTGGTGAGCTCTAATGAACCTCTCACTCTCAAAAAATGTCTTCACCAGGCCCATTTGCATTTCCTCCAGTGGTGCTCTTACTGCTAACCTCAGCTTGGCCTCCTTTCTAAGTCACTGGGCTGACTCCCATTTTCTAGACCTTAGAGATCCAAATACTTGGGTGCTTGGGCTAGGAAAATTTTGTGTGTGTGTGTGTGTGTGTGTGTGTGTGTGTGTGTGTAGATTTTAAATTTCCATGATAGTATCTCAGGATATTTGGACATGCTACTACCTACCCCCCTCCTACTAGTATCTGAACTACCCTCTCCCTAATTGATAGAAATTCAGCTTTTGGATCTTTCCTAAAGCAGCTTTGCAAAAGCAGCTGTTCCTATATTCCCACCCATTTTTCCTCTTTTCTCTTCATTCCGATTCCTTCTTCTTCCAACCATCACCAAGGTTTAGTCAAGATAATATGAAACATTTATTTAGAGTCTGGCCTAGTCTGTTCTCTTACAGTCTCATATTGCCTAAAAAACCTAAGTGATGCAATGAGAGAAGATCTTCTTTCCGAACGGTGATCTGAGCTTCACTGCTCATGTGGCTGGTTGATGAACCTACCAAGGACAGCCTGCGGAGAACCCATAGGTGAGGGAGAGCTGCTCTCTCAGGACTCCTCGCTGCAGTCAAAGCAGAGACTCCAACTCCCAGAATCAGGATGAGTAGCGGCAGCCATCCCACTCAGCAGGATGAGTTCCAAGAGAGCTAATCAGAGGGAATTTTGGGGCTTGGGCCAAATGGAGCCCTGTTGGGAAGAAAACATAGCGGTCTGTCAAGAGAGTCAGCAAATATAGAGACCCAAGGTCAATGCTGACAGAAGAGATTGCAAGGAGTCAGGCTGATTAGCAGCAACTATCCTAGAAGTAGGTAGGTTTGAACAACACTGTGTTCAAACTGACTTAAATGGAAAGGATTTTTAAACGTTGTCTTGGGCAGTATAGTTGGCTTGACTGAAGCCCAGTCATTGCATGAATGGGTTTTTGTGGAAGATTTAACCCTGTATTAATGTTAATTGGTAAAGAAAATTCAGATGAAAGATTCTCCCTATGTTTTTAAAGACTTTGGTAGGAAAAGGATGGACCAGGAGACCTTGGAGGCTTCAGATCCCTCTAACTGGAGGACCCTGTCCATCTCCAGCCCTTCCCTCCCAGTTTTTTCAGAGAACCTCCAAGATGCCTATCCTGGTGCCAGGTATCATGGATCTGAAGACAAAGAGGGGAAGCTGGGAAGCTTCCCAGTCTATAGGGATGGGGTCCTTGGAAGGGAAGACTCTGAGAACAATCTCTTTGTAGGGAGGGAGGGTGTTGAAACCGCCTGTTACTTCCATGTGATGATTTTCCCTTCTCCTGTGAAGCATATGAGATTAACACACCATGACGATTGTTTATTGTCCTTAAGCAGAGGATAAGCTATTTCTGCAACTAAGCCAGAGAGCATGTAATGTCTGTAATGCCCTGTATTGCTGGGAAATACATCTTCTTTTTCAAAATATATTTTTACAAAGAGATTAGGGAAAAGCTGCTGCTTGGTATCCCACATGAGGGAATTGAAGTGTGTCCATAATTTCTGTTCCTGTTCTCCTTTCCTCTTGCTTAGAACAGAAGACCTGTGGGAACTACAGAGCTTTAGCTGACATTACCAGCAACCCCTCCATGATATGTCCTTGAATTCTAAGCCCCAAACTGTTTGCATGTTTGGAATGCCTTATCTTCAGGCAGAGAACTGGAAGCAGTGAAAATAATAACTGGGTGATGTGTGGCTTTTTCGGAGGGAGTAAGAGATGTAATACTCCCTCTGTGAGGGCCCTGAAATTTTCATTTCACTGTGCTGAAAAAAGAGTAAAGTGCTGTATTAGTTTGCTAGGGCTGCCATATCAAATTACCATAAACTGGATGACTTAAAACAACAGAAATGTATTCTTTCACAGTAATGGAGGCCACAAGTCTGAAGTCAAAGTATCAGCAGGGCCAGTCTCCCTCAGAAGACTCCAGGGAAAGATCATGCCATGCATCTCTCCTAGCTTCTTATGATTGCCAGAAATCCATGGTGTCCCTTGGCTTTGGATATATCACTCCAATCTTTGCCTCTCTCATCACATGGTGTTCCCCTGCTGTGCCACTGTGTGTTTGTGCCTAAATTTTCCTCTTCTTATAAGGACACCTGTCCTGGATTAAGGGTAACCTGAATCTAATATGACTTCCTCTTAACTTTGAATACATCTACAAAGACCCTACTTCCAAATGAGGTCACATTCATGGGCACTGCGAGTTAGAAATGGAATCTATTTCTTTTGGGGGACATAATTCTACTCACAACAAATGCACTATACACTAGTTAGGGGACGCAGCCACAGGACAGCTGTTAGGTGTGTGCTCATTCAACATTATTCCAAAAATGTATTTACCAAGTACCAAATATTTCCTGTGCATTGGTTGGGCACAGGAGCAGGAAATGTAGCCAGTGATTCTGCAGACACAACAGTGCTTTATGCAGTAGCTGGCATTTTTGTTTGTCTGATGCAGGAAGCCTTTCTGCACCTCCAGGGCTTGGTACTAGGCAGGTGATTACCTTGGGTGCCTCTCGCTGGTCAATGCTTGTTGCCAGGAAGAAGCACTTTTCTCTCTCCATTCCTGTCTCTGGAGGCCAGGTAGGGCTCCAGAGCTCACAACCCTGAGGTTAGGTAGCTGGCCCCTCTGTTGCTTTCCACTTTTCTGCTGAGATGCAGCAGGTTCCAGGGGCCAAAGTGACCTGCCTTCATGTTGGAGAGAGCAGTTGTCTCTGTATCTGCTCACCTGGAGGGAGTTGTTGAAATTGACACTGTGGCCCTGGTTCGCTTTTCCAGGGGAGAAAATGCTGGTTTGAATTCATTCCTGTAAGGCTCTTGGTACACACAGATGAATGCCACATTGCCCCTGGCCACCACCTGCAGCTAGCTCTATCAAGGCAAGGATCCTGTGTGTTGGTCACATTATATCAACCTCTAGAGGGAGCTCAAGGTCTTTTTCTAGGTCCCACAACTACTGCCCAAAGAGGATGCTCTGATTAGATTAAGGATTGATTGACAAGAACATTGCGGGGCATATGGCCCTTCTTTTCACTACATCTGTGTCTTTAGGGTAAATACCCAGTAGTGCAATTTCTGCATCATAGGGTAGCTCTATTTTTAATTTTTTGAGGCACCTGCACACTGTTTTCCAAAGTGGCTCTACCAACTTGCATTCCCACCAACAGTGTAAGAGGGTTCCCCTTTCTCCACCTCTCCAACATTTGTTGTTACTTTCCCTGTCCATATTTGCCATTCTAACTGGTGTTAAGTAGTATCTCAATGTGGTTTTGATCTGAATTTCCCTGATGGCTAATGATGATGAACATTTTTTTCATGTGTCTGTTAGCCAGAGAAGTGTCTTTCCATGTCTTTCATGGGTCTGTTGGCCAGAGAAGTGTCTTTGCATGTCTTCTGCCCATTTTTTGACTTGATTATTTGTTTTTTGGGTGTTGAGTTTCGTCTTTGTTTTGTTGACTGTTTCCTTTGCTGTGCAGAAGCTTTTTATCTTGATGAAGTCCCAAAAGTTCATTTTTGCTTTTGTTTCACTAGCTTCTGGAGATGTATCTTGAAAGAAGTTGCTGTGGCCGATGTCAAAGAGGTTACTGCCTATGTTCTCCTCTAGGATTTGGATGGATTCCTGTCTCACATTGAGGTCTTTCATCCACTTTGAGTTTATCTTTGTGAATGGTGTTAGAAAATGGTCGAGTTTCATTCTTCTGCATGTGGCTGTCCAATTTTCCCAGCACCATTTATTGAAGAGACTGTCTTTTTTCCGTTGCATATTTTTTCCTGCTTTGTCGAAGATTATTTGACCTTAGAGTTGAGGATCCATATCTGGGTTCTCTATTCTGTTCCATTGGTCTGTATGTCTGTTTTTGTGTCAGTACCATGCTGTCTTGGTGATCACAGCTTTGTAATATAGCTTGAAATCGGGCAACGTGATGCCCCCAGCTTTGCTTTTCTTTTTCAGCATTTCTTGGCGATTTGGGGTCTTTTCTGATTCCATACAAATTTCAGGATTGTTTGTTCCAGCACTTTGAAAAATGTCATTGGAATTTTGATTGGGATGGCATTGAAGGTATAGATTGCTCTGGGTAGCATAGACATTTTAACAATGTTTATTCTTCTGATCCATGAGCATGGAATATTTTTCCATCTTTTTGTGTCTTCTTCAATTTCTTTCATGAGTGTTCTGTAGTTCCTAGAGTATAGATCCTTTACCTCTTTGGTTAGGTTTATTCCAAGGTATCTTATGGTTTTTGGTGCTATTGTAAATGGAATCCTTTCTCTAATTTCTCTTTCTACAATTGCGTTGTTAGTGTATAAGAAAGCAACTGATTTCTGTGCATTGATTTTGTATCCTGCCACATTACTGAATTGCTGGATAAGTTCTAGTAATTTGGGGGTGGAGTCTTTTGGGTTTTCCACATAAAGTATCATGTCGTCTACGAAAAGAGAGAGTTTGACTTCTTCTTTGCCAATTTGAATACCTTTTATTTCTTTTTTGTTGCTGATTGCCATTGCTAGGACTTCTAGTATGATGTTGAACAATAGTGGTGAGAGTGGGCATCCTTGACATGTTCCTGAGCTTAAGGGAAAGGCTCTCAGTTTTTCCCCATTGAGGATGATATTCGCTGTGGGTTTTTCATAGATGGATTTTATGAACTTGAGGAATGTTCCCTCTATCCCTATACTCTGAAGAGTTTTAATCAGGAAAGGATGCTGTATTTTGTCAAATGCTTTTTCCGCATCAATTGAGAGGACCATATAGTTCTTCTCCCTCCTCTTATTAATGTGTTCAATCACATTGATTGATTTGCGAATGTTGAACCATCCTTGCATCCCAGGGATAAATCCCACTTGGTCGTGGTGGATGATCCTTTTAATGTATTGTTGGATCCTATTTGCTAGGATTTTATTGAGGATTTGGAATCCATATTCATCAGGGATATTGGTCTGAAATTCTTTTTGATGGGGTCTTTGCCTGGTTTGGGGATTAAGGTAATACTGGCCTCATAGAATGAGTTTGGAAGTTTTCCTTCTGTTTCTGTTTTTTGAAACAGCTTCAGTAGAATAGGTATTATTTCTTCTTTGAATGTTTGGTAGAATTTCCCAGGGAATCCATCAGGCCCTGGACTCTTGTTTTTTGGGAGGTTTTTGATCACTGCTTCGATCTCGTTGCTGGTTATTGGCCTATTCAGGTTGTCAATTTCTTCCTGTTTCAGTCTTGGCAGCTTATAGCTTTCCAGGAAGGCCTCCATTTCATCCAAATTGCTCAGTTTATTGGCATATAGTTGTTGATAATAATTTCTTTCTTTTTTTTTTTTTTAAGATTTTATTTATTTGACAGAGAGAGATACAGCGAGAGAGGGAACACAAGCAGGGGGAGTGGGAGAGGGAGAAGCAGGCTTCCCGCCGAGCAGGGAGCCTGATGTGGGGCTCGATCCCAGGACCCTGGGACCATGACCTGAGCTGAAGGCAGACACTTAACGATTGAGCCACCCAGGCGCCCCGATAATAATTTCTAATAATTGTTTCTATATCCTTGGTGTTAGTCGTGATCTCTCCCCTTTCATTCATATAGCCAAACTGTGGAAAGAGCCCAGATGCCCTTCAACAGATGAATGGATAAAGAAGATGTGGTCCATATACACAATGGAATATTACTCAGCCATCAGAAAGGATGAATACCCAACGTTTGCATCAACATGGGTGGGACTGGAGGAGATTATGCTAAGTGAAATAAGTCCAGCAGAGAAAGTCAATTATCATATGGTTTCACTTATTTGTGGAACATAAGGACTAGCATGGAGGACATTAGGAGAAGGAAGGGAAAAATGAACGGGGAGAAATCGGAGGGAGAGATGAACTATGAGAGACTATGGACTCTGAGAAACAAACAGGGTTTTAGAGGGGAGGGGGTAGGGGAATGGGTTAGCCCAGTGGTGGGTGTTAAGGAGGGCACGTACCACATGGAGCACTGGGTGTTATACGAAAACAATGGATCATGGATCACCACATCAAAAACTAATGATGTATTGTATGGTGACTAACATAACATAACAAAATTAAAAAAAAAAAAAAAGAAAATGGAATCTCAAGCATTATAAAAGGCAGGAAGAACAAGCTTTTTCAGACTTTGTAAATACTCCACATTATTGAAGAGTAAAATTGAAAATAAGAATATATGTATATCCTGCATTATGCATGTATTAAAAAATCTTTTTTTCAAATTTTTTTAGAAGAAACTTGGATTTGCTGTTATAAGGGAACTTCCATGTTGTTTTAAGTGTATGCATTTATTTTGGTCCAGGGACTTTGGTCTTTCCCAGAAATACTAAGAATAAAGTATGATCCTTTTCAAAACAAAACAAAACCAAATGATTGATTGACAAATACAAAAAAGCTACAGTGCTAGGTGGATGGGAATATTTAGTAGAAAGGAAAAAGGAAGGGTCAGATATTTTTAGGGGAGTGGGGGGGTATAGTGGTTTACTCTTTATGAGCCAAGTGGGGACAAAACAAGGCCAAGGGGTATTTCCAGCTTGGTGGGTGGTCTCTAGAAAGCTATGGGCAGTATGTTGTCCATGGGGGAGGATTATGGGCAGGACAGCTGAGGCCATTTCCCTTCTAGGTCGGTGGTGATGAAAGGGAAGGATTTTCTGCTCTGATTTTTTTTTTCTTTTCCTCCCTTGGAGTGGGAAGATCTGAGGACCAATACTCTTCAACTAAAGTGATTAAAGGGGCCATTGAAGCTCAAATGTGAGTCCAATGTAGGAGAAACATGGGGTTAAAGTCCAAATTACTACTAAGTTAGTAGTACTAATGAGTATCCACTGGGCCTGGCTGCCCCTGTGTCACAAATCCTTCTAAAAGTTGTAGGAATCGGATGGGATTCAGGGTTCTGGCTCCCACCCACTCATTTAAGACAGAAAATAGAAACTTTGGACTGTGGAAAAAGGGGTAACTCATTCTGCCACAAAGATCACCGTAACAGGTGCATGATATTGGATAAGTTAGTTAGCCTCATGGAAACCTAGTTTCCCCAACTATAAAATGAAGATAATACCCGATTAAAGACTGTTTTGAGATTT
Organism: Mirounga leonina; assembly: GCF_011800145.1. Taxonomy (NCBI): domain Eukaryota; kingdom Metazoa; phylum Chordata; class Mammalia; order Carnivora; family Phocidae; genus Mirounga; species Mirounga leonina. The sequence continues at coordinate 71,493,871 of NW_023270323.1, read as the reverse complement.
ATAAGTAAATTCATCAATATAAAAACAACTAGCCTAGTGTATAAAGCACATAGTAAGTGTTCAACATTTGGTAGCTACTATGACACATGCAGTTCTGGCTACGAAATGATAATGGCTACCATTAATGAGCTCTAAGGAACAGGCAGTGCTAAATGCTTTGTGTTATCTCATTCAACCACATCAGCAGCTCCATTAGGTATGTCATTATCATCCCCACTCTCCCAATGATGAAATTAAAGCTTAGAGAGGCTAAGGAGCTTGCCCAGGGTCACACAGCTAGTAACTGTCAGAGCTGGGATTTGAATGCAGATGATCTTGAGTCAGTGAATAGCAAATCCTAAGCCCTCGTGATCCTGCTGTACATGGCATTGCATTAAGAGTCCTGTATGAGCAGATCTGGATGGGGGATGGCCAGCCTCAGCTTCTCCCAGGGATTCGTGCCACTGAAGTAGGCACTAGCTGTGAAATAACCCTCTCCTCCTTGAATTTGAGGAAGCTGATGCATTTGAGTGCCACTTTTTAATCAAGGAGACCATCCATCTCCCGTTGTCATTTGATCTTTTTTGAAACAACAGCCACAAATCTCCAGGCAACACAGACATGACGCAGACAAAATGAAAACTGAGGAAGTCGTATCTTTCTCTCATTAATGGGAGAGGAGAAAACACACAGCTTTTGCCTTGAGTGTTTTGGGGATGTGTTATTTTTAGAAAAGAACATTTTGTGATTTTGTTGTTTGATTTCTGAGAAGGCTTTCTTTTTAAATTTTTTTCAGTAAGTTGCTGAATCAAAAAGGAATAGTAGACTGAGCAATAACAATCAATCAGTAAAAGTAGATTGAGCTCCTCTATGTGCAAGGCATGGAAACAAAGAGGCTGTAAGGCTTTTCCCTTGCTCTTTAGATGTTTAGAAACTACTAAGAAAGATTGTATTGCTATATATGAATAGAGCTCAGAAAATAAGGCAAACTCATCTGTTGTAGTTCACAGGAGATAGAATAACTGGAGAAGGGAAAAATTGTACATCCCTGAAGAATGAATGAACTTGTTCATTCATTTGTTCACTCAATGAATTTCTATTGAACACCTTCTTTGTATGCAGCAGGCACTGGGAAAAGAAAGCTGAATAAAACCTTGACGCTACCATTGAGAAGTTTGTAGTCCATTGGCAGACACAAAGTTAGAATTATAAACAAAGAAATGCCATAAAGTAATAGAAATTTGTACAAACAACATGGGGCCACAGTAGAGGGGGTGGTCAAATCTACCTAGAGGAAAGAGGTATCAAAAGACTTCATGGGGGGCGCCTGGGTGGCTCAGTCGTTAAGCGTCTGCCTTCAGCTCAGGTCATGATCCCAGGGTCCTGGGATCGAGCCCCGCGTCGGGCTCCTGCTTGGTGGGAGGCCTGCTTCTCCCTCTCCCACTCCCTCTGCTGTGTTCCCTCTCTCGCTGTGTCTCTCTCTGTCAAAAAAAAAGAAAAAAAAGACTTCATGGAAGAGAGGATACTCAAGGCGAGTATTGAAAGACAGGGACTAACTGACCAGAAAAAAGATGAAGACAGGTAGTCTAGGCAAAAGAAGCAATACATGCAAAGATTTGTGAGCTAGTGCTGCATGAGTGAGGCTATGTTTTTAGCTGGGAATGGTAAGAGTTTTGGATGGAGTGGGGAGATGAGGTTAGAGACATAGGAGGGCACGCTCACATCTGGAAGCAATGGGGAATCTTTAAAGGATTTGAAGAAATGGGGTACCTTGGTCAAATCTTAATTTTGTCTTAAAAACATGAGTCACACAGCTTAGTTGAGGTACAATTAAACAAGTCAGTGTTATAAATATTATTATAGATTGAATGCGTCTTCCTTCAAATTCATCTGTTGAAATCCTATCTCCCAATGTGTTGGTATTAGATGGTGAGGCTTTTGGGAGATAATTAGGTCATGAAGGGGGGGTTCAGGGATGGGATTAATGACCCTGTGCAAGACACTCCAGTGAGATCTCTTGTTTTCTTCTGTCATCTGAAGACACAGTAAAAAGACCACCATCTGTGAACCAGGAAGTGGGCTCTCACCAGACACTGCATCTGCCCTGATCTTGGAATTCCCAGCCTCCAGCCTGTGAGAAATAAATGTTTGTTGTTTAAGCCACTCGGTCTATGGTATATTTGTTATGGTAGCCCACATTGACTAAGACAAGTATCATGTTGGGAGTAGTTAAGGTTTATATAGGAATTCAATGGAAAACCACTTTATCCAGACTGGGCCTGTCTCTAGAAAGCTTCTTGAAAGAAGAGACACCAGCAGAAATTAGCATGATGGAGGTGGGAGTGACAAAGAGTTTTCCTGAAAGAGGGAGGTAGTTTGGGCATAGAAAACTGCTTGTATGGTTAGAAGATCAGGTGAGATGTGTATAGAGTGGGGAATGAGGCTGGGCAGGAAGGAGTGCATCTGCCTGGAAAGTCCTCTTCAACAGACTTTGAAACTGGAAGGGCTGTAAGCAGGGTGTGATCAGATTGCCTTTCAGAAAGAACACTTTTGCTGTTGGATAGGGAATGCATGGGAGGGATGCAAATGAGGAGGAAGAGGGACCTATGAAGGGGTGTTTGTTTGGTTAAGGAGAGAGATGATTGTGGGCTAGATCCAGGCACTTGCAGTAGAAATTGAGAAAAGTGCATTAATTGGGCAAATACTTAGGAGGTTAAAAGGATAGAAGATTGTTTGAGTAGCCCGGAATGCTGAGGAAAGGTAGAAGGCCAGGGAAGGAGAAGAATGCATGGAATCTGGGGGAATGGTGGGCACATTCACAGAGATGTAGGACACAGGAGGAGGTGCTACTTAGGGGTAAACTAGAAAGGGATTATGGAAGACAGGGATTCAGCATGTGTTGTCTGGGGTGTGTGGGCTGAGTGAGAAAGGAAGGAGGAATTGTTATCTCAACTGAACAAACATGAATTGAGCTGCTACTGTGCCTCAGGATCTGGACTACGTGCTGGGCCTACAAACCCCACCAATAGAATATTCTCAATAAATTCTACAGCGTAGTGAGAGATAAAGGTAAGCACACAGATGATTTCTTTTTTTTTTTAGAGTGGGGAGAGGTGCAGAGGGAGAGAGAGAGAGAGGATCTTAAGCAGGCTCCACACCCAGCACAGAACCCGACATGGGGCTCGATCTCATAACCCTGACATCATGACCTGAGCCAAAATCAAGAGTCGGACACTTAACCGACCAAGCCGCACAGGCGCCCCTGGATGATTTCAATATAATGTGTCAATATGTTGATAGACCTATGTACAAAATTGGGTAAATATTGACAAGGACCTACTCAATGCAAGGATTGTGCTTGTGCTATGGACATGTCAGTGAGTGAATCTAACAAGAACCTTTCCTTCAAGGAGATAGCATATTAGTGGTGAAACTCAATATATACATATATACACAAAAATAGACAAAGATTTAGTTAAGTACTGTTGTCTTAGCTTAGGTCCTGAGAGGAGCAAAAATAAGATACAGACCTTTGAAGGAGTATGGGGAAAGGGGTTTTTGGGAACTAGGGGAGCCATTCCTCATGGAACAGATGGGAGAGGGAAGGAAGGCAGGCAGGTAGGAAAAGTCTCAGACTGCCATGCAGTCTAAGAGAGATTCAGTTGATGGTGGGTCCCCAAGCCATAATTATTGGCCAGAGGATTCCCATGTCCCCAGGAACAGACTGCCTTAGTATCTTTCCTGCTTAGCGATTGGCTAGGAGCAGCCCATGGAAAGTGTGGCCTCAGAGCTTATACATGGGTGGATTTCAGAGAGCAACAACTGAGGTCCTTACACAATTGTATGTTAGCATTAGAACAAAGAAAAGAGTGGCAGAAGTTGCGGACAGGATGATAATCCAGGGTTTTGTAAATCATTTAAAGGAGTTTATACTTTATTCTAACTGCAGAGGAAAGACAATGGAGAATTTAAGTTGGGCAGTGATATGACTTGACATATTTGAAGAAGACCACTTTAGCTGCTGTACTGGGCATGGCTCATAAGTTTTCAAGAGTAGAAATTAATTAGATGGTGACAGATGATGATGATTTATACAGTTAAGATGCACTGACCCAATCTGGGGTTGCCAGGGGGTACTGGTGTGGTGCGAAAGGCTTCATGAGGGAGAGGTCATCTGAGCTGAGTCTTAAAGGGATGGGTTTGTAAATAAGTTGTAGGAAGGAGGTGACATTTAAGATGAACTTCACTGGCTCTCTAAAGGGAGGAGCAACCTCATAGCCCTTTTCAAAATCATTTCACTAGAACATAGAGCCAAAGCAGTCTTTAATTTAGTGCCTTTTATAGGACAGAATACAGTTTTGGTGTAACCAAGGACATTCACAGGTGAAAAGTACTTAAATCAGAGAGATAGCATAGTTAGGGAAAGGAGACCAACCATTTCTTTTTTTATGGCAGAGAACATTAACTGAATACCTCAGAGGCTGAAGCAAAGAAATAAAGAGAAAACTAGTCTTCTTTCTCAACCTAGCTCTGAATCCAAACTGGAGCTGCTGTGTGCCATTTTGAATTTGGAGGGTTCCTGGGAAGTTGGTTTTGGATGGCATGGGAGGCTTGCTTTTTAGAACTCATTCTTTGCTACTTCTTTCTATGTTTTGTTTGTTTGTTTGTTTTTGTTTCTGTTTTTAATAAAACCTACACCTACAATCATAACAATCTCACCAAGGACTAAATCACAGACCAGAGTCAAAACACCGAGTCACATTGCTACATCGATCACTTGGTGGCTTTCTTCTAGAGTCTATATTCTTTTCTTTTCTTTTTTTTTTTTTAATTTTATTTTATTATGTTATGTTAGTCACCATACAATACATCATTAGTTTTTTCATTATATTTAATATATATATATATTTTTAATTATGTTATGTTAATCACCATATATTACATCATTAGTTTTTGATGTAGTGTTCCATGATTCATTGTTTGCATGTAACACCCAGTGCTCCATGCAGAACGTGCCCTCTTTAATACTCATCACCAGGTTAACCCATCCTCCCACCCCCCTCCCCTCTAGAACCCTCAGTTTGTTTTTCAGAGTCCATAGTCTCTCATGGTTGGTCTCCCCCTCCGATTTCCCCCGCTTCATTCTTCCCCTCCTGTTATCTTGCACTCCATGCCCTCCTTAATACCCATCACCAGGCTAACCCATCCCCCCACCCCACTCCCCTCTAACACCTTCAGTTTGTTTCTCAGAGTCCATAGTCTCTCATGATTCATCTCCCCCTCTGATTCCCCCCCTTCATTTTTCCCTTCCTTCTCCTAATGTCCTCCATGCTATTCCTTATGTTCCACAAATAAGTGAAACCATATGATAATTGACTTTCTCTGCTTGACTTATTTCACTTAACATAATCTCCTCCAGTCCCAACCATGTTGATGTAAAAGTTGGGTGTTCATCCTTTCTGAACTTTTTCTTTTGTTTTTTTTAAGATTTATTTATTTGACACAGAGAGAGAGAAAGCACGCAAGTGGGGGAAAGGGTAGAAGGAGGGAGAATCCCAAGTAGACACCCCGCTGAGTGCAGAGCCCAAAATGGGGCTTGATCTCATGACACTGAGATCATTACCTGAGCCAAAATCAAGAGTTGGATGCTCAACCAAATGAGCCACCCAGGTGCCCCTAAATTCTACATTCTGACGTCAGCCATCTTTTCCCTTCTTTTCTTTCCTCTCTGGCCCTGCCTTAGGTTTATACTTTTGCAATAGATCCCTAACTGTTCTCCCTGCCTCCAGACTCTTACTATGTACACAGGTTAAGTGACAAAATGATGACTTATTGGGTAAAAGCAGCCCATTTGTGCATTTCCTTTTTCTTTTTTGTCTAAAACACTTTTTGGAATAAGATGTTGAAATAGAAAAATCAGATGATTTTATATAAAAATATACATTGTCAGTTTCTCTTGAAAATTCAAATGATCTGGACCACACTGGTTTACACAGAGTAACAGGCTGGTGAAGCCCAATAGGAGCCATTTCTTTTCGCTCAGGCATCAGACTTCTCTCCAGTTTGTCATCACTTCTCCGTACTGTGGTTTTACACTTTTCATTTTTGTTACCTGACTGAACCTGGGGTTATTTGAATTCCAAACACAAATCTGATCATGTCACACTCTTATTTTAGGAAGCTGCCCCTGTTTGTCTGGCCGATTGAGTTCAAACTCTTCATCTTAGCATAGAAAGTCCTTCTTTACCTGGTTTCAATCTCTCTGTGGATCTCCTTTCTGACTTGTGCCCTTCCCAGAAGCCATCCTGAAAGGCTGCTCTTCTCTGGCTGGTGAACATTTATCCTTTAGCTTCAGTTCAGATATAAATCCTCTTCTAACTTCTGCTCTCTTGTTACCTGGTTCTTCTCCACTCCCTTAGCATCTCAGGCACACCTCTGTTAGGACACTTTGCTGGTATTGTCTGGTCAATCTATCTCCTTCTCCATACTACACAAACTTCAGGGTTCTGAGCCATCTTTGCTTTTGGAGGCCTAATGTAGGATAGGTAAGTGGTGTTCAATGAATAAATGTGTCAAGTTGGGAAAGTTTGATCTTCCATTTCCTTACTTGTAAAAGGACACCTACTGTTTCCATATCAGGATTATTGTGGAATCAAATGACATAATGTCCTTTGTAAAAGTATTTGGAAACTGCAAAGAGATACATAAGAATGAATGGAATTAGTTTGGAAAATGATATATTCCCAACTTGCTTAAATGACTTGATTGTGTTATACATGCAAAGAACAATGACCTAGAAGGCTGGAGGCCTGGGTTATAGTTCCCATTTCCTTGCCAGTTAGTGAGGTGACTTAGGGCGAGTCCTTTTGCTACTCTAAACCTTGGTTTCCAGGGCTGGGCTTTGAAAATTTTAAGATACTTGTTCTTTCTTCTTTGTTCTTTTTTTCCCTTCAGTTTTCCTAGGATAAGACATTTTTTCTTGTTCTTAAAAGCTTTCATTCTTACTCATTTGATATGGTATATTATTCATAATAAAATAATGCATATGCAGTAATTAGTTTTTTCATTAAATATACAAATCAGTGACAATAGCTATTGTGTGGAGCTGATTACTCATATTTTCCTAACCCAGAATTGTTTTCATTATTTAATCAACATGAACAAATGAAAGTTTTAGAGCCTAGACTTTAAAGGTCTCAGCAGCTATATTATGGTGTCTCACTTGGCCCATGGAGTCTTTAGCTTTATACTTGTACGGCAGTGCTATCCTTCTTCCCATGGTACTCTGAAGTCACAAATGTGATTGATGCATTTGGGGAGAGGAGTCAGAAGCAGAGGGTGTGTGGAGGAAATGAGGAGTATAGTTGGAGGGAAAAAAAAGCTCACCCTTTCCTTATTTTCTAAATTGCAGCTTATAAAGTTGATTCACTGACTGCTGGTTTAAGATGGTGTCTGCTAATAGCCCCTGGTATGGCTTTTCTGTAATGTGCAGTAAAATACCTAAGAAGGCTTAGAAGAAGATATAAACTCAAAATACAGCCATAAACTTGGACTGACAATCAACTAAAGGCTGGATCCAGGAGGATTCCCCCCCCCCCCCAACTTTAAGGTCAATGAAAGTGAAGAGAAGAGCACCGTGCATTGGCTTGGGTGTACTCTTTGGGAATTTTTCAGTAGGAAAGAGGTGGGAAGGGTCATTATCCTTCTTTCACTGTCTACATTCTGGGATTGTGTATCCCTGAAAGACTCCCCTGGTGAAAATTCTTGTCTACCCAGAACCTCAGAATGTGACCTTATTTGGAAATAGGGTCTCTGCAGATATAATTAAGGTAAGGATCGAGATGACATCATACTGGATTCAGGTAGGTTCTAAATCCAAGCAGAATATTCTTATAAGGGACAGAACAGGGCACATAGAGAAAATATGGCCATGTGAAGACTGAGACAGAGATCGGAGTAATGTGGCCACAAGCTAAGAATGCAAGAAGCCACCAGAAGCTGGAAGAGGCATGGAAGGTCTCAACTTGATTTTGGACTTCTCATCTTCACAACTGTTAGAGAATAAATTTATATTGTTTTAAGCTGCTACACTTGTGATAATTTGTTATGGCAGCCCTAGGAAACAAATACAGTGGGAAATTTGAGTTTATAGGGTTGAAAATTCAAACACTGATTTTTGCCCATCCCCCCCACCCCTTACCCTCTGGCAACCACCAGTTTGTTCTCCATATTTACAAATCTTTTTTTAATGAAATAAATAAGTCATGGGGATGAAAGTATGACATATAGAATATAGTCAATAATATTTTTATACACATCATGGTGAACATTTTGTAATGTATACAGTTGCTGAATCACTATGTTGTACCCAAAACTAATTTAATATTACATGTAAGCTTTAATTAAAAAAAATTCAAGCACCTAAGGTAATAAAAATGAGTGAGTTGTCCAGGGAGAAGACTGAGACAAACTAGCGCAGATGCACTTATAGAAAGACAACAAATTGTCTTGCAAGAACACAGACACAGATTTGCCAAATCTTTCCATAATTCAAGAGAAGCTGGAAAATCTACTTTTTATTTCTGTGCATTTATTTATTATTTGTTTATTTAGTATTGCACCAATTTTATTTTAAAAATAGTGTTATTTCAAATACATCTGAGTCTGATTCCTCCTGTGGGCAGCCAGCTTGCCACCTCCTATCTGTTCTTCACAGCCACCTTTATGCTGTGTGGCTCTTCTATTTTATGAGGCAAGTTCTGGTCTCTCTCCCTTCTCATAATTTAGTTTACTACTTCAGATATGGTTATTCTTGAAAATCAGTTGGACAGGGCCTGGAGGGTAGAAGGAGGGCTTCAATGGCAGTAATGCCTAGCATCTTGAGGTGGAAAAAATATAATCTCTGCACCTTCGCTGGAGGAAAGAAATATAGGAATTCCCTGATAGCAGTACATGTAGGGGACTGATGGCTATTTTCATACTCAACAACTGTCATGTCAGCAGAAATCCAGAAACAACTGGGGAAGAATTCCACTTTAGTCTATTAGAGTCATAGTTAATAAAGCCTATTAGAAGGTGGAACTTATCTAGGAGCTGGGAACATTCAACTGGTGTGTAGTTATACCTTACAAAAGAGGAATTGGTCAGAAGGAAGTTGAGGTCTAGAAACATTCATACTGGAGGTCTTCCGGAAAACACTGGGCTTTGATACATCTTTTATTTAAGGACGAGAAAGCCATAACACGTGAAGGATATAAACCCCAACAGTGACAACAATCACAGTGCAAGAACTTGGAACAATGATTATCAAAGGTTATTATGAAGACTCAGAGGAAGAATAAACCCTTGCCAGAGATCTGCTGCAGGAAATGGCTTTTGCTTTTTTTAGGAAATTATTTGGCATCCTTAGATGAGATGCAAGGAACAATAGCCTCTTAAAAATAGGACAGATGTCATAAAGAAATATAGAGTGATATGTAAAAGGAGCTGGGTGAGATAAGGAAGAATTTCTAGGACACTAAAATTTCAATGTAGAATTACAGATGGTATTAAGAAGCAGTTAAGAACATAATTGAAATTACAGAAAATCAGTATGACATGAAACAAATTCTAGAACTTCTGGAGCATTGAATGTCAGAGTGTCTTTTACTAGAATTGCATTTGCAGATTTTTAAGTGAGGAAAAAACTAATGTGCACTATATTTGTCAGGGTTCTCCACAGAAACAGAGGCAATAGGATGTATGTATGCATATATATGAAACCTATAAGAAAACTGGATCATATGATTATGGAGCCTGAGAAGTTGCAACATCTGTCATCTGCAAGCTGGGGGTCCAGGAAATCCTCGGTGTGGTTCTGGGGCTCAATGATGTAAATTCCAGGCAAGGGCAGGAGAAGATGCATATGCCAGTTCAAGGAGTCAGGCAGAGCCAGTCCCTTTTTCCTCCATCTTTTTGTTCTATTCAGGCCCTCAACAGATTAGACGATGTCCACTCACACTGGGGAGGGTCATCTGCTTTACTGTTTACTCATCCAAATACTACTCTCATTCAGAAATACCCTCACAGACACACACAGAAACTGTATTTAATCTGGGCACTCCATAGCCCTGTCAAATTGATGCATAATATTAACCATCACTCCTTGTCAACTTGGAAGTCATGTATGTCTCCTTAAACCATACTTAATTTCCAAATAAAGACAATAGCAGGGTCACAATTCTGTCTAACATGAAACAACTATCCTGAGCTGAGTGCAACCAAAATTGCACTAACTCCTTCTCCAGAAGGAGTGATATTTACTCTTGTCCTTGATATCCCATAACTTAAATACTGTAATGTAAATTTTTTTTTTGTAATGTAAAATTAACAAAACTTAAGTACTATGACACAAAGTTAATATTTCTATGTTACATGATAAGGGAATACAAAAGGAAAGAAAACAAAACAATTGATATACATATATAATATATATTAATTAATATATATATATAAATTGAGCAAGAGGCTTTGTATACACACACACATATACATATACACACACATATAGTGAAATAAGGAGGAAATACCCATGACAATTCTAGTTCTAGTTTCTGTAACTGGTCACATGGTTGTAGCTGGTGTTTATAACTACTTTCTTCTACTATCTGTTCTGTATTCCCTTTGCTTTCTGCAAGCACCTCAGCCAATTATGGTCTTTACTTGGTGGGGTGACCCAAATTTTCATTTCAGCCTCAGTAGGGTTGGGGCCATTAGTAATTCTGCCTGATTTGGATTGTTGTCATTTTCTCTTGAACTTAATCATAGAGCATGGTAATACTAGGAGACACTCTAAGGAATTTTTTATATTCCAGACATATTCTTCTTTCTTTCATTATGGAGAAGTAATCCAAATTCCTCTTGGTAGTGAGGCTCAATCACCCCAGCCAGCCAGGGTAGTAACTGCCTTTTACTCTTTGTCTGTTCACTCAGAGTCAGGAGGAACACAAAGTGTCTAGGTGGCAGTCTTAACTTCCATTTCAATGAAATCACTGCTGTTTCTCCTGGTGGAAGCATTTCTCCCTCTGCAACTAAGACATCTAGGCCAGCAAACAGCAGGGGGTGGGAACAGAAAGCAAAACTTTTTCTAGTGGGTCATTAGGGACAACAGTGAGTGGTACCATTCCCATCTCCACCCTTTGGTTCCTGGACCCGTGAATCTTGGCTATGGAGAGAAACAACGCCACAGATTGACTGTAATTCAGAGCATATTCAGCCTTCTGGAGAATTTGTGTCAACTTGAAAAGATACTGTCACCTAACTGGCATTGCAGCTGAGTCTTCAAAAGGCCATTCCACTGTTCTATCAAGTCAGCTACTTCAGGATAGTGGGGAACATTGTAAGACCAGTGAATGCTATGAACATGGGCCATTGCTGCATTTTTTTTGCTATGAAGTGAATTTCTTTGATCAGAAACACACATGCCATACCATGACAATGTGTAAGGGATTCTGTAAGTCCACAGATGGTAGTTTTGGAAGAAACATTGCATGCAGGAAGGCAAATCTGCATCCAGAACAAGTGTCTATTCCAGTAAGAACAAAATGCTGCCCATTCCATGATGGAAATAGTCCAAGTAATCAACCTGCCACCAGGTAGTTGGCTGATCACTCCAGAGGAATGGTGCCACATCAGTGGCAGATTGGGTCCTCAGAAGTGTTCATAGCCAGGCTATCTGCGGTAAGTGGAAGACCATGGTGCTGAGCCCATGCATATTCTTCACCCATGAGACCATGGCCACTTTGTTCATGAGCCCATTGAGCAATGGCAGGGGTGGCTGAAGAAAGAGGTTGACTGACAGTCACAAAACTAGGTCATCTTATCCATTTAATTATTAAAATTCTTGTCTGCTGCCATGAGATACAAATATCTTCACATTTTTGGCCATTTGGAGGGGTCTACCCATATACCTCTTCTGCAAATTTCCTTGACACCTATTTTCCAATCGTTTCTTCCAAGTCCCTAACCATTCAGCAAAACCACTGGCCACAGTCCATGAATTGGTATATAATTGCATATCTGGCTGTTTCTTCTTCCAAGCAAAGTAAATAGCCAGGTGCATTGATCAGAGTTCTTTCCACTGGGATGATTTTCTATTACCACTGTCCTCAGAGATGTCACAGAAATTGACAGTATGCTAGAGCTGTCCATTTTTGAGTGGTGCCTGCATATTGTGGGGAACCATCTATAAACTAGGCCTGAGTCTTCTCTTCCTCTGTTAACTGGTTGTAGGGAACTCCTCATGAAGCTATACATGCAGCCTGGGAGAAAGAAGGCAGTGTAACAGGAACAGGGGCCTTGGGCATTTGGGTCACTTGTTCATGTGATTTACTTGTGCCCCTCAGGACCTACTGTGGCCCAATCATATATATTCCACTCCCTTTTGATGATGGAATGCTGCTATGTACTCCCAATGTTATGACATAGTGGGTCAGATCATACCCGGTTTGTGATGGGTTGCCCAAGTTGCAAAATAACTTGGTGGCCTATGGTTAAGCATTTAGTCTTTATTAATTGTCCAGTAACAAGCCAAGGGTTGTTTCTTAAAAGAAGCATAGTTATCTGCAGAGGATGGAAGGGCTTTGCTCCAAAATCTTAAAGTGAGTGCCATGATTCACCTTATAGGGGCCTACAAAAGTGTCCAGACTGCATCCCTGTCTGCCACTGCCACTCCAAGCACCATTGGATCTGCTGGATCTTAGGGTCCACATAGCAGAGTAGCTTGCATTCTGGACCTATTGCAGAACATTTTTCTTGTTCTGAGTCCCACTCAAAACTGGCATCATTCAGGTAGAATCTGTCCATGATTGATGCCCACTTTAAATAACAATTCCTACTATTCTGTTCAAAGACTGGATAATTATTTGCTAAAATACTGAAATATTTAAAACACCTCTGAGAAGATTAATAAACAACAATGAAAAAATCCATTTTGTCTTTATAAATGTAGAGCGGCAGAGAGTGACATATGACCATTTTCAATACCACAGAATGTGAGTAGTGATTTTCTGCATCTTTAAAATTTATATGAAGAGCCTGAGTTTTTGGAAAGAAATATACCACTCACTGGCAGATATTATCTGTCATTAAGCCACTTTTTATTTTGTCTTCCATTCAGGAACTATGAACATGTCTGAGTTCTTTATGCTTAAAAGCAGTATATATGCCATTATTTCAAACACATTAAAATACATAGAAAAAGTGGAAGACATAAACAAAAGGAGCTATTTGTGGTTGTCAGTAGTTATATATTTGATTATCATTATTTTTGAAAAGTCACATTGTATATCTCATTCTTTCTTTGTACTTGTTAAATTTTCAAATTTTCTACAGAATGAAATTTACTTTCTTAAAATGAAAAGAAAGTAGAGAGTAGTAAAAATAGCTATGTTTAATTTTTATGTCATAACATAATAATAAAAAACATGCACATTTCAAACTAGAAGAAAATACCCCAAAATATTAACACTAGTCATATTTGAATAGTAAAAAAGAGTAGTGTTGTTTTTGCTTTCTTTATATGTTATAAAGAGCCTTCTGATTTTTATTTATAAAAAACAATTAAAATTTTAAATATAAAGAGTACATTCAACAAAAAATTTTGTGATAACTTACTGTGTGACAGGATTACTGTGACAATAGACATGAAAAAGTCATGGCACATTATGCCAGGAGTTTTCATCCTCATGAACTAATATTTTCTTAATTGTCCAAATAAAAAATAAGGGATTAGAGGAGTCACTTCTCACTGGTGGAGAACATCTGTATGATGAGCTCTTTGGTCAGTCAGAATTTGCTTAGAATACTATCTGGCTTACTAAACATATCCTGCTGGGGAGCATGGCAAATTTCTAAAAGCATGATCTAGAAACTCAAACCTGTATTTGAGTTTCCCCATTCACTCCAGGTCTGCCATATAAACCCAGGAATTAAACTGTCCAGGCTCCAGTGTCCCCATTTTTAAAATGTGGAGACTAATGTTGAACTAGTTGTCATTGTGAATCAAGTGAAGTATGAGAAAATGCATATCACAATGGCTGTATAGGGGTCTCTGATGCATGGGAATTTCTTCTCTCTTTGCCTTTATCTGCAGGATTTTTAAAAAAGATTTTTATCCAACAGATGTAGTGAAAAGAGGGGGCACATGCACCCCAATGTTCATAGCAGCAATGTCCACAATAGCCAAACTGTGGAAGGAGCTGAGATGTCCTTCAACAGATGAATGGATAAAGAAGATGCGGTTCATATATGCAATGGAATATTACTCAGTTATCAGGAAGGATGCATACCTATCATTTACATTGATGTGGATGGAACTGGAGGGTATGATGCTAAGTGAAATAAGTCAATCAGAGAAAGACAATTATCATATGGTTTTACTCATATGTGGAATATAAGAAATAGTGCAGAGGATCATAGGGGAAGGGAGGGAGAACTGAATGGGAAGAAATCAGAGAGGGAGACAAACCATGAGAGACTCTTGACTCTGGGAAACAAACTGAGGGTTGCAGAAAGGGGAAGGGGTAACCAGGTGATGGGTATTAAGGAAGGCACATGATGTGATGAGTGCTGGGTGTTATACTCAATTAACGAATTGTTGAACACTACATCAAGAACTAATGATGTACTATATGTTGGCTAATTGAATTTAAATTAAAAAATGAAGAAAAAAATAAAGATTTTTATTTATTTGAGAAAGAGAGAGAACATGAGTGGGGGGAGGGGCAAAGGGAGAGGGAGAAGGACAAGCTGACTCCCCGCTAAGCGTGGAGCCTGAGTGGGGCTCGGTCCTAGGACCCTGAGATCATGACCTGAGCCAAAGTCAGATGCTCAACTGACTGAGCCACCCAGGAGCCCTGCCTTTATCTGCAGGATTAAAAATTTACATTAAATATAATTGTCTTTCATATTTAGTACAGTACTTTAAAGTTTACAACCCAGTTCACACACCCTATTCTCATTTCTCACAAAATTCCTCAGGTAGCAGAACATGTCAGAAGATTTGATGGGATAAATCATGGCTCAGCAGGAAGCAGAGGGACCTCCCAAGAGAGGTGCCCAGAAAGCTTCATCTCAGGGTTCAATGAGACATGTTGAACTTTGCACAGAGCAAGGTTGGGACTGATGACCAAGGTGAACCAGAGGAGGTGGAAGAGGAGGGCCAGGGAAGAGTGGCTTGCCTTTCTCAAAAGTAGAAGGGACCTCACATCTACTGGACGCTTTCTCTGTGCTAACACCACATTGAGGGACCTACTTGTAGTATCTTAGTTAATCCTCACCATCACCCTGAGATCTGGACAGTATCTCCATTAATAACTGAAGGAACAAAGATGTAGAGGGGTGACAAGGTCAGGGCAATCCTGATGGGAAATGAAGAGGCCAAGCTTCCCACTGAGGGGCCTCTGACACCACCTCATATTCTACCCCTCTCTAGGAGTAGAGAGGCATCTTGGTGCCTTTGGGATCGAAATTGTCAACTAAGTGGATTGTAGGATCAGATTTAGTCTCTGGATAGAGAAACTTGAC
The DNA here is from genome assembly GCF_011800145.1 of Mirounga leonina. NCBI lineage: Eukaryota > Metazoa > Chordata > Mammalia > Carnivora > Phocidae > Mirounga > Mirounga leonina. The sequence continues at coordinate 71,478,328 of NW_023270323.1, read as the reverse complement.
ACAGCCAGATGGGATTTCAGGACTTGAGCCTGATGGGCCTCAGGGCTCTTCAATGTGACTGATGCCAAATCTTACAAACTGAGCATGCACAAAGGGGCTGCTGAGAAAGTTTTCAGCCTCACGGATCCCAGGGACTAGCCTCAGCCATGTCAGGTGCTCTGTTAGCAGACCGTGTGTAGATGCTACCTTCTTGGAAGACCCCACTCCAAGACTCAGAGATGCTTGAGAACCTAGAGTGAGAATTGTCAGTACCTACAGCTTTGAAATGTCGGGACAGGCAGAGCTGTAATTAAGGTAGGTAGAGCAAGAAGTGTTCCTATTTTACTCAGGAGGAAATTGACACTTACAAAGGCTCTGGAGACTTAACTTTGATCTGATCTTTCTCTGCATTTTGATATCTATCATCTCTTTCTTTCTTTCTTTCTTTCTTTCTTTCTTTCTTTCTTTCTTTCTTTCTTTCTTTCTTTTCTTTTCTTTTCTTTCCCCTTCCTTCCTTCCTTCCCTCCTTCCTTCCTTTTTTCTTCTTCTTCTTCTTCTTTTCTTTCTTCTTCTTTCTTTCTCTCTCCCTTCCTTCCTTCCTCTTTCTTCCTTCCTTCCTTCCTTCCTTCCTTCCTTCCTTCCTTCCTTCCTTCCTTCCTTCCCTCCCTCCTTCCTTCCTTCCCTCCCTCCCTCTTTCTTTCTTTCTTTCTTTCTTTCTTTCTTTCTTTCTTTCTTTCTTTCTTTCTTTCTTTCTTTCTTTCTTTCTTCTTTCTTTCTTTCTTTCTTTCTTTCTTTCTTTCTTTCTTTCTTTC
>NW_023270323.1:71472797-71477527 GCF_011800145.1 Mirounga leonina | reverse complement strand
TTCTTTCTTTCTTTCTTTCTTTCTTTCTTTCTTTCTTTCTTTCTTTCTTTCTTTCTTTCTTTCTTTCTTTCTTTCTTCTTTCTTTTTCTAGGTATTCTAGGTTCTAGGGATTCAGCAGTAAATAAAGCTGACAACAATCCCACACTTGCAGAACTTCTATTTTACAGAAGGAAGATGGGAATGAAATATATTGTAATCTGACATAGTATGATAGGAAGGGAAAATGGCTATGCAGCAAAATAAAGAGAGAAGGGCCTCCCTAAGAATATGACATTTGAGGAAACCCTGACAGAGGTAAGGATGCCAGCCATATGGACTTCCTGGGGAGAAGTGTCCCAGGCCCAGAGAGTGACCAGTTTAAGGGGCCTGAAATGGGAACATGGTGGAGATGCTGGAGAATTTGGAAAAAACAAGAGGCCATTGTGGTAGGAACAGTGTGAGGATGGAATGTGGAAAGGTAACAGGGTGCCTGGTCATGCATGTCCTTAAGGTTCCTTCAAGAACTTTGTTTTATTCTGGGTAGGATGGAGATCCAGAAGAGGGTTGAATTTCCCAGCATGAATTTCCCAAAGCGCCTGTTTTCCCATGGTGTAGGACAAGGAAGCCTTTATCAATGCTCCATTTTTGTCTTTGAAGGATCTCTGGGTAATTGATAAAGGGTAATTGATAAAGAAAATTTACTCTCTGCTATTGATGGACTCAGGATTTAGTAGGAAGCTCAGATGAATAAATAATAATAGAATTATAATGCAGGTATTCACAGCTGCTTTTACATGATGCTATAGATGCTCAGAAGAAGAAACATGTAACTCCATCAAGAAAAGGCAGGAAAGGATTTCCAGAGGAATTCAGAGGAAGAAGAGTTTTACTTTATGGAGGATATAAGTCTGTCATATTTAAAGGTATTTTTCTTACCTCTTTCCCTCTCTCCCTTTCTTCCTTCCTTTTCTTCCTTCATTGCTTGTCTCTTGCCCTCCAACAAATACTTATTGAGTGTCTATATCAATAACATGTTAAATATTTGGGATTGAATGCCTAGTCCTGACCTCACAAAGCTTATATTTGGGAAAGATGGAAGAGCACATTCAAGAAAGTTCAAGAGTATCTGGTTTGGCTGGATTATAGTATCTGTGTAAATTGAGATTGCCAGATAAAAGGCAGAATATGTAGTTAGATTTGAATTTCAGATAAATGAAAAATAATATTTTTAGTATAAGTACATTCAAATATTGCATGGAACATATATACACAAAAATTATTAACTGGGTGTCTGTCCATCTGTCTGTCTTTCTTTCTTTTGCTAATGCTGGCAACCCTATATGTAAGGAATATTAGGAAATGAAGTCAGAGAGACAGGCAAGGTTAATAACATTTTATAAAGCATCCTAAGGTGTTTGAATGTCTTGCTCCCTATAATACGGGGCAATTGAGGTATGTTATTCAAGGAAACAACAAGACCAGATTAGACATTTGTAAAGAAAATTCTGGCCACAGTAGGAAAAATGTACAAGACAAGGGTAGAACCAGAGACAGCAGGACCAGATGGGCACCTGACTTAGCAGCATAAGTAGGTTGGAGAGATGACATTAACATAACCGCTTGGCAAAGATTCAGAAGAGATTGAGTGTGGGAGGTGAGAGAAAAGAGGAACTTCAGAATGGCTTCCCTGTTTCTGACTTGAATGACCAGGTCAACAATTCTGCCCTTCTGCAAGCTGATGTTTTCAGGAGGTTGAGATGCTGCAAGACATATATTTTTGCATCCATTATATTGCATGTAAGCAATTAGAAACCAGGAATCTTCCCCAAGCTGTCCACCTTGGACTTTGCTCTTAAACAAGAAATCTTTCATTCTAACATCCCTAATCGCATGTAATTGTAGTATAGAAAGAAGGAGAAGCTAGACTGAAATTGTTCTTTGCAGAAATAACTATTTTATTGAGGTCTGCGCCTCTTCAATCTTTTCTAGTCCTGCATGGGATGATCACCATCTCTAAAAATTCAGTGAATTTTTTAAACACTTTCTTAAAAACACTTTCTTAAAAACACTCCAGATATTTCTGAGCACCTGTGTGAGTCCCCACATATTCAAAATCGAATGTTCAGTCAACTAATCTCATATCTTAGCTGAGAGATTCTCTTTGACATTTCATAGGTCTTCAGTCTAGTGGGTTCAAATTTATGCTTGTATGAGGTATCAGCCTTGAAGGTGAAATCCTCAGACATGGAGCTTTTATTGTGTGCTGTGAATGAAGTAGGAAAGTCAGAACTTGCTAAAAACAAGTTTTATTTGATCTGCTTTCATGAATAGATGAGAAGCAAGTGGAATTTAAAGCATCAAGAGAATGCAGATGGATGTTGATAAAAAATGTTTTTATCCATGCATTAGAGTTTGCAGTGTCTTAAATATATTAATGTGTCTCTCTCAAATCTTGTTTGCTAATAATTTAATTGCAAAAACAAAGTCTCAGAAAAGCAGAAAAAATATCTGGACACACACACACGGTGTGTGTGTGTGTGTGTGTGTGTGTGTGTACACGTAGCATTGAGGCTTTCAAATGGATGACTACAGCTATGTAAAGAAAAGGAACAATTGTAAACAGATAGCTAGATGATTTAAAAACAGTGCATTATGATGAGGTGAGGGTCCTTTAGATGTTTTGAGAGCGAGTGCTATTATTAGAACAATAATATTTGAAAATAATTGACTCATGACTTTGCAGCAAGCTAGGAGAGGAGTAGGAGGGGCAGAACACTGTGTAACAATTCAGGGTAAAATGGTACATTAGCAAAGGGATTAAGATACAGTAGGCATGATACCAATAGTGTAATTCCACATCTGGGAAGGAGCGATAAAACTCTCATTTATTAGCAGGGGAAATGGATGGTCTGGCTGAAAGCAATAGAAAGGTCTTATTTTATGTGTTGTTGGGGGAAAGGAGATGGTAAAGCAAAGAAATGAACATTTATGGAGCTCATACTGTGCATTATCAGCTATGCTAAGAACATATATTATTAACTCATACATGCAACTCATTGAAACCTCTTAATCAACCACATCCTTCAAAGACAGGTTTTATCATCTATACTCTACAGATGAAGAAACTGAGGTTTATAGGGATTAAGGAATTTTGTACTTCTCACAAATTAAGTGGAAAAAAATAAGACTTGAATTTGGATCTTTGTCTCCAAAGTCCATGATTTTTCTATTCCACCAAACTGCTGACTGTGATTTATATTGGGACACTAACTACATCACTACAGGAAAATTAATACCATTGCTTTTTCTCTTACAAAGCATTTTCGGGCGCCTGGGTGGCTCCGATGGTTAAGCGGCTGCCTTTGGCTCAGGTCATGATCCCAGGGTCCTGGGATTGAGCCCCGCATCGGTCTCCCTGCTCAGTGCAGAGCCTGCTTCTCCCTCTCCCTCTGCCACTCCCTCTGCTTGTGCTCTTCTGTCTATCTCTCTGTCAAATAAATAAATAAAATCTTTAAAAAACAAAAACAAAAACAAAGCATTTTCTATCCTGGCTCTCTGAAGGCCCAAGAAAAACATTTTTATTCTATCATTGTTACTGTCTTCCATTTGGGATAATGGGTTAGTAACTTAACCAAGGTCATCAATGTGCCAAACTTTTCCCTAGTCTGGATATTTCTTCTCATCATTAGACAAGAGCTCCACACCCATTTTTTTTTTTTTTTTTTAGTATGTATGTATGTATTTATTTATTTATTTGGTTCAGATAGCCAACGTCATTATTTTTTGATGTAGTGTTTAATGATTCATTAGTTGCGAAAAACACCCAGTACTCATTTTGGATTAGGGCTTCAAATCTACAGAAACAATCCTGAGACCTCACATTAGACATTGCTCTAGTCAATGCAAACTATTCTGGGATCAAGTTTATTTAGAGGGAACGCTGAATACCATGTCTTACAGGTAAAAAATATTGTCATCAGTATTAGAGATAGCTTACTATGTGTTCTGGGTTTTGCTTTATGTTTTACGTTTATCTTTTTATTTTTTTTAAAGATTTTATTTATTTATTTTGACAGAGAGAGAGAGACAGCGAGAGAGGGAACACAAGCAGGGGGGAATGGAAGAGGGAGAAGCAGGCTTCCCGCCGATCAGGGAACCCAATGTGGGGCTCGATCCCAGGACCCTGGAATCATGACCTGAGCTGAAGGCAGATGCTTAACGACTGAGCCACCCAGGTGCCCCATCTTTTTATTTTTTATTTAAACTCTATTTATTTAACATACAATGTATTACTAGTTTCAGTGGTAGAATTTAGTGATTTATTTTTTAACTTAATTTTATCTGCTATCTTAATTTTAGAAGTTAAAAACCATTTATGTCTAATATAATTTCAAGGTCATAACATTTGTGTAGTCTATACAAGGGTCTGTATAGTATATTCAGCTTTGGGCCAAATCAAAATCACCACCTATTATTGTAAATGAAGTTTTATTGAAACTTAGCTACCCACATCTATTCATTTAGTATTGTCTGTGGCTATTTTTGTGATACATGGCAGAGTTGAGTAGTTGGAACAAAGACAGTATGGCCCACAAAGCTGAAAATATTTACTATTTGATCCTTTTCAGTAAATGTTTGCTGACTCCTGACAGCAGGAGATACTTGAACCTTACATTTCTTTCTTTCTTTCTCTTTCTTTCTTTCTTTCTTTCTTTCTTTCTTTCTTTCTTTCTTTCTTTCTTTCTTTCTTT